>NW_022196913.1:92305102-92373831 GCF_008632895.1 Mastomys coucha
AAAAAAAAAAAAAAAGGAACACCTAAGGTAACATTTTCATTTGTAATTCCCTGGAGATTTCAGAACTTCACACAGGCAATGGCTAATGCAGAAATTCCTAGCCCTAGATGCCTAGGCAAGACCAATTCTTGGCTGAATTGGTCAAATTCTGCTTACCAAGTGGCTCAGTTATCAAACTTGGCCTTCAAACTTTCACATATAGAGAATGTTTGAGGGCTGCCGAGGGTCCTTGTTCTTATACATCTTTGTACAACTTCTTATTGTGGTCCATCTATAGCCCAGGGAGACAAACTTTCCTTAGGGATAGGCCCTTGTCTCCTTTGTCCAGTGGTTAAATCTGGTTCTTTGGCCTAAGCCAATAATAAAACATGATCCTTTGCCAGTGACAACCACTGGCTGCAGCAGATTTCATTCAAATCCACAAGTGAGTTTCCTCCTTGGGCTTTGCTCTAATTCACCACTTGTTTATGCTTTTTCCTTTTGTTCTGAATCAGGTGTGCTTTTGAGAGTCATGCTCAGCATGGTGGGAATGGTGGTGCTATTTATACATCCAAATTGCAGATTTTCCTAAATCTTATCAGCATTTTCAAATTAATTTTGTTATGCATAATTGTTTTCCTGCTGTTATTCCCATTAGGGTAGTTTAAAAAATTAGTTTGCATTTTAAAATATCTGTTTATGTTTCTCTGTGTGTGCAAGTATGTATTTTGCATATGCTCATGAAGATAAGAAGAGGGCATCAGATACCCTGGAGCTGAAATTAAAGGCAGGTCCCAGGCACCAGACATAGGTCCTTGGAACCGAATTCAGGTCCTACGGAAGAGCATGAAGGCCTCTTAACTACAAAGCCATCTCTGCAACTTTCTTCTTCTTTGTTAAAGATTTATTTATGTATATGAGTGTGTTGTAGCTATCTTCAGACACATCAGAAGAGGGCATTGGATCCTACTACAGAGGGTTGTGAACCATCATGTGGTTGCTGGGAATTGAACTCAGGACCTCTGGAAGAGCAATCAGTGCTCTTAACCACTGAGCTATCTCTCCAGCCCCAGATTTCAACTTTCTTAATGCCCTTTTCCCATGCCTGGTAGAGATGACTTATACTTGAACCTAGACTTGTCTCCAACTCTACCCTAGCTCTGAACAATTCCCTGAGCAATGCCCAGAGAGAACACATATTTCTAGGCAAAGCTTCGTGCCTTCCCTATTCAGATGCTAGAGGAGGAGGCTAGCATCTGAAAGGGCACAGGCAAGTGGGTCACTTATTAACTATAATCTATGTGCTACCCTTCCTGGGCATTTTCCCCAATCTCTCCATGACATGGCTTTTCTCTATCATTTTAGACATCGTAAACTGATTGTTAGACAAGACTAACTTCCTAGTGTCTGGATTTGAATCAAATCTTTCTCCTTTCAGATGTGGAAGCAGTTTATTTTCTAAGGGAGTATCAACCAGGTAATGGCAGTAAGGGGCAAAGGAGAACATTTCCCTCATTTCTAGTAGACATTAACAGAAAATCCACCAGTTTAGGCAGCATTCCAAACCCTCCTTTGACTGGCTCCATCCCGGGGCTAAAAAGGCAACTCCCTGGTTTATTTTTGTGAGAACACATTTCAGTTTGATTATTTATAGAGAACAAGGCCCTAGGATCATGGCAAACAAGATACGACACTGGGTAGCTAAGCAGCAAGCACTGGGTCTCCCTAGCTAAGCAGCAAGGGTCTCTCCCTAGCTAAGCAGCAAGCACTGGGTCTCCCTAGCACTCACCAGAGGACCTACATACAGTCAGACCCAGTCACTGCCTGTCATATGCCTGTGTGGGAGGACTACTTTCCTGATGGCCCTCCTACTGATGCAGAGAAGTGATATTTACTAAGAATCACCTGCTGCCTCCCATCCTCTTATAAAACACACACAATTTTAAAACAAATAATTGTAATATTTTAATAAATACATTTTAATTCATAAAGAAATGTTAGTAATGTTAAAAAGTAAACAAGAAAATCTGCATACAATGTTTATATGCTGGCTGTATCCTTGATATTTTTTGAATGACAAAAATCAGGTTTCAGTGGTCTGTGGTTTGTTGTCCAGGGGCGGGGGAACTCCACTGAGGTTCCACATTAGCTTGTCTATGGGTGGTGTCCTTGTTCCCCTCTTGTTATTGCAGCTGTATTGTTAAGGTGTCACTGGTGTAGATTCCCTGTCATTTCTAGAAACACAATTTTATAGCAAATTTCCTGGCTCATGCAGTCTTTCTTCTGTGATCTTCCCTGAGCCTTAAGTGAAGGAGTTGTATTGTAGATCTATCTGTTAGGGCTGGGATCTCCTCGACCTTTGAATTATAACCAGTGTGGTTTTCTGTAATGTTTTCCATTAGCTTCAAAGAGAAGCCTCTTTGATATGAGTTGAGAATTACATTTATCTGTGAATATGATGAGGGAGAGAATTAGTCTCTCCCAGGACCCTCTGTTTGGTTACACAAACCAAAGTGATTAGCCTTGAAATTGCATACATGCAAGCAATAAAAATGGAATTATCAGGTGGTGTACATATATTTATGGGTATATCTGTCACAATAATAATCAAAGAGAAAAAGGACATCAGTTTGAGAGGGAGTTGGGGGAGACTTGAGAAAGACAAGAGGGAAGAAGGGCATAGGGGAGGGGTTAGGCGGACAAAAGGGAAGGGGGATGTGATAAAATTACATATTACTTAAAATAAAAACTTGCTACATAAAACAGTCTAGTTTTAACATATGAACTACATTTTGACCATCACCATGAGGTAGCTTTATTTTCTAAAATAGAATAAATGCATACATGAGTAGGAAAACAGGACTAAAACAGGACTTAAGCAATGCAGTCTTTGGGTGTGAGACTCAGTGATAGAGACCAGAATCCCAGAATGTAAGGGATGGCTTCATTTGCCCTCATTTGTTATTCTAATAGCTTTCATCTTTTTAGCTTATGTGTACAGGTGCTTTGTCTGTGTGTCTGTGTGTCTGTTTACTATATGTGTGCCTATTGTCCTTGAAGGATGAAAGAAGGCATCAGAGGCCTTAGAAGAAGAATTACAGATGTTTGTGAGCTGCCTTGTATGTCTTGGAAACTGAGATTAGGTCCCTTGGAGGAGCAGCTAGTGCTCTTAGCTATGGAGCCATTGCTTTTACACCTCTAGTAGTTTTAATTATACCATTATAGTTATTATATAATTTTATAAATAAACAATATTAATTTCTTATACCAAAAGCAACCAGTGTGGGTATTTTGTTGCATTTTGGGTTTCTTTCCTTGTAAATTTAGATAAAATTATTGTACATTGTTTTAAATTAATTTTTTTACTTTACATTTCTTGAATACTCTAACACGTTATTAAATACTTCTTAAAACATTAATTTTTTCTTAGTTTTTTATTTGAGCTTTTCATAATTTATATAGCACTCAGATTATTTCTGGGATTCTTTTTTCAATAGAAGGAAATGCTTCCTTGAATGTACTCAGCAAGTCTGATTTGTTTGCACAGCTGTTTCAATTAGATCACACTTCACAGCCCCAGAATATTGAGATTTGTGATACGTGTTGCTACATGCCTTTCTGGAGAGGTGCATCAATCTTTGTGGACCCGTATTCTGTGCCAAGAACAGACATAAGAAGGTCTCCCAGAGGGCAGCGTATAGGTGAATTCAGAGCTGATCTCAGTGATGGCACAGGACTGAGGATAAAGCTGCACCAGGGTCATGAGTCACTTCTAACTAGTAGAGTGGTGCTGATGCTAGTGTTTCGTAACTGCTTGGATGAGGGTTCAACATCTGTGCTTTTAGCTTTCCATGATCTTGGCAGAGCCCATGTTTGGCAACAACGTAACTACCCTTTTATTAGGCTAGAAGTTATCCAATTTATTTTAAAAGTATCCCAAGCACTCTCAAGTTCTTCAGAAGTGCAGCCTGTCACTTAAAACAATTTAATTCATGTGTTGAGGCTATCCATCCCTATTTTAGGTCTTTATGAAATAAAGTGTGTTGGTCCACTGAAATTTTGCGTCTTCGTCTGCTTTTCTAATGAGAGTTCTCTTTTTGGGTAGTAGGTGGGTGAAGCAAATTTTATTCATTGTTTTCAAGAAAGTAGGGCTTCCTAAGCCCCTCCCCTTCTTTGTGGGGTTTGGGATGGAAATTGTGAGGGAAGATAGTCAGTGTTGGGGACTGGATTGAGATGAGGACTGAGTTAGGGCAAGGAATCAGCAGCAACTGATGGCCTCTCTCTTCCTCTTGTGTTCTTGCCAGGGTATGTAGCCTGGGGTTTCTTTCTCCTTGAAGGCTATGTAACTCATGAAGTCCTCCATCCCACTGCTGTAGCAATATTTATTGTCAAAATATGAAATGAGCTTTACAAAGTTGGCAGTAAGATCAATGCCAGCCCCAGAAATGAAGACGACAGAGTGAGTGTCGCTATTAAAGTCTCAGAAGACAATCTGGTCCTCATTGTAGCCCAGAAACCCCTTTAGTGGGCCCTGTGATACCTGCTCCATCAACTTTGTGATGTTGTACTTGGCAGCTTTCCTCTGCAGCATGTCAGATCCATAGTGGCCCCACTGGGGGTAGGAACTGAGTAGTTCATGCCAGGTACCTAGCTTCCTGTTCAGATCTTGGATGACAGCCCCAGTGGATGCAGGGATGATACTCTAGGCATCTCCATGGTCATCACACTATAGCTTTCCAGAGAGGCCATCCACAGTCTTCTGAGTGGCAGTGATGGCATAGACTGTGGTCATGGGCCTTCCTACAATGCTTAAGTTGTCAGCCAGGAGGACTAAGCTATTGATGGTGTAGGAAGCATTGATGACAAGATTGAGCGAGTTGACATACTTCTTGTGGTTCACACTTCTCAAAAAAAAATGGGGACATTAGCAGAAGGGACAGAGATGATAACCTTTGCAAAGCTTCACTCTTCAGGTGGACCTCAGCCTTCTTCATAGCAGTGAAAACACCAATAGACTCCAAAGTCCTCTCAGCTCCAACAGCATGCCATTTTATCTTGGTCAGATTTCCCTTCTGAAAGATGGAAACAGCCTTCCTATCGATGACAAGCTTCCCATTTTCAACCATGACTGTGCTGTGGAACTTGTAGTGTTGTAAAGTCATGCTGGAACGTGTAGGTCACATACCAGTCAATGAAGGGGTCATTGATGGAAACAGTCTCCACTTTGCAGAGTTGAAGGCAGGCCTTGGAAGCAGACACCCAAAATGCCCTGTTCTTTCTAACCATCACCATCATGTCTTAGGGATAAGGCTGACACTGCTCAAAAAGATATGGATATTTCTGGAACAGGGAGGATCACAGAAATGATATTACTCTTATTAATTTGTAAGTGCTAATTATATATAATAGATATATCCTTTTGTTTTTTGTAAACACTATAATATTTGTGCTTCAAGTATTCGCCTATTAATGTTAAAAACACTGGTTTGCAGTAAACGGAAATTTAAAGTTTTTCTAAACATTTATATTAAAAATACCCTATGTTTTTCTGCTTTTATAACCAAAAATGTTATCTCTGGTACTTGGTTTACATTTAATCTCCTTGGATTTTACTTGTTACAAGTATGATATGTGATGAGAAAATGTTTTGGGAAAAAAAAAAGAATATGACCAAAGTTCCTACCTAAATATATTACGCCCAAACAATCTAGCTACTTCTGAAAACTATTAATTGTTCATTTGTTTTGTGTGTGTACATGTGTATGTAATAGAGAACATGTGTGTGTCTATGTATGAGTGTGAATGTGTGTGTATGTGTGCATTTGCATGTGTACACGTGCCTGTATGTATGCACACAATTGCTTGAGAAGGCCAGAAGAGGTCATAAGTTCCGCTGGAACTGAAATTAGAGACAGCTATAAGCTACCATTTGCCATTTGTGAGTAGGAAAGCAAAACTTGGTCTTCTGGAAGAGTAGCAAGCACCCTCAATTGTGGAGCCTTCTCTCCAGTCCCTAACTCCATAATTCTAGCACTCTACACTCCATTCATTGCTTTTGAAGGAAGAATACAAATGGGAAAAGTTTGCTGAAAAAGAAGTCTTCAGAAAAATGGCTTCTTCTAGTTCACATGCATTAGAGAAATGAGATGCCCAGCTTGTTCTTCTAGTGCAGAGAGGTATTAATGCACCACCAAGTCTCTTTAGATGAACACTTTCAAGGTGCTTGGAGTTCTCATTAATTCTAGATCATGAATGGTAGTAGTACTTATGCCCCTTATGGTGCTGAATATTATTTTCCTGGTATAGGATGTGATTTGTTTTAATTCTGACAGTCATTCATGATACTCACATCAAAGGAGGTAGATGGAATTGACTCCTAGCTTCCCCTCTGCCCTGAAATAGAAGCCACACTTTCATGATAAATTGCACAGAGAAAAAGGCAGCAGGAGTTGCTTGTACCAAAATGAGAGTGGCTTTTGGCTTTGCTTCAGTGACTTTGTTCTGAACTCTCAGAGAAAAGTGTTAATGAGAGCTTATCTATCTCTAGACTTGTGCCATCAGCTCTTTATTTTCTTTAGAATATTTTAAATCCTACAGAGCGTCAATTTCAGCCATTCCACACAGCACTTTCATGATAATTCCTCCCTGGGGTGGAAATAATCAGAGGGTGAAATTCCAAGGTTTGTTATATTTTTTAGCCGTGGTCTGGTGTCATTTCATTATTGTGAACAGGCTGGGGGAGTACAAAAATGTGCTCTGTGGGTAGGAGATGAAGGATGGAAAGAGTTCTTCTCTTCACTGGGTCTCAGAGCTAGCCTAGCGGTACAATACTCAGTACCTTTGTGATGTTGCTACATTGACCCTCACACTTTTCTGGATTTGCCTCTCTCTCTTAGTGTAGAAGTCTGACACAGGTATTGTAGAACATGTCAGGGATCAGCACACCACATGTGTGTACTATCTCCAGGTATGGAGCCCAGAAGGAAGACTTCCCTCAGCTGAACTCTTCCTAGAGTGCATATAGAGTGCATGGCCAGGGATGTTGTAAAGCTCATCACTGGTGCTTCCACAATGTTCTTGAAACATTGAAACCATTTTCTCCAGAAGCATCATAAAAATGACCCTTTTATTTGTTACATGAGACTTCTGTTATAGCTATTACCATACTTACATATTTATCATACCAAAGTAACCAGACCTGCTCCTGCCAATATTTATGCAAAGTTCTCTCCTTTCCACTGCAGCATTTCCCTTGATATCATCACCTAATACAGCTATGGAACTAAACATGGCTTCTTGCATGGTTTCTGTTAAACAGCAGAGGATGGTTTCTACCATCCTATTTCGATTTTGTTCCATCACAGTCACCAGGTCTTAGACTCTTGCTTAGTTTTCAAAGGTCTTTGACTTTAGCTCTAAGAAATCCTGTGGCCAGTCCCAGTGAAGTCTACATAACCTTGGGGGATTGTTCTTTGTTGAGGTCATTTAGCACCATCACACAATATTTGGGACTGTCACTGTGCATAACAGGCAAGTGTGAAGATGCTGCAGTGTAAGTGAATTTCCCCAAGCTCTCAGGCTTAGCATCCTGCATCTTGCCAATGCTGCTGCACTCCCTGAAGGGGCCCTGGGGGATACAAGGAGGGTGTCCATGGATCTCAATTTAAACAATTACTCTGGGCATTTCTGATAGCATCCCTTCACATCTACACACATTTATTATGGCATTATGGCCTGAGATTGTAAGAATAGCTAAGGAGGGACAGATCTAATACACATCTATTCACCTCAGTGTCCTTTGTAATGGGATCCGGTATGTTATTTGAAAGACAAGAAGGATTTATTGGAGACATTCCTTTTCTAAATGGCATCTTCAATGAATAAAGATGTCCTCTTTAGTACTTCACTTTTGCTTAACGGAGGCATATACCTTCAGGAGTCTGCTTCCCATGCATCAGGCTGCATTTATGAGCAACAATGGGAATTTATAGAGAACTTACTCCGTGCCAGCCACTCTTCTAATCACATCGGAGATAGAATTTACTTATATTTATTCGTGAATACTTAAGTGTGCTAAGGTTTCCTTTAAAAAATGCAACGTTAGCTTCTTCATGCCTTGCAAAACCCTCCTTGATAGATTGGACTCTCACCAGCATGATTTTTCAGGTAAGGAAGTTGAGGTATAAAAAGTGAAAAGCCCTGCCCAGAGTCATACAACTAGCCACTGGCAGGGTTGAAATTCAACAGTTTGGCTCCAGAGTAAAATACTTTGCTTCTATCTAATGGTATAGTACCGGATTTTCAGTCACTGTGAGTGTGTATGTGTGTGTGTGTGTGTGTGTGTGTGTGTGTGTGTGTGTGTGTAGGGGGCAGTGCATATGTATGTGTCTGTGTGTGTGTGTGTGTTATAAATCTCCATTTTATAGACAACAGAAGTAGAGTTTAGCATGTTTAGTTATTTGTTTGAGACTAAATTGCTTTTCAATGGAAGAAAAATGAATTCAAATTTACTTATTATGAATCTAGAGAATATCTGAACAGCTGAATCTTCAGAAGGCAACTTTGCCACACTGGATAAGACAAAAAAATCCAGAAAACCACTCACATTTGCCATCTACGTTTGTGTCTCTGAGTACAGACAAATAAATGAGTACATCATTTATTTGAATTTACTTAAATATTTTGAAAACTTACTTTAAATATTATATTTTGCAGTGGTTTGAATGAAAATGGCCCCCATAAGCTCATAGAAAGAGGCATTATTAGGAGTTGTGACCTTGTTAAAGTAGGTGTGGCCTTGTTGAAGGAAGTATGTAAATGGGGGTGGGCTTTTCGGATCTGTAGAATATCATCCTGAGTGAGGTAACCCAATCACAAAAGAACATACATGGTATGCCCTCTCTGATAGGTGGATATTAGCCCAGAAGATCAGAATACCCAAAGTACAATCCACAAACCACAAGAAACTCAAGAAAAAAGAAGACCAAAGTGTGGATACTTCATTTCTTCTTAAAAGGGGGAACAAAATACCCATGGAAGGAGTTGTAGAGACAAACTATGGAGCAGAGACTGAAGGAAGGACAATCCAGAGACTGCTCCACCTGGGAATTCTTCCCATATTCAATCATCAAATCCAGACACTATTGAGGATGCCAGCAAGTGCTGGCTGACAGGAGCCTGATATAGCTGTCTCCTGAGAAGCTCTGACAGTGCCCAACTAATACAGAAGTAGAGACTCCCCGTCATCCATTGGACTGAATAAGGGTCCCCAATGAAGGAGCTAGAGAAAGGATCCAAGGAGCTGAAGGGTTTGCAGCCCCTTAGGAAGAACAACAATATGAACTAACTAGTACCCTCAGAGCTCGTAGGGACTAAACCACCAACCAAAGAGTACACATGGTGGGATTCATGGCTCCAGCAGCATATGTATAGCAGAGGATGGCCAAGTTGGTCATCAATGGGAGTAGAGGCCCTTGGTCCTGTGAAGGTTCTATGACCCAGTGTAGGGGAATGCCAGAGCTAGGAAGTGGGAGAGGGTGGGTTGGTGAGCAGGGAGGGGGGAAGGAACAGGTTTTTGTTGTTGTTGTTATTGTTGTTTTGTTTGTTTTTTGTTTTTTAATATTTTTTGTTTATTTTTTATTTTTTTGGAGGGGAAACTGGAAAAGGAGATATCATATGACATGTAAATAAAGAAAGTATCTAATAAAAAATAAAATAAAATAAAGAAGTTGTTTCTCTTGGAGAAAACATTGAGTGCAAATATTGCACTTTAGATAAAAATGTGGGTGTAATAAACTATTTTTGTGCTCTACGTAATTTAAGTACACTTTTTGATTCATTTTCATGCCAATAAAAGGGTACTTCTGATTAAAAAAATTCCAAATGCTCAAGCTAGGCTCAGTTTCATATTTTCTTTCTGCTGTCTTACAATCAAGATGTAGAAATCTAGGGCTTCTTTATCACCATGTACTGCCAAGTTTTCCTGCCATGATGATAATGACTAAACCTCTGAACCTGTAAGCTGACCCCAGTTAAGCATTTCCCTTTATGAGAGTTGCTATGGTCATGGTATCTCTTCACAGCAATAGAAAACTAACAAAGGTACCTTTTTTTTATAGACAATAAATTAACATTAACAATAGCTAACACTATGTTCCAATCATTACAGTCACTAGAATTAGTATATGTTTACATGTTTCTCCCTACCATCCCCAACACACATGAAATTACCAATATATGCAGAAAAGTATACAGATGTATAGCCAAGGTTGGCATCCTAGTGAGCATTTTTCTAGTCAATTTTCTCCTTGCATTGCAATCTCATATCTCATGCACAATCATATACTTTTAATAAATGGAATTAAATTCTACATACTGTGTGTAACCTGCTTTTATCTATTCATTCTGTATTACTCAGGGTTTCTATTCCTGCACAAAACAGCATGACCAAGAAGTAAGTTGTGGAGGAAGGGTCTTTTTAGTTTACACTTCCACATTGATGTTCATCACCAAAGGAAGTCAGGACTGGAACTCAAGCAGGTCAGGAAGCAGGAAGTGCAGAGGCTATGGAGGGATGTTACTTACTGGCTTGGTTCTCCTGGCTTTCTCAGTTTACTTTCTTATAGAACTCAGGACTATCAGCCCAGGGATGGCACTACCCACAATGAGCCCTCCTACCCTTGATCACTAATTGAGAAAATACATTACAGCTGGATCTCATGGAGGCACTTCCTCAAGCGAAGCTCCTTTGTGATAACTCCAGCTTGTGTCAAGTTGAGACACAAAACCAGCCAGTACACATTCCTTCATTAACAATATCCACTGAATGTAACCTTCTTTAATCTGTTCATTCCTTCGCTCAAAATATTCACTGAAAGATTAACATTTCCAAAATAGTAAGTTTGAAAAGAATATATAGTGTGCATTTCCTTATATTGGTAAGGAGAAAATTCAATCTTTTATAGGCAACTCATTATATTAGGATAGATGAAATTGTTATGCAGGAATCAACCCCTAAGTCTCAGTGGTTTATTTAGTCAAGGTCATTTCTTGCTTATATAGTTGGATGTGGGACCAGTGCCCACTTGTTTACCTGCTTGCTCTGTCCTCAGGAGTATCTGGTCTCTGCTGCAAGCAAAGAGTACTGAAGTATACACTGAATCTTCCTGTTCCCACACTAGATAACACTTGGTTCCTATTGGCTATGGTTTAGACCTGAAATGGACTTCACATATTTAAGTGCTGAAGACTTTGTTTCTGAGGCAGCAGTAATCAGAGGTGTGTTTCTTGGGGGTGACTATATCATAAGGGCTCTAACCACACTCAGAAATCAAATCATTGATGGATGCCTAAGTAAATCAGATTTTGTCATGTGGTGTGGAAAATTTCTGAACTGGGATTTAGCTGGGGAATTTGCAGGCAACTTTTGAAGAGCACATTTTATCCTTGCCTGCTCCTCTCTTCCTAAGTTTTGTTGGCATCATGATCTGAGAATTTGTGTGCCATCATGAGTTCCCTGCCATGTTCTGCATCACTACAGGCCAAGATATAACAAAGCCATGTAACTAGGGTTGAAAACTCTAAAATGAATCCGTTCTCCTTTCAAAATGGTACTTTTCACTATTTTGTCACAGCAACAGAAAACTGACACACCAGTCCTTTGACAGATGGTATCAAGTAACTTCAGGAAATGTGGCATCTACCACTTTCTGAAGTACAACTGTGAAATATGAGTACGAATCCGGGGGAGGGGGGGAGCTTAAAATTTACCTGTGTGAAATCATCATTGATTATAAAATGGGTCTGCTCTTGGTGGCTCTCCAGGTAGCTGCTACTATTTTGTGTTGTAAGTAACACAGGGATGAGCTTTTGCAGCCATTAGTTTTAAATTAGTTTAAATTCTAGGAAGCAATACATCAAAAATACATTGAAAACACAGGCACTGTGGTATTTATTCAATATTCCTAAGATCTCTCACATGACATAGTGGCTTTAGGTGCAGAAAGAACATATCTAAGATCCTTTGACTTGAAGTTTTATTGAGAACATGCTGCTAAGAGCATTTGATAGAGAGGATGAGAAGCTATTGCTCTCAGGAAACATCAGAGGGCTTGCACATGGGTGAGCTTAGCTGTGGCCCTTAGCTCATAGATAGCATCATGGGCATGAAACACTTTTGCACTGAAAGCACTAAGCTCTAGATCTCCCTGAAGCATCGTCTATTTAGATACTGTAGGGAGCTGTGGTATCACTGGTGACCAGAGGATTACATTTTTCTTGACTTCTTTAGAAGAGCACTCCTGGTCCATATTTGGACATCTCCAGCTGAGGTGTTAGGCTTAGCATGCTTTTTCCAGAATTGTTGCTGGGTGGCTTGTATTCTGACAGAATCTTCAATGATACAGCATTCACTGCTAAATTGCTTCTCAGAAAACATCTGCCAGAGAAACAACAAGAGCAGCAGGCACCAGAGTGCTATGCCCACATAGAGTGGACTGAGAACTTCCAAATGCTTTCTAACTTGAACAAATACTAAAACAGACAAAGTCAATGATGGCTTGTATTTATGATTCTTTGGTTCAAGATATTTACTTGACTTTTTCTGCTATTACTTGCTATTTACTGGCAGAATTTTGTAATTCTTATGAATTATACATTCACATCTTCAGTTGTTATGCCTCCTCTTTTGACTAACAAAGTTTCTAAAGACTCTCCTTTATAATAATATCTTTATTTGGCATAGCTTTGCCTAATTTAAACCTCAAAGGCTGTTCATTAGTTATAATGTACTAGATTTGGGCAAAAGGTTATACAATTGTATGAAGGTAACTATATTACTAAAAGAGAGATTGCCTGAGTTTTTCATTGGGGCAGTGATGGAAAAAGCAAATTGTTAGGACTCTTTCACTTGAAATAAAAGAATGTTCAAATGTGAAGAGCCTGCTAAAATGGAATCATTTGAACACAAACAATGTTATGGTTTTCTAATAATGCTTGTTCACTGTTTTTCCTTATTATCCATCCTTTTCACGACCTGTCCTCTTTTGGGCCAGGTCTGTGTTAAATCAGACTCTTGCAATAAAAGAAAGAAATTTCCCCTGGAAAGGATAGGTTCATGCAATATTGTTTCCAAGAAACTGAGAGAAATATTGTCAGTAGAAAAAGCTATCATTTCCGTTTGAACCCAAGAAATGAAAAATGGCAAGAAAAGTGGTCTTTTAGTAAAAGAATTGAAGAAAAATAGAGTATGGCTGTGAAGATGCAGTCTTAACTTGATGAAAATTAAGGCTGGAAGGGAAGATAAATACTGTGACATTGCTTTAGACACAGATATAGAAACAAAGGTTTACAAATAACATTTGTTGGTTACAGCATTGTGCTTCAACAAATTCTGAGACAGCCAACATGTAACAGAAAAAGTCTAATGGTCAAGGACAAAGGCATCCAATGTCAAGATGGTCAGAGATGCCAACTAGAAGCCACAGCTTTACCCTTTTCTAGTTTAGAATATTGCTGCCTGATGTATGAGTGACAAATGTACTCTTCCTGAGATGAACCTGACAGAAGCAAAGCACAGCATGCTATTTAATGTGTTATGAGAAAGAAAACTTTCTAATGCAGGTTCCCACCAGTTCCTGACATTGCTTGATTGATGAGAAGTAGTTCAAATGAGAAAAAAAAAAGTGTGTAACTTTCCTGATTTAGAACATGGCATTGTTTTCAATTAGGTAGAGACTGTGGGCTGGAATCTTAGACGTTTGTACACACAGATCAGTCCTCTCTTCCATACACCTCTCCTGACTTTTCCTCAAATTCATGGCCTCTTCTTTTATGAATTGACATATATTTATATTCATGCAAAAATATAACTTCCATATTTATTAAGATATATTGATCATATATAATATGATACTTATATATACAATAAAATATGAACTGCTCAGTCTCTATTATACTTATATATACAATAAAATATAACCTACTCAGTCTCTATGTTACTTTTGTGTGTGCTTTTAGAGATTTCTATTGGGCACTCGACCAACAATTGGTATGCTCTTCCCCTGGAAGAGTACCTGCTCTACCTCCTGCTTTCTTCAGTTTCCTTTACGCTTTGTGTAGGGGTGAGGCCTCTCGGGCTTTCCTCTATTCAATTTGGCATGTCCATGGTGTAGTCCTTTTAAACTAGTACATGAATTCTTTTATTCATTTCATATGTATAATTTCAATTCTCAAAAAGGACAAAGAATTTTTCATAAGGATATCCACAGAGCTGCATGACATTGTATGTAATGATGAGCTGACACTTATTGAGGCATAAGCATACAACAAGTAGAAACCCAATAATATAAGAAGTAATGTAGAAAATTGGCCACTTACATCTTAGACAGGTAGCAAAACTGACTGAAGTCTAGTTGAGATTTGAAAAATGTGGAATTATTTCCCAATGAAATGTTTATGAGACAGAAAGAAAAATGTGTAGGAGAGTGCACACTGCTCTGATCTGGATGAGAGCAAGGACAGCACAGTGAAACTGGGTGCCTTACATGCTTCCCGGATAGGGAGGAGGGTTTCTCGCTGGGAAGGAGTGGGAGAGATGGAAGGGTTTCTCTGCTGCCTTCTGGCTATTTTTAGATGTGTTCTGAGGTAAGCTTACAGCCCCATGGAGCCTCCAAAAGTTTCTGGTGCCCTAAGGCCCACTGTGGATGTCTCATTCTGAGTGAAATATATCTGATATTTGTCCTTATGGCAGTTAATACTCCAGAATTTCCTCAGATATGTATTGTTCAAGCTGCTCTGAAGTACAGGAAATCTGTTTCTTAAAATCAATGTGAGCCATATTTTTCTTTTTAACATTTATTGCATATTGACTTGAGAGAGAACAGTAATATGTATATTTGTGTACTTCAAAGAGAGAATATATTGTATATAAGGAATATTAGAAAGTTACAGAAGAAATAAACTAATGCATAAATGCATGGTATCCAATTAACTTTAGGGTTTGCATTGACCACATTGAGAATCATGTTGATGTATGTTGCCTGTCAAATTGTTTCTGGACCACTATGTATTTTGTTGTAGAATGTAAATACATACTTGTGATAGTTAATATTTATTGAATATTAAATATTTATACCATACAAATTTGTTCTCATGCATCTGTGGCAACTAGACGGTCTTTTTGCACAAAACTCAGAATGAAGACATTCTCAAATTGTTTTAAATTACAATAGCCCTGAATCTGAATACTCAAGGCAAGGATAGCAATTAGTATTTTCAATTTCTTTTAAGAACAGGAACTAGATTTTTTCTGACTCTAGTTAACTATTTTTGATGCAATTCTATGCAAAAATAACATACTACTTTAGCCTATTTTAGATTTCTCCTTGAATATACTTATGAGTAGAACAAAAGTTTCTTACTGTTTGTCAATAAGAGAAAGTTATAAATACAGGTTTGGTGCTACTCCTGATATGAAAAACCAGACACTTTCAGTTTTCCTTTAAAAATATCTTATCTTTATTCATGTATGCATACATGTGTGTGTGTGTGTATGTGTGTGTGGTATGTGTGTGTGTGTGTTTGAGCATGTACATGTGTGCACACACATGCCTTGGGGGGATAATAGAGAGTGTCAGATACCATAGTCAGTGGGGAGCAATTTATGGTGAATGCTGGGAAGCAAATCATTGTTCTCTGAAAGAACAAGATCCTCTCTTAACTGCTGGGTCATTCTTTTTCTGACCCCTCATACTTTTCTAAATATTAAAGAAACTTAGAAATTGAAATCACCTGAATCAGACTGAATGATGTCCAGACATGTACTCATAGGATGTATGACAATGGCCATTTTCTAAAGAATGAATGGCTGAAGTTGTAGTTTAATCAAGAGGAGAAGTACATAGTAGAGAGAGCTGGAAGGCCAGGAGTATGAATGGAAATGGACAGCTGCAGTGGTTTGGGGGGCTGAGAGGGAATCTCTAGTACGTCCCAGAGACCTGGAATGGGGGGAGGCTTCCAGAAACCAATGCTGGTGATCTTAGCTAAGATGTCTAACAGTGAGAATATGGAGCCTGAAGAGGTCACCTCCTGTAGCTAGACAGGACCCTTGGTAGAGGGAGAAGGACAACAATCCACCAAAAACTTCCCAGCCCAAAATTATCCTGTCTAGAAGAAATTCAGGGACAAAGAAGGAGCAAAAACTGAAGGAATGGCCAACCATTAACCAGCCCAACTTGAGACCCATCCCTTGGGCAATCATCAGTCCCTGACACTATTAACGATGCTCTGTTATACTTGTAGACACAAACATAGTATAACTGTCCTCTAAAGAGCTTTACCCAGTAGCTGACTGAATAAATGCAGACACCTACAGCCAAACATTGGACAGAGCTTGGGGACTTTTATTGAAGAGTTACTGGAAAGATTGAAGGTCCTGCAGGAGATAGAAACTCAACAGTAAGACCTACAGAGTCAATTAGCCTAGACTTCTGGGAGCTCTCAGGGACTAGGACACCAACCAAAGAGCATACAAGGGCTGGAGTGAAGCCCTCGGCATATATGTGCCAGGTATGCACATCAGTCTCCATGTGGGTCTCCCAACAACTGGAATGGAGGCTGTCCCTAAAGCTGTAGCCTGACTATAGTTCCCCAAACGAGCTGTGCTGTCTGGCCTCAGTGGGAAAGGATGCACCTAATCCTGCAGATCCTTGATGTGCTGGGGTGGAAGGAGGATGATGCAGCATCTTCTCAGAGGAGAAGGGAGAGAGTATAGGGGAGAGACTCTGTGAGTGGGAACCAGCAGAGGACCAGCATTTGGGATGTAAATAAGTAAATAAATAAATTTTTAAAAAGGGAGGAGAAGCACACAGCAATTTTTTTTTTGTATCTACAATCAAAACCAGTCCACTTCTCTGTTTTTATTGATTGGTCTACAATACTCTTAATTCACAGAAACATTTGTGTACAAAGAGTAAGTATAAGCTCTCATATATTAGTTATAATAATTGATTTAGACTTTATGTAGTATTATATAGTGAATATAAAAATGACTTGGTTGTATTTGCATGTTTATATATGTGTATAACAACAATTAAAGTAGGCATATTACAAAGAATAAGGAGGGATACACTGAAGGAATTGGAGAGAGCAAAGGGAAAAATATAATCATATTGTAATCTCAAAAATAAGAAAATTATCAATAAGTAAAAATGTAGCAAAGATAAAGCCTAGAACTATAGAGTACAGGGGTAATGGAAGTGAACCTCTCATGTTGTTCTGTCCCTTTCAAGATGTGATGGCATTGAATTTGAACCTGCAACTAGCTAGCACTAATGCACATCAAAGCAAGGAAACTGAAATAAGTAGAGCTACTTGTGTCATCCCTAGAGACAGAACGTAAGGTTATTGAAGCCATACATTTCTACTCAGTTCTTCATGACCTCAGATGTCAGAGCACTTTTCTGAAATTATGGCTTCAGCAAATGGTGAACACTTCCAAAACTCGTTCCAGAAGAAATGGTGTTAGAGTCAGAAGTGTCTGAGAAAACTGTCTGCCTTAAATGGGAAGAATTTGTTTAGTTTATGTGGAATAGCCACTGGATATATGTGTATATATGTGTACCCAACACTGAAATTGGGATAGTTTAAATCAAGAACTGACTGCTAAAATACAGTTTCAATTTATATTCAAGTTCAAGTAATTTGTGATATGAAGTTACTGTGAATAAAGACTTAGACAGTAAATATGTTCCAAGAACAAAAAATTAAGTAGGATGGGTAATTTTGCTTTTGCAAGTCTAGATACATTTTCATAGAGGAATATTGTTGACCCTAATGATTCTTGGATAGCTATCTCTGTTATTGTGAACTGTCTTCATTTTGATCTTGACTAGGCTAAGGAACACAAATCTAGGAAATAGCTATTGAGGTGTTCCTTCTATTTAGTTGGCCTTGAACATGCATGTGAGGTATTTTCTTAATTGCTTACTGATGTGAGAGATCCCAGACCATTCTGAGCACTATCATCACTTGGCAGAAGAGACTGGGCTCTGTGAGTGAGGTAACCAAGCAAACCATGGAAAGTAAGCCAGTGGGCAATTTCCCAGTATTGTCTGTTTCAGTTCCTGCCTCCATGTTTCTTTTCTGAGTTCCTGTTCTGATATTTCTCAGTGATGGTAAGTGATGTGAAACTGTAATCCAAATTAATCATTTCCTTCCTCAAGTTGCTCTGGGTCATGATATAGTAAGGCTAAGCAAATTAGGGCAGATAAAATGACAGTTGGCTCTTAGAAATGTCCCTGAGCAGGTCTAGTGGTTCAGGCCTGTCATTCCAGCTACCCAGGAGGCTGAGGCCAAGAAATTGCAGGTTAACAGCTTTTGTTAACAAATTCAAGGTCACCCTGAGAGTGGGGTTAGAACTATAGCTCAGGGGAAGAATATTTGCCAAACATGTATGAAGCCCTAGTTTTAATCAATAACACAGTAAGGAAGAAGAAGAAAACATATCCTAAATGGAAATTTTCTTACATCTGAGGTTTTAAATCAATATGCCATGAACTTTATCTAGTTTTGGAATCCGTTCAGATAATGATTACATCCTCTCTTTTACAGCTAAGAGTTTCTCTACAGAGAATAAGATACAACCTTTTCAAGGTGTCTTAGTTAGGGCTCCTATCACTCTGAGGAAACACTATGATCAAAAAGTAAGATGGAGAGGAAAGGTTTTATTCAGCTTACACTTCCACATTGGTATTTGTCACCAAAGGAAGTCAAGACAGGAACTCAAGCAGGGCAGAATCCTGGAATCGGGAGATGGAGCAAAAGCCATAGAGGGGTGTTACTGGCTTGCTTCCCCTGACTTGCTCAGCCTGCTTTCTTATAGACCTAAGGACCACAAGCCCTGGAATGGCACCACCCAAAATGGGGTGGGCCCTTCCTTTTTGTTCACTAACTTAGAAAACAGCTTGCAGATGGATCTCATAGAGGCTCCTTCCTCTCTGATGACTCTAGTTTGTGTCAAGTTGACACGAAAACCAGTCAGTACATGAGGTTATAGTTTTTCAAATAACAATCATAAAAAGAATATATATTTCTGTTTTCTTCTCGTTTGGTTAAAGTGTACTTCCAGGCCCCTTTGTGGTTGGATGAATGCATATGCCAATGTGGTCAATGAGTTAGAAAACCCTGTTTCAGCTACTTTAGACTTTGTGTGGGTAAGCCATATACATGCTCATCTAAGACACTGAGAGAACTCTTTTCCTCACTGCAGAGTAATGGAAAATACTCAGCATGGGACCCACTCTATCACCTGGGAACCTCGATGACTAAAATCTGCTCAGACCTTGTAGTCACATGTAATGGACAGACAACAGAAAACATATAACAAATAATGGTTTTGGTCAGAAAACTGATATGGATCTTCGTGATGATCTAAAGGTCAGTGTTGTAGATAGAAGAGAGGGGAGTGGCAAAATGTAATGAAACCTGGGGAAAAGCTGAGGTCATTTTGTGGTGAGTTTGTCAATGACATGCAGGGCACTTGGACAGAAAAATCCAGAAACCTCAAAACCCCATGGATTTGAAGATGTGTAGAAACTGGGTGTACTCTGTTCTGAACATCAGACAAGATTTTATCTGTGTAATGGAACGTGTGCTGAGTGTCAATGACAGGGCCTGACCACTTCAAAGCATTTTTTGTTTTGTTTTGTTGAAAGGCCATGCACACTGGCGAAGATTGGTTGATGACAAGCTGCTCTTTGAGGTACAATATCTAATTTTTTTCCAGTTGTGTTGTGGTTTTGTGTCTATTTGTTTTCTGGTGGGCAAGGGAGGAGCAGTATCTAGTGCAACTCAGGCAGGCCTTGAACTCTCTGTGTGGCTGAAGGTGACCTTAAAGCACTGATCCTCCTTCCTTCGCTTTCTGGCATTTTGAAGAGGAATTTTAACAATAGAAAAAAGATAAATAGATTTCAGTAAAATGCTTACTGACCTACACACGTCATGTTATGTAATTCTGGGTTTTTCATCCTGATACTAAGGTTTGGAATTTGTGTTATAACAACCGTCATATGAAGATACCCAGCAGG
The DNA here is from genome assembly GCF_008632895.1 of Mastomys coucha. NCBI lineage: Eukaryota > Metazoa > Chordata > Mammalia > Rodentia > Muridae > Mastomys > Mastomys coucha. The sequence goes on from NW_022196913.1 coordinate 92,325,166, forward strand.
CCGAGACAAATATGACCGCAGACTCTTTTCCTGTTAGATACTACTCCATTATTGCTTTCAGGTACAATTAAGTTCTATAGGTGTGATATATTCTTGGCAATTAATTACTATAAGTAATTCTAGTGATTAAGAGTAATCACTAATAGTAGTTCTTACAAAACTATGCCCAGTTGCCCCATTGCACCAAAGACACGGTGATTTCTACTTTAATAAAAACAAAATTAATCTAATAAGTTGGGGAACATGCTTTAAGGACAGTGCACAAAATGGCACAGCTCATATTAGGCAGCATGAATCCCACAATTGACTGTGTTCTTATTCTCCCCAGTGTACTACTTTATTATTGGGCCAATAGAAAATACCAGCTTTCACACAAGCAATTCCTAAGTTCTAGTTAACTAAACTTTTAACACAAGTAAAAATAAAAAAAATGAATTCTGTATGTTATTGTGAAATGAATTCTCATAGAGCTCATTAGCATAAGAAGTTGTAATGTGAGCTGTGTCTGACCAGGCAAAGGAAGCCTTACCTGAAAATGTCTGTTTTACAGACCTTTCTACATTTAGAGAAGATGGACCAGCAGACAGATCTTGTGCTTTCTTGGACTGATGCTGGGAAATTATGTGAACCCAGGCAAGTTTCCAGGTTCTTGGGTCTCCTATGTCTCACTTGGAAAGGTTGCAAAAGGTTGCAAAAGGCTGACTCAGGTCACTTAGTGACCGTTTTGCTCACATCATTTCTCTTATTCCCTGACGTCACAAAGCTCCTGCTTTACTGATAGCAGAATTCATAGACTGTCCAGACAAGAAGAGTATCAACTTATGTGGTGAGTTGGTATCAAGTCCATTTAGCTAATCTGTGATTTCAACCCCCAGTATTCTTTTCTGGGTGTCACTAGGGGCTCTGGTGAGCCTTAAATAAATCTGTGCTCAGGACTGGCAGGTAGAAGTAAAGCTGCCATATTATCCACTTGGTGTTTATCCAAGAGGTTGGTATTATATAGAAAGTGGTTTTGCATGAAATTCATGCATAGTTTCCAGCAATTGCTGGCTCACATTTGGGGCATGTGGCAACTCTAGCTTGATTCTCAGTTTTCCTGACTTTCTTGCATTGGGGTGAGTTTAACAGCATGATAAAAAGGAACCTGGTGAATTCATTTGTCTCCCACCATACAAGTTGGATCCTCTGACACAATGAGTATATTATGAAGTTTTCATCCATCCTCATGGAGGCTCATGGCTTTCTTGAAGGACTCATTCTTACCTGTGTCCTTCTATTACACATCCCCTCTCATATGCAATCACAAGACTCTACTCACTGTTTCAGTTGCAAAGTCATAGCCCACAATATTTTTTTTAACCCACAATCTCTTAAGATTAAATACCTACTAAGAATCTCATAGTATACAAATCTCTGAGATCTTATGTTTCTTTGATGTAGTCTTGACTATTCTGGGTTAATGAATCAACCAAGGGAAGATAATTAGTTGGGGAAAATATCTATCACAATTCCTGTCAAAAATCAATGAATGTCATTGGGGGACAGTTGATAAGCCATTCAACAGAATTTTTAACTTGAAAACAGGTGATAATTTGTACTTTCTTTTATGTAGAGAGACTTTGTCCAGCTCATCTCAGGGTATTTGTTTTTTCTTTTGAATGCAGGCACACTAGTGGGCCAGAGAGGGAGGAACTATAGGTGGTACTATGATGCCCTTTCAATCTGTATAGTTTAGAATCTCCAAACACATGTTTAAGCCCATTTTAGAAACACTGGCTTGAAGGGCTGCCAAATCATTAGGTTGCCTGAGGCAACTTCGTGCCCTGATGTGGCTCTCAGTGCCACATGCCCTCTCTCTTCCAACAATACCCTAAGCTTCACGATGACTTGGCAAAGCATCATCACCTCTGCAGCCTCAACAAGGAGAAATTTCACTGATGCTGGAACATTAGAAGCAGCAGTCAGCCCTGCTGGACAGTAGGCCACTTAAAAGCAACTCCTGCTCCTTTGTTTTCCTAGCCTGTTGGGTTCCAGTGTCTTTTGAACCTCCTGGCCAAGCAATTTTCAGCAGCTTTTTAGTTTGAGAAACTTCAAAATGTTCAAATTCTCGGAAGATAAGGGAGGAAGTGTAAGGTACCAAACACCCCTAATTGCATGGTGCTGCCTAATTCAATTTGTTCTTTTGTTCTGTCACAGAGTATAAAAGAAATCTCCAAAGATTTGTGGAGGAGGAAAATTCACGAATTTAACCTTTTCAGCTTACATTAAATATAAACAGATGATGGTGAGTCATGATAGAAATTTGGGTACATGTCAGATGAAAGGGGCTGCTCACTCTTGAGGATGAATAGCAATTAAAGATGCACAGGATATTCTTGCATCTGTTCATAAACAATTCTTATGTCCAAGGATCCTGTTTTTCTTGTTAGAACCCTACTTTCTCTTTACTTTTCTATAGTTCCCTTTGTCAGTGGGTTCTTAGTTAGGGGTTTACTGCTGTGAACAGACACCATGATGAAGGCAACTCTTATAAGGATATCACTTAATTGGGGCTGACTTACAGGTTCAGAAGTTCAGTCCATTATCATCAAGGTGGGAGCATGGCAGCATCCAGGCAGACATGGTACAAGAAGAGCTGAGAGCTCTACATCCTCATTTGAAGGGCACTAGGAGAAGACTGGCTTCTAGGCAGCTAGGAGAAAGACCTCTACGCCCACCCCCACAGTGAAGCACTTCCTCCAACAAGGCAACACCTCCTAATAGCGCTACTCCAGCCAAGCATATTCAAACCACCACAGTAGGTAAGTCAAATTTTATAAGACACTTCAGCAGCTCATCCATCAAATACGAATGGCAATGTTAGGTGAATTAGGAAGTATACTAGCATGACCAGGCATGTTACTTAATTAGAGTAATGCTATTTTACCTCTAGCAGTTAGCACATATTTGTATCTTCTTTGAATTTTGTCTCATGGGATGATGAACGTTTATGTGTCTACCTATAGTCTCCTATTGTCCGTTCAAGTAGCCACCTAGATCAGGCCTTGTAAACTTTTTCTACTTGCAATCTCTTTGCTCCCAGGATAATATATGTCTATACAACAGACACACAGAATGAACAGTACTGGTAATACATGATAAGGAAATTTACTTTAAAACAACCTTTTGTAAACATATGGCTCTATTAAAGAAACTAGATTCTATACTAATGAGATGGATACAACTGTTTATTTTTATATAAAAATTAGATCTGGACTGAATATTTGACACTGTAGGATATAGAAAACCTTTGTTTTCAGAGTTTATTTGACTTCACAGCTGTCAACACTGAGCACTCTATTTCATGTAGTGCACAGTACAAAATGGCTCGAGTATATGCAGGGAGATATCACAAACTGTTGGCAATTGTGTTCTAATCCCAAGCCAACATTTATTTAGTGCATTTTTCCTTTAATAAGTCCAAATCAGAAACTCCAAGAGCAACTATAGAAACCAAGTTTCTAACACAAACACACACACATACACAACACACACATATACATATGTATGTATGTATGTATGTATGTATACATATACATACCAGAAACACAGGAACCTGGTACTTGCAATTTGAGGCATGGTGACAGGAAAATACTTTTTAAAAAATGTTTTAACTAAACCAGTATGTTTCTGTAAGAGCAGAACATATTGTCTGCACAGTGCAGGCACTGCACTTCCTACATAACAATAGTCTCAAATCTAAACGAAGATTTAAGTGATCACTGCTGTTGCAGGCTGTCATGGTGTTTCCATGTTGTATTTTGAACCACAGCTACACTGAAGCTGCGGGTTTCTAGAAACTCCTCATACTTGTGACATATTGCTTCTGAGTTAATATTTCGTCATTGTGTGTTCACAAGCCTTTTATTATTGCCAACTTTTGAAACCCTCACATTCAGTTATGCCATCTCTTATAGGGGTTTCGAGCCATGATTTAGGAAGCTGGGATCTAGATGCAGTTGTGTGGGCATTTTTAAAGCTTCAGTGTTTCAAGACGAAAATATTTCAGATTGCACAAAATCCTGGATATGCTTAACACTGAACTACATGTTAAATCTCTTACACAGTAAATTTTTCATATATATATATATATATGTGTGTGTGTATAGACACACACACACATATATATATATTACCACAATAGAAAAACATTAATTAAAAAGTATGATTAACACTTAAGTCAGAAGACTTTGAGAGAATCAAGTTATCCTCACAAATAGACTTGAACCAATACATTAAAAATCTTAAGAACAAAGACCCTGAGCCCTTTCTAAGGCAAACAAATTCTGCCTCCAGACTGCCTCCAGCCTCAGACAGCAAGTCAGTATTACCAGAATTTCCAGGCTGCCAGTCTGCCTTATAGATTTTAGATTTTCCAGACCCCACAATTTGTGAGTCAATTACTAAAAATAACTCTACCTGTGGCAATCCCTGCCTATGTCTGTGTGTTTCTATCTTCTGTGTCTCTCTGTCATTGATCCATCACTTCTGTGTCTTGAATGGGTCACTTTAAGTTACATAACATCAGAAAAAAAAAAACAGGTAAGAACTTGACTTTCAGAGTCAAAAGACTCCGTGGGCTGGATCTTAGCTTTGGAATGCATTAATTTTATAATTTCGGGAATGTTTTAAAGCTTCTCTAATCCTCCCTTTTAGTAGCTTGTGGGACAGTGAGCTGTGCACAGACAGCCTGGTCCCCAGTCAAGCATAGGCTTTGAACCCTGGAGACCCAGCAGGTGCCTTCCGCCTACAGCCTACAGCAGGTGTTTGGCCACGCCCCTTGGGCTCCTGTTTCCTATTGCAGCTACAACCTCCCACAGCCCCCACCTCCTGCCCCTCATCCCTGCCACACGGAGAGGTGTGTGGCCATCAGTCACATAGAAGCAGCACCAAGCCCTCCCACATGCAAATAAGGTTTTCCCCAAGCACTCAGACCAAGCCAATGAGAAGTACCTGTTGTCAGACCCTGACCCACCCCAAAACTGTATATAAGAATCCTATCTGGAAGGATTAAAGGTGTGTGAGATGGCTTCTGCAATAAATGCTGTAACACCTTGGGAAGAGGTCTGCACTCCCCAAACGCCCTCCGCAGCACTCCTCACTGGCTAGTCAGCCTCTGGTAGCCCAGCCTGACCAACTCAGTGCAGGACAGTGTGGAGTAACTGAGACTGCAACCGCAGAGACAGAAGTGGAGCCAACTTCAGCAGTGGATGAAGCAGAAATGGCTTCTCCTGCCTACTGTCACTTGCGTCCTGTTGCATGAACTCTCACACCGAGCCAGGCCAGAGATCTCCGTGGAAAGCCTCCACTACACAGGCCCACAGTAGCTACGTAGGAGGAATAACACAAATAATGTTTACCTGACTTTTACTTTATGGAACTGTTTCATGTTTTGCAGGTATTATTTAATATCCCTGCTTTTAGGCAGGGGAGTAACTGACGACCTTTGCATCTTATTAAATCTCTCTGTCTTTGGTGAGGAACGGATAGGGTCACTGCATGCATATGCGCATGTGCACAAAGAGCTACCGCAGGCTCTGCAGTGGGGAAAAACACACGGGCCAGCCAGCGTTCTTGAACCTCCAGCAGTTTAGTGTTTGATCATGTCTCCTGATCTATCCCACAACCAGACTCTTAACATTTACTCCAATGTTGTCCTGGATTATTAATCAGATCTTACTAGTTACAAGTTCAAAAATAGCAGATAGATTTTGTTTACATTTCTCTGAAGCAGATTCAAACATCAGAATGAGCTTCGGTCAGTCAAAGGATGGTCACCTCTTAGACCAGTTGGTTGCGACTTCTTTTGGGAGTCAAACAAGCTTTTCACAGGGGGTGTCTAAAATCATTGTAAACATAGATATTTACATTACAATTCATCACAGGAGCAACATTACAGTTACGAAATAGCAACAAAAATAATTTTATGGTTTGGGATCAAAACAACATGAAGAACTGTATTAAAGGGTCACAGAATTAGGAGGTTTGAGAACTATTGCATTAGACTAACCAAGCTCCAACTGCTCTTCTCTATAATAAGAAAAATAATTGACAAAGGATGCTGAAAACTCCTGAGCAGTTCCCATAGCTCTTTAAAGATTTCCTCAATGCAAATGCAAACACTTTAGGTGACTGAGTCGTTTACTAGCACTCTGACAGGGCTTGTTTTCCTTACTCTCAGGGAGACGAAAACTGTTGGACCTTGCACACAAAGTAGGTTCAAGACTCTGAGATGCCTTCTTTTCTGTTACTAGCCAATGCCCTAGAGTCCACAATGGCAATTTTACGAACATATTCACAGGTAAAAACTGATCATTAGATTGTTATTGTGTGGATACAAGGGCATTTATGCGTTCTTTAGGATCTATTGTCTAATGTTTATTTTTTTACAGTCCTCCTTTTTGTGTTCAATTAATCCCAGCACTTGGGAGGCAGAGACAGGCGGATTTCTGAGTTCGAGGCCAGCGTGTTCTACAGACTGAGTTCCAGAATAGCCAGAATTACACAGGGAAACCCTGTTTTGAAAAGCCAAAAAAAAAAAAAAAAATTTCCATATATGTAAATATCATTTACCTTTTCAATTTTGAATTTTTACATATATGAAATATACATTTTATATGAAATAGAATCTATTTTATAATTTGTCATAGAATAAATTATATATGTATAATTATATAAAATAAATACATTAATATATGTATATATATACATATATATATGTATGTGTATATAGTTGGCTGGATGACAAGCTTGTAATATTTACTTTCTATTCTTGAATAAGTATTTAACTTCCCAGGCAATTCTTCCAAATGTCTAAATTGCTTTAAGAACTAAATAATAAATAACTTCTATTTCCAAATTCCTCTTGTGCCTTATTTAGTGAATTCAGTCTCTTTGAGATGTTACTTACAAGGGCAGCCACTTACACTAATGTTTACTGTCCATGCTCTACATAACTCCCTCAGAATTCTCTGGAGAGATGGAGCTGCTCTACTAGAGTTGTCCGCTAACAAGGAGAACTTAGGGTTTTGCACCCCACTGGTGTTTCTTGCTCATGCCATGTCTACTTTATGGAAGCCTAGATTCCTTGCCTCTGATTCTGAAGGTGTTAATGTCTGCTCCAGAGCTCCCCCTACAGGCCTTTGTCAGTTTTCCTGCCTGGGCTTCTTTATATTCTTTTCTAACATTTCGCCCAGACATCCAATTTTAATTGGCTGATTTCATATAACTGCTTTCTGAGGGCCTAATATTGCATATATCAAACATACTGTTGTTGATATCCAAGCTCAGACTATCATGGACTTTCTAGTAAGAAGGGTTGCTAAAACAAAGCCTTTTTTTAAAAATTAGGATTAATAGGATTCTTTTTTCAAATAAAAAATAGTCTTTACTTTATGATTTAAAAATTTTTATACACATTGGTGTTTTGCTTGCATGTATGCCTGTGTGAGCGTGTCAGAAGCCCTGGAACTGGAGTTACAGACAATTGTGGGGCATCATGTGGTTACTGGGAATTGATCCTAGGTCCTCTGGAACAGCAGCCAGTGATGGTAACCACTAAGCCATCTCTTCAGCCCTCATTATTTTTACCTAGGAAAATGTGGCTAGTAACAATGTACCCAGAGTCTTAGTGTACAGGCAGATACACTTCTCCTGAAATATTTATTATGTACTAGGCTTGTTTTGGCTACTGGCAACATGATGGTGAAGATCTCTGTTGTCATAGTTTTGCCTTTTAATGGCAGAATAAAAAAGGGAATTTGAATGCAGAAAGGCTCCAAGTTAATTGCAGATAGGTGTCTACAAGAGAGTGATATGGTAGCTTTGTAGAGTTTTTTGTTGTTGTTGTTGTTTTGTTGGATGGTTTTTTGGTAGTTGAAGAAAGAGTCTGATTTCAACAGAATGGCGATAGAGATGCACCAAGATGAGATGGTGTTGTTTTCTCTGAGACCTGAATGGAAGGAAAGAGCGTGGCAGCAGAAATCTGGTGCCCAGGAGATAAAAAGATCTAAACACTCCCAAGAGGGAGCAGAATTCAAAGGCTGTAAGAAAAGAAGTTTGAGAGTGTTGGTAGATAAGATAAGTGACTGGAAGATAGTGGAAGCAAGCAAGCAAGCAAGCAAGCAAGGAAGGAAGGAAGTCAGATCTTTGAAGGGCCTGTGTAAACCATGCCTCAGGGTTTGGTCCCTACTAGAGATGTATTTAGAAAGATTACTCCAGTTATAATTCTAAAAATTGAAAACCTACAGGCAAGAATGGATTGAGGGACCATTTAGTAGAACATTGTCATTGTTAACAAGATGATAACACACAGGACTAAAGAGGTTCTGTAGACATAGGCACTCCATAGATTTGGTTTTGTTGAGACAGTTTGCCAGCACTTTGAAATGTGGGTGGAATTCTGTCTCTCACGTACCCAGAACCATTTGTGGTTGTTTATTAAGATGGGACAAGTGTTGGGAATGGGAGAAATGATGTTTACAGAAGTATAGAGTCCTTTGGTTTATAAATTTGACTTTCATACAATTTGAAGCACCCTTTTGATTTTTGTAAGATCATTGATCTCTGTTCCCATGCCCTTTAATAAAGAAATCTTGGCTAATGAATATCAATGAAGTTCTGTGTTAGATTAGTTGCTTCTAACATGAGTAAGGCTCTTTCAAGAAATTTGGTTTTATCCTACAGTGGTGGTGGGGGGGCACTGCCCTTTCTGGGAAATTTGTCCCTGTTATACTTCATTCACAATGATACAAGTTCTCATTCTTACACATAGAAATGAGTGGCAGCATCCACTACAGTTGACCATGTGCCTGCCAATTGTGAGGTTCCACAAACCCTACAGGTATAAGATCCTGTATCACATAGGAGCAAGTGTTTGCCTCTGATTTCAAGACTATGCTTGATGCAACAAGAACACTTAGTTCTTATCAATAAACATGGAGGTGTGCCTTATGTAACAAGAAAAAAAGTCTCTCATCTTCTAAATTTCAATGCTTAATTGTTTTGTTATTTGGGTTCTAAATACCCCATCTTCTCTTAATGAGAAGGGATTATTTTTTATAGTGATGGCTGATAAGGAAGACAGCAAGTGTTTTAGAGCTTGATGTCTTTCATAGTGCAGGAACATACGGAGTCAGCACTACCTCTGGGCTTATGATGATGGGTTCCGCTGAGGGAACTTAGTAGCTGAGCGAATAGGTTAGTAACTAACAACTCCATTGCTTCACTGGATTTAGAACTGTAAAACACACCATAAATGTGAATCAGTCTCCTACTAATTCTGTAGCTCTTCCCCAAAATGCATGGGGATTTTGGCGTTGATTGTAGACAAAATTTATGACCAAACCAAGTCTTTATTTCTCCAGAAAAAGCTCATGTTTTGCAAAGGAGTGCTTCAGCCACGAAGAGCATGGTAGCCCATTCTGTAATGCCAGAGCCCTGCCAGCAGATGGCAGTCACACTACACTGCGTTTTAACAGTAGGCACTTAACACTAGGCGCTTGGCTTTACCAGGGAGGGTCTGAGGAGTCCAAGCCTTGGCAGTGGGGCTGATTTGCATGGAGATTAATTCCTGGAACCCACTATAGAAGCCTATGAATTTGGCCTTGAAGCTGAGGATATTCTTAGCTGGAAAAAGCAACAAAGCTCGGTTAAAACAAAACAAAACACCTCCTTAAATAAGTCTGTCAAAATGAGCTATGAGGCGAACGTCTCAAGGTCTTGGGTCTATGCTGAGCTTTGATGCATGGGCACATGGATTAATGCAATCACAGTTAAGAAGTTGGTATGCAGAAATGACAGTTGAAAGAGCAAGGCTGGAAACCACTGACAGAGTGTTGTATTTTCAGGAGGATTGACTGAGGTTGGAAGTGCCTCTGTGGGGTGTTTGGGAAACAGAAGAAATTTAAACGTGAAATTCCCAGTCTTAGAAGAGTTAAGGCTTTACTTTCTTGTACAGAGACTGTACTTCTGAAGGGGTTCTATACCACAAGAGCTCGACTGCCACCACACAGTTGAAGCTCCGTATCACAGCATTTTTTTTTTTTTAACGTTGTCATCATGTGTCCCCATATCCCAAGCCCTAGCCCACTGCAGCCAGGTCTTTACTATTACAGCTCATCTTGTTAGGTCATTCTCCCTTATCCAACTACTTAAGGTTTTTATTTTCTTTTTCTTGAAGATAATGAAGGCTTTGGGATGTGTGTATAGTCTAAATCAGTGTTTTTCAACATGTGAATCACAATCCCTTTGGAGGTCATATGACCCTCCCTAAGACCATCGGAAAACACAGATATTTCCATTGTAATTCATAATAGTAGCAAAACTTAGTTATGCAGTGGTAACATTGTGGTTGAGGGTCACCACAACATGAGCTGTATTAAAGGGTCGCATTGGGGAGGTTGAGAACCACTGGAATGGAATGGAGAGGTCAGCTCCATTTCTCAGATTTTTGTTGTTGTTGTTGTTGTTTGTTTTGTTTTGCTTCATCTGAGCAGGATGTAAATTTTATCTCTATCCATGTTTGGGTTAGTCTTTTGAGACCAGCAACTGTGTAGGAACAAGGCTTAATTTAAGGGAGAGAGCCACCATCCTTGTTAGAGAGATATCATATGTGTCAGAAAAAAGGATTTACGAAATGTTATTTTTCTCAGGGAATGAAACCACGACTGTTGTGGACTAACACGATGACAGAATTATGTTCAGCACTTCGATAAAGCTATAGATTAAATCATAAGAGCATAAATAAAAGTGTTAGCAGTCTCCTGGGGCCTGTGCTGGTCCTGTGTCCTGTGGAAGGTTTACTTTCTGTCTCAGGGGCTGGGGTAGATGCTCATCCATCCATGTGGAGAAGAGTTGGAATAGACTTGTCCTCAGTGACCAGGACAGGCAGAGCTAGGCAGTGAGAAGACTTTACTAGAGATGCAATCTGAGTGTCAACATCCACAGGGGGGTTAAAAAAAAAAAACTAAGGAAAATGATTAAAATTTAATCAGCCTTTTAATTTTTATCTTGCCCAGAAATTCATGTATTGGATATGACACAAACAAATACAACAAAACAAATGAACCAACAAAAATCCAACCAACCAACAAACCCAACAAACAATCACATATACCTACTTTTTCTGTTCTAATTTCTGGGCATTTGCTGTGATGACGGCTGAGTTCAATAATTTGCAGGCGAGCTTCAGATTAGTACAGAGTCACTCATTCTGTGAAGAGAAGATTCTTTGTGTATGTTAATCGAGGAAACCCCCAGCTGCAGAGCTGGCCTCTAACTCATGTGCTTCATCTATTGCATTCCTTTCATGAGGGGATGCTTTATAGTTCAGAATCCTTCACGCTTCTTTCAGGTTCCATCCAGACTTCGAATTCCCATGACGTTACACCTCTCTGCATTTTAGCAGTATCTTTCAGACAAAGAAATATCCATGAGGGTTTTGTTTTCTAAATTTCATTTCTTTTCTGGTATACAGGCATAGGCATGGGCAAGCAGAAGGAAAATATTTACAGACATCCAGAGTTGATGTCCTGGTATACTGTAACACAGTTAAACTTGTTATAATAAACAGGTAAAAACAGATGCCTAAGCAGAGCTGTGGAGCTTACTGATTGTGTAAGATGAATACACAGGGCAATTACACAGAAAAGGAAAATACCAAGAGAAATAATCAAAATTCCAGATCTACATTGTGAGAAGAAGTGAGAACAGGGTTCCTGAAGGCTCTGGTCAGTTTCTCCTAGATCTACACAGTGACTCTCAAGCATAAGCCAAACTTGTTTACCAAATGTAAAAGGAACTTACAATAAGATTTCTGGTACAAGTATTTTCAAGGGACATTTTTATTCTGAAACTATTTAGAAGTGATAGAAATAATACTAAATACATGATTATGTGAACATGATGTGTGTGTATGTGTATGTGTGTGTGTTTTAAAGAATCTATTGCCGGGAAGTGGTGGTACACGCATTTAATCCCAGCACTTGGGAAGCAGAGGCAGGCGGATTTCTGAGTTCAAGGCCAGCATAGTTTACAGAGTGAGTTCTATGACAGCCAGGGATATACAGAGAAACCATGTCCCGAAACTCCACCCCTCAAAAAATATTGCAAAATGTAGTTTTAATAAAACTTTACCGGTTTTGTCCTCAAGTTTATATTTTCCCACATTTATATGTCTTATTTACTATAAAAGAAAATTTGTGGCAGTAAAGTTGATAATTTTTTCTCCAACAAAACACCACAGAACAGATGGATAAAATAAAATCCCTATGCTGTTTATTTTACATAAATATATGAAGAAAATTTATTTTGAGGAAATATTAAAAGTGTGTATAAAGTTGAAACAGAAATGAAAACTACAACTTTATTATTATCAGTTTATTAGAGCAATATTTGGGTATGTTTTCCCTCTAAAGCTTGCAATAATATAATGAAGCAATTAACTAATTACTTTTTCTTATATTTATGCTCATTTTATTTTTGACACAAAACAAGGCATTGTTTATAAATATCACATAGACAAGAGATAGGGAGATGGCCTGTTGATAATGTTCTTACTGTGCAACCCTAGAGACCTGGGGTGAGTTACCAGCAACCATGTAAAAACATGCTATGGCACTGGGTGTCTGCAGTCCCAATGTTGAGTATGTGCAGAGGGAAATCCCTGTGTTTGCTGACCACCTCGCAAAACCATAAAACAGCTCCAGTCTCAGGAAAAGATGATGCACCCCAAAATAAGAGGTAGAAATGATGGAGAAAGATGCCAAGTGTTGACTTCAGGTGTACATATACCTGTACACACAAGTATACCACACACACACACACACCAAAACATAAATAAAATTGAAAAATTAAACAAAAATTCTGTAAATGTAAAAGGAATACTCTAGTACTATTCTTTAATAATTACTGGTTTTTCTTTTGTCATAAAAATAACCAGGAATAACTTTCTTAGGTTGAGAGAGTCCTGCTAAAATGGTCCTCCCATGACTAGAGACATGACCAAGAAGTTAGGAACAGTGGCTGCTCTTCCAGGGAGATTGTGTTTGATTCCCAGCACTCACATGGTGGCTTCAGTGACAGGGCATCTATCTGATGCCCTCTTTTGTCCTACAAGAGCACCAGTCTTCCATGTAGTACACAGGCACACATGCAAGCCCAACACTCTAACATATAAACTAAAATAAAAATTAAAAACAATTTATAAAGTGATTTTTCCATAGGTCAGTCAGGGTAGGTAGATGATGCTGTTACATTTATCACACTTGCTAACCATAGTGGGCTCGACTATGCTAGAGTACCAAAGTGCAACCACCATGTCTTAACACAGTTAAGCCATGTCAAGTACAGAAATTCCTGATTAGAAGTCAGGTGGTCCAGCAATTAGAATCTCAGAGACTCAGTGTTTTGAGCCTACATCATGCTATTGGTTCAAAGTTGCCCCAGTACATCCAGCTGCAGATAGAAGATGGCAATTGGGGCATGTGAGAATGCATGACAGTCACATGGGTAGGCCTGGACATAGGCCATGTCACTCCAATCTGTGTTCAGTTGGTCAAATCCAACATATGCTACTAACTGCAAAGAACATTGGGAAATATGATCTTGCACTGCAATGAGGAAGGGATAGACAATTTGGTGACTCTCTCCCCAGCTGTGTCCCTGTCACCTCAGTTATGTTCAGGCTGCTTTCTCTATATTCCCTACTATTGGGGTAGGTTTCAAGCCATGTCTCTGTATCTCTTGCTGTTTCCAACTACACATCACAATTCTATTGAATAGTCTTTGACAGAAAACCATCAAGTAACTCAACTGGCCCTGGGGAGAGCAGTGTATTAAGGTTTTCTAAATGTACTGCTGCAGCGGTAGAAATAAGAATGGATAGCCAGAAACAATTAACTAGTTTTCTCATAAAGCTAACATTTCCTTTCTTACAGTCACAACTGTTCCTAGAACCCCTGAATATTTTTGTGCAATACCAAGGCTCCGAATACCAGAAGCAAAAGGTGTTACAAAAGCAAAGTTGGAGCCCAAACATGTTTTGAATACAGAGTGTTATTTAGAGAGATAGAAGCTTAAACCCTGGGATACAAGGCTGCTATACCTGCTCAGCCTAACACCTCTTAAAGTTCTTAGTCATGTCATCTTCTGTGTTCATATGGACACATATTTTTCACATTGGCCTTAACTGTGAACTTACTCCTTTAATATTCAGTGTTGGGAATTATGAAATCTATGATACTCATGAGAAGGAAAGACTTCTTACACTATAAAATTGCAGGAAAACAGTGCATTTAAAAATGTAGAAAGGGACATAATTTATAATTTTATTTTGATCTTTTTACTACCCCAGGATAGGCTCAAGACCTATCAAAGATAATCAAGTCAATAGAAGCCAGTCTCCAAACGCCTCCACATGAGAAAACAGGCCTCTGAAACCTTGTCAATATTCATTCCAAGGGTTATGTCCAATGGGAGTAGCAGCACACCAGCACAGTTGTTGGGTTTGGTTTCTTTTCGCTAAGAAAGGCCAATCTGGACTCCATATTATGCATAGAGGCTGGAAACCTGTCGTTTGTGTAGGACAAAATGACCTTATTTCCCATTACTTCTGTAGAACCCTCTCACTAGGGAAGAACCACCTACTATGTGGACTGTTCCGTCTAATTCATTATTCATCATGGGTCCATTTTCTCACTAACATTAAGAGGCTCATAACCAAGTCACTGGATGCAGGACAGACTTAGGATTACATTTTTAGAAATGTCTGCTCCAATTGGCTCCAACCAAAATTGACCTATTTTAATACACTGTTGTGATCCCAAAGTTGTAAATTTTATTCCCTAAGATATTTAGATACACCACAGTTATTTCAGAATCCACATTGCTTTTTCCTTGACATTGTGTTCAGCTGTAATGAGTATGAAAGTTGTAATTCATTTATTATATGTACCTTTCAACCCTTGCATGATGGTTATCAACTGTCCACATGTCTGAGAACAAAGATCGAGCCAGACATCTTTATGTGAACATAATTTTGTCCAATGGTTTTTGCTCCATATTCTTAGATTCTATCTTTATCTTATAATATAACATGGTGCAGTGATTTAAAATAGCTAAATATCTTTCATTGATAGAAAAACCCAACGTTGAAATGCTGGCCATCATAGATCATGCACCTATATTGTTTTAATAAGTAACATTTGCCATATCAATTTTTTCATAATGTTTAATCTGCCTTGTCACAAAGTTTATGAGTAAAATGAACTGGTGTCTGCTTAAGTCTCATCCTCTGTAAGATGCTTGCATAAGATGAGTACAATGTCTTACTTAAGTTTTTGCTGTCATTCTCTGTGATAATCTCTAGATAATGTCATTTTGTTTTGGACCTAAGATATTTTTAGCTTGATCTGGGAAAATTTTTATCAATATCTCTAACAAAAATAAATTACTTTGATATAGATGTAATATTTGAAACATTAAAGTTGTTTCAACTAATCCTAATTTAAACACACATTATTTTATCTTACAACCATAAAATGTATTCTTTATATTTTGGATGTCTGGGGGAATAACAATTGTTCTTCTATATCACAATTTAGTTATTTGGAATTTTTATTCCTTTTTTCTCAAATAATTTTTACAACAGGTGTAGAAATTTAATCAACCTTTTCAAAGAACTAAATTTAGGAAGTTTATTGTCTTTACAAGATAATCTGTAATTCTGATATTATTTTTCTTTATTTTTACATTTAGAATTCAGTTTGCACATCTAACTTCTTGAAACATATGGATTGATATATCACTCCCAGGTTTTATTTTTTTAATATATTAAAAAATTTATTCTAAGCATACTTCTCACCAGTTGATCTCCAGTTGGTTTGGAGAGCTGATTAATTCATCATAATATATCTTACGATCAGGATTCATGTCCCCATGAGAGAGGCCTCAGAAGGGACTCAGTGCCACCAGCGTGGAAGGCAAAAAAGTGACTCCTGAAAGTTGTCCTCTGACCTCCACTCTCCTGCTGCTGCACACAGATCCATTCATCCAATAAATAAATAATAAATAAGTAGATATTTAAAAAAGAGAAACCCCAGAGAGATCGTGCCCTTTCTTCCATATAAGGAAGGATACAGCAAGAAGGCATCATCAATGAACACGAGACTTTGTCAGACTGTAAATCTGCTGCATAATTTGAACTTCGCAATTTCCAGAACTGCGAGAAAGAAAATTAGGTTGTTATGAACCACCCAGATGACAGAAGTTTGTTCTAGCAGTCTGAATGGACTATAACAAGCAGTTCTAGCTACAAGCACTAAGAACAGAAGTAGAGGAGCTCATGATCGATGACAGAATGTTCTGGAGCCAACGGTGCAGTGGAAGGGCAATCATTGTTACTAGAAAGACAAGGGAGAGGAGGAAGGATGTCAGTTCACTAGTACCCTCAGAGCTCACAGGGACTAAACCACCAAAGAGTACACATGGTGGGACTCATGGCTCCAGCAGCATATGTACAGTAGAGGATGGCCAAGTCAGTCATCAGTGGGAAGAGAGGCCCTTGGCCCTGTGAAGGTTCTATGACCCAGTGTAGGGGAATGCCAGGGCCAGTAAGCAGGAGAGGGTGGGGTGACGAGCGGGGGGAGTGGGCATGGGGAAGGGAACAGGGGTTTGTTCTTGTTGTTGTTTTTTGGTTTTGGGAGGGTTTTTGGAGAAGAAACTGGGAAAGGAGATATCGAATGACATGTAAATAAAGAAAATATTTAATAAAAAAAGAAAAACAAACAAAAAAACCAAAGTTGTGTTTTTAGTGAAGACATTTCTATACATTTTGTATATCATATTAACAACATATGATATCGCCTATAATAAATTCCTAAGATACAAAGAAGTAGCACTTTGAGTTCTTCAATGTGGTGGCTTGAATATAACATGTCCTCTACTGGCTCATGTTCTGAATGCTTGCTTATCATCTAGTGGCACTAATTATCAGAAGACTGAAAACTTTAGGAGGGGAAGAAGTCAGGAAGTGGACTCTTGTCTGTCTTTTTCTGTTTCCTTCTCTGTCACATTTGACTATCACCATGATGTTTTACCCAAGTAATGGGGCCAGACAACAATGAACCTCAACCTTTGAAACTATGAGCCAAAATAATTCTTCCTCCCTCAAATTGTCAAGTAGTTCATCATGATGCAAAGTTCAGCTGGTGATCCTCAGGCCAAGGATTCTACTAGCTAAGATCCTTGAAAACAGCACTTAACCTTGTAGCAATATTCACTATGAATTTGTAGATTAACACATTAGTTTATGTC
The DNA here is from genome assembly GCF_008632895.1 of Mastomys coucha. Classification (NCBI taxonomy): domain Eukaryota; kingdom Metazoa; phylum Chordata; class Mammalia; order Rodentia; family Muridae; genus Mastomys; species Mastomys coucha. The sequence goes on from NW_022196913.1 coordinate 92,342,518, forward strand.
ATGGATTTAAACCACTCAAATTCCTGGTTGATCCTTTTGTCTTTTGTTGTTGTTGCTGTTGCTGCTGCTGCTGCTACTGCTGCTGCTGCTGTCTATCTGGTTTAATGGGGTATATGGTGTCCAAATGTTTCTTTTGTATTGTTTATCATCAACTTTGTAAAATAGCTCAGATGTAAAAAGCCAGTTTTCATTTCATTTGCAAATGATAAAGTGTTGTCCCTGTTTTGAGAGAAGTAATTGAATTTGACTTCTAGGACATCAGATCCCAGACTGATAATTTTTCTTTATTGAAAGAGGAAAAAAAATGGCTGTGAATACAATTTTACGGTTTTTTTTTTTTTTTTGGTTCATGAATAAGTCATTCTATGTTTATCTGAAGTAGAATATGTTTTTCATACAAAGTTAAAAATGGCTAGATTTATTCTTTTTAAGTGGGTAGCATAATAATCTATCAAAGTTTCATATATCAAGAGAAATTGAACCTCTTGATTACTCAAGAATTAATTGAGATGTTCACATGAACTATGTTCAAAAGGGTTCATGTCTACCTCCCTTATGGACCAATGGGAAGACCACATGTATTATTTTCTTTATGTTGTTGGCTCTCCAAACTTATACTACATGTGAAAAGTAAAAATGTTTTCTTTAAAAGAATCATATTCTGCTATACTCACAGATAGGTGCCTAGCCCAATTGTCAGCAGAGCAGTTTCATCCAGCAACTGATGGGACAGATGGAGCTAGAGGAACCCAGCAGAAAAGGAAGAGGAAGGATTTGTATGAGCCAGAGGGGTCTAGGACACCATGAGAATATCTCCCAGAGAACCAACTAAGCAGGCCTCATAGTATTTCACAGAGACTGAAGCAACAATCGTGGAACTGATACGGGTCTGAACTAGGTTCTTTGTATATATGTTGTGGTTGTGTAACTTAATCTTTGTGTGTGACTCCTAATCATCAGAATGGGGGTATCTCTGAATTTTTTACCTTCTTTTGAGATCCTTTTCCTCCTACTGGCTTGCCTTGATATGAAAGTTTGTATGTAGTCCTATTGTAACTTGTTATGCAGTATTCAGTTGATATCCCTGGGAAACCTGCTCTTTTCTGAAGGGAAATGGAGTAGGAGTTTATCTGGAAGAGAGTGGGAAGGTAGGGTAGGAGGACTTGGAACAATGCAGGGCGGGGAAACTGCAATCCAGTTATAATATATGGGAGAAGAATAAGTAAAAACTTAAAAAGCAAGGAATCAGATTTTTGTGACTAAGAGTTTTGTTCGAGTAGATGGTAACCTTTATTTTCTCCTAAAAATTGAAAGCATCCTTTAAGTTTCTGCCATTAGCTTACTCATAGAAAACCGATTATCTTTGAAAATATGTGGTAAAATACCTATCACTTTTAAATCATGTAACATTGTCCTACACATAATGTAGGGGCCATTAATGATAAGTAATAACTTCATTTCCTTCATAACTGACATGTAGGTTAGTGGTTTATGATGATAGTATATAGAAACGGATTCTTTTCTTATTCATACCCAGCTGGGGCTATTTATTGTGTTTAAACTCAAGGCAAACAAATAGTACATTTGTGTACCATTGACCACCCTCTAATTTTAAATGTGGAATTCTTGTACAAAGCTTAGGAAACCCAGTAAAGCAAAATAAGAATTACTGATGGTAGTTTCAAGATACTACCTTTTTAAATGCATATATTTATCTGACCATAGGTAGATTGCTGATGATCAGGAATGTTGCATAATTATTTATCTCTTGGTCTAAAATATACAGATGCTCAAATGGAAACAGAGGTGAATAAATTGGGAGACCAGCTTCATTAACTGGGAAGTGAGGATCACAGCCATGATTCTGTGGTCCTCTTTTGGATGAAATGCATCAAAGCACCAAAAGAGTATGTTCCAATAAAACTTTATCAATGACTGGCCCCATGGTTGGACCAATAAAGAAGGAGATACTTGGGATGGTGGTTTTAGATTTGTGAATACTGGAAAAAACTGGCTGTGGTATAAAGATAATTTGAATTTAATAGCAGGTTTATTTATAGATGAAAGAAATAAGGTTTTGTTTTGATTCGTTGTAAGCAGGACTGTGACAAGGAGGAAAGACTCAGGCCTGAGGCATTAACTTTGAGAATTAACACCCTATAAGTTTTATTTTATCCTATGCTTATCAAATATTCCAGAAAAGCAGAGGATTGAGATTTAGAAACACCCAAATCATAAGAGCTTAAGAGCAATGAGAAAATTATGATTGAGATTAAAAAAAAGAGTTATAATGAGGAAAGCCAGACAATTGATGACTCTGAATGTCAAGAGAGACAAATATGCACAGATTTACAGTGACTAAATGTCCTAGGGAAGAAATTTGAAGACTTTCCTCCATAAATTTGATCATGTGGAAGGCACATGGTGACTTTGTTTTGAGTAGTCTCCATGGAGCAGTGTGGAGAGTAAGCATGTTGAAGCACTGGGAAGAAAATGTGTCACGTGGGTAGGAAGGTGTGCTGTATGTATCAACCTCAAAGGCAGGGCTCTTCAGCCACTTATCTTGCTCCTCAAGAGTACGATATGAGGTTTGTTTCTGTTCACCTTCCTCCACCAGGCACTCAAGACCCAGGCCATTTTGGTAGCATTGTGATCATAGTGGCATGTGTGGCTTTACCTGTCTAATTCTTAGAAGTATCTAAAACAGTACAAGGGAAAAGATTAAATAATAAAGCATTAGAAGGAAAGTATGACAGTACAGACTAGAATAGAATGCCAGTGTTTTCGCTAAATAATGATGCACTTTAGAATCGTGGTCCCAACTGTAAAGAAGCTTATCTTTGAAAATATATAATAGTATTTCTACCCAAGATTATTAAAAACAAAGAGTGCCCTTTCTACCCATCTCCAGCTGTGCCACCCCCAAAGTATATGGACAAGAACAAATCACCCCATTGATAACTAGGGACTTAGCTGAAACCTTGCTGCTTAAAGTAAAAGGGCATGTGCCAAATACAAATCACACCCACCTTGTGTTCCAGTTAGCTTGACTCCATACCACAAAACAGCCTGAGGACCACCTAGTATCTTGTACTTCTTTCTCCTTTTCTTAGACCCAAAGCTCTGATATAGAAAATTAAAACCCATCTTTTAATCTATGCCTGATATAAATTTAATCTCTGCTGAGTACTACACTTTACTGTTGGTTACAAAAAAAAAATCAAGTAATTAATGAAGAGTCCTTGAAAATATAAACTCAACTACAAACAGAACAGTGAAAATGAGAGTAGGATGTGAATGAACCATATGTAAGTAGCTAAGTAGTCCTGGGAAAGAGGCAGGAGAAAGACTCCAGATTATAGCAATACTTAACTGTGGTGCAGTCATTCTGGAGGGAGTGGTTTAAGCAAAACACTAGAAGGCCAAATGGACTTTCAGAAAATAATGGAAGGAGGAAACAGGACAGAACAGTTGAAGTTCACAGACCTTGATTGAGATGATTTAGTTTACAGGATGGAAACTTACGGAAGAAAGATAGAATGTGCTGGAGCAGGAAAGGAGCCAACAATGGCATTGTTAATGTTTAGGAAATCACATCAGTTAGATATTATGGACAGAAGATTGATGAGCAGAAAAGAAGATAAATGAGAGGAGGCATGGCCAGGTTAAAAGGGAAATTGGAGATCATACAAAGGAAATACATCTAATCTGAAGTTTTCCTACTATTGGCTTTGCTTGTATTTAGTCTAATCCAGCAGCCAATGAATTACTTATAAAGTGATAACTTAGGAGTTAACATCTTGCATTCGTACAATCATCATTCATAGTCAAAATGTTTTAAGTATCCAACAGGTTTAATGTGTCTGGTATGTGCCTAATTGATTCAAATGATATACTTGTGCTCCTCCCTCTGAGATACTTCATTTTTCTTTCCAAGATTAGAACATCTCAAATGAATGGAAAGAAATACTCTGTATCAAAAAGTCTGAGTCAAACAGGAGGCACTCAGAATCATATTAGGGTCAAAAGAGCAAGAAGAGGGCAATAAGATGCTTCTGTGCAGTTGAAGTGGTGGGAAGCAGCTTTCACAGCTTAGACAAGTAACTCAAGTCTTTTAGTTTGGGTAATATTGTATCTAAGGGTCAAACCACTATGACTTCCTTGTAATATTCTATAATGTTAGGCAAGGGATTCCTCTAAAGTTGTTAAACATGGCCAGTGATGGGAAAAGAAATGGGAAATAAAGACACAGATTTCACAAGCATAGAAGATTGGTAATAAAGAGTGAAAACTCAACAGTTGGTGAAGTAGGTTCAGATTCCACCTTTACTGTGTACCAGAATTATGAAAGTGTGTCTGTGCCTGTGTTCTCAGAAATAAAACTGGAGAACATACCAAGTGTCTCTGTGGTGCTCTGAAATGACATAATATATACTAAAATGCCTCCTCATCTAGAAGGGTTGTGAATGGTGCAGAAAATAAAGTGGAGCATACGTGTTTATGTAAAAGCCAGACTTCACTTTTGTTTTTCCTCTTTTAAAAAGATTGGTTTGTTGCTTCCAGGTTGTGAAGAAAGGAAAGGATCTGTGAGGACCACAGGCAATACAAACACAAGGAAATATGGTAGTAATTTAGCAATTGTTGGCAACATAACATTTTACAGCAGGAAGGAAAGAAGCATCAGGAGTTGCTCAACAGGAAGAATAGTATTATTTAGATCAGAGTCAGTGGTTTAAAATTGTGGCATCCTCAAAGACGTTGAGCTTTCCTTGTTCCAGAAGCCTTCTGATTTACAAATTACACAGGTCTCCTTCCAAAGTAGCTCTGAGGTAGCACCCAACTTCTTTTTAACTTTATTGGGTCCAGGGTCTAGGGATGGAGCTCTCTTGGTGTTTTTAATGTAAACATTTTGAGTAAAAAATTATGGAACTTCCACTGCCACCACTGTGTCCAGTTCCATCCATCTTTGTAAGTGACAACATCAGCATCTTCCTAGCTTTTTCATGGGCAAAGCTTAAGAGATAAGGAATCCTGTCATCTGCAAAATTTAACTGAATTAGAGAAAATGGATGTCCAAAAGAGTCAAGCGTATTCTGGGATATAACATCTGGGACATGGTAATATGTGACCCCCCCAGTATTTTGGTCAAAGTGGGACTATATTTACTCTTTGACCTCTAAATGTTGAAATCAGGGCATGGTCTCTGCCCACAGTGAACTCAATGCAGCAGGCAGGCATTGCAATTTTTATGTGGAAGGAAATAATGACTTTATGGTGATCAATTGAGATAAATCCTTGTGGTCCAGAAGGTCACAAGCTGATAAGAGGGATACATGTGTGGGATGCAAGATTGTGTACTGTATGGGTTTAGGCACTAGCACATAGAGACAGAGTAGGGGATGTGAGGACATAGAAGCATTCTGTGGGGAAGTCATATTATCTATCCATGGGAAGAATGCAAGAGATTCTTTGGGGTAGGTTTGGAAATTGTATTGCAAAATTAGAGAAAACATTGGTTATCAAGATGGAATCTGATCTTTTCTTTTTTTTCTATTTTGACAAATAGTTTTTATTCCTAGTGGTAGGGAAGGCAATGTGTTTTGTTTCATTTTGTTTTGTTTATTTCTGATTTTTATCTAATTCTTCTGGTAAAGTTTTTTGTTTTTTTCTCTCTTTTTTTGGTAAAACATTAGCTAGTAGAAGTGGAATCCTGAAAGAATGTCAGAAAAGCATCCAAAAGTCTTCTGAGCTGAAAACATGTCACAGAGAATTCTAGTGCAAATGGTAGTTTCCATGGTGAAATCAGGCTGCCACCAGTAAAAGTCTGGACCAGGATGCCTGATCTTCAACCCTGACCTCATGTACTCTCATCCCACACAATGCCTGAGAAAAGAGATGGCCCCATGACACACTCCAGCAGTGTTCTTGTGTGAGCCATAACTCGTGGGTGCCCAAGAAGAAGGGAGTAGAGGAGAGGCCTGCTCCTTCAGTAAAATACTCATTTGATCTTCCCAACCACAGTAGAGGACAAGGCAGAGTTCCTGGAAGCAGCTCAGAGGAGGGGAAAGGAAAATTAGAAGGCTCCATCTGAAAAACTGGGGCTAGGCTTGAATTCCTAATTGCCAGACGTCTTTTCCAAGAAGCATGCCTGCCTGTGGTATACCAGCGTTTAGACTGGTGGCTCCTGGATCATGTCTCCTTTGTCAACCAGGCTGATGGCAGCAGAGCCATTATCTTTCTTTCAAACATGCAGTGTCCTTACTTTTTGGCTTGCCATTGAGTTGCTCTAGCCCTGCTTATGAGAGCAATAATTGGTATTCACTACTTATGTACTGAATAGGAAGGCTTTTTGCCCCCACCCTGATCATCAGGGTTAGCCCTGTATTAAGTGATGAAGTGGTATGTTCTTCTGCTTGCCATCCACAAGCCATCCTATCCTTCTCTTCTGGGCCCAAATGGAGACACAATATATTTTTGTGACAATCAGATATATCTGCACAATCATTAGTTTGCTATTTGTGTTCAACTAACAGCCCTTTCATCTGGAATTGTCTAAGTGATTTAAAAGTTACCAGTTTTCATTTCCTTCTCCCAGGTGCCAGTACTTTTGTTTGGTGTGGCTTCTCTGATAGATATACTTAAGGGAGTACACAGTTAAATACGGATGGTAAGCAAGAACATTGTATATCACTAAAAGGTACTGAGGCAGGAAATAGTGTATAACCCTAAGAGTGAGTCTAGGAACCTTTTTAGACTTGTTGAATGGCTTTAATGGGAGGCCCTAGGTAAGGATTTTGTGGGAATTCTCAAAGAAGGTATGCAAATGTGACAAGATCAAGTTTTTAAGAAAGTCTATCTTGTAAGTAGAGTTATGGACAAGCCCCCATAGTTCTTGCCAGAAATCCAAATGAGTGATTACATAGTCAAGATTGGAGTAGTTGTAATATGGAGAGAAAGAAGGAGGCGGATTTCAAAACTAATTACTTAAGAAACAAACATTGTATCTGTAGGAAATAGCTTCTGTCAATATATGAGGAGATAATGAGGGAGAAGAAGAAATCTAGAAAGCCTATAAGGATTATAATGAAAGAAATGTAGCTCTGATAACCTTTAATTGTAGTGGGTATGAACAAATTGTAACCAAGTTCAAAGTTTTAATTATTTGTTCTTGCTTATTTATTCTTTGCAAATTAGTATTTAATTGCTCCCATTACACAGAAATATATGTTTTTGAGCAGACTGTAAATGAATGTTGATAATCTTGTAATCTTAGAGATGGTGATAAATAGGCAGAAGAAATGTGCTTGATCGTGGCTAGGCAGTAGGGTCCAGCAGTATGTGAAACTGCTAGGACAAAGAATCATAACTAACTTTCTTGTCTCTAGGTTTATATCTGACTCTGCCTTCCCCATGCTCTTAAGATTTCCTGCAACTCTGCCTGTTTAGTACCTTCTCATCACCTTTTTAATAGGAAACTATTATTTTTAAGTTTCCGATTCCAGCATTACCACACTTTCTATATCATGTTCCCTGGATATAGCACATGAGACTTCTGCTTTGTGTTCCTGTAATTGAATGCAAAACTAAATATTTCCCATTCAGAATGGAATCTTTACTGCTGTAATAGAAGACATTTTTAAGAATGATTACAGAACTACATAAAAATTCCCAGATCCTTGCATTTTCCTAGGCAGATTAGTTAATAATGTTTATAGTTTATGGAAGCAAGATACTAGGGAAATAAAAAAGCTTTTGATGATGTCAAAATACCTCGACCAAACAGAAAATAGGCTCTGTGTCTTGGCTCCATTCTCACTCTCAGTACAACCCACCACAAGTTCATTTTCTCTCTCTCTCTCTCTCTCTCTCTCTCTCTCTCTCTCTCTCTCTCTCTCTCTCTCTCTCTCCCTCTCTCTCTCTCTGTCTCTGTCTCTTCCCCCCTCTCTCTTCCCCTCCCTTCCTCTCCCTCTCTCCCTCTCCCTGCTGTTGGTCTCTCTCTCTTTCTTTCTTTCTTTCCTCCTTTCTTTCTTTCTTTCTTTCTTTCAAGATTTATTTATTCTATGTATAATAGTACCCTGTTACTGTCTTCAGACACACCAGAAGAGGGCATCAGATTCCATTAGAGATGGTTGTAAGCCTCTATGCAGTTGTTGAGATTGAACTTAGGACCTCTGAAGGAGCAATAAATGCTCTTAATCACTTAGCCATCTCTCCAGTCCCATCTTTCTTCTTTCTTGGTCTGCAGGGGTTCACAGAAAACATTAAATTCTCAAGTTGTCTACACCAGCAAGAGAATATTGTTGGAATAATTGTGATAGAGTAGCAAAGAAAAAGAATAGGATAAATTTCTAGTAAGCAATATAAACCATGGATAGGGAAGGGGACCATGGGTCCCTATTTGTCCCTGCTTAACGATTGGCTACTGATTTAACAGGGAAGGGTAGTCACTGTCTTGGGCAATGTACCCAATAACACATCTTATTCCACAGGAAAGTTTCAAACTCATGGTCACAAGATGACCCTATATGAAATCAGCAGGCTAGAAAACAAAACAAAAAGATGGGATTGTGGGAAAGTACAGGGAGAACAAAGGATGATGAGAATGCAGGGAAGATAAGAGAAGATGAAAATGAGAGTTATAAAAATGCATTACATCCAAGTAAAAAGTCATCAAAGGATAGATTTAATCACAAAGGAAAGGATATGACCTGTGAATCTTGTAATATTGTAACCTAAATTTTCTGAACAAACACAAAGACATCAGGCAGCTGGCTAGGTAGTGGCCATCATCATGTGGGAGAAGGGACATATTCACTTGTCATCCAAAGTCCTAGGAAGTGGTTTTAGATTGGTTTTGGCAACCATGCAATGGTTTTGGATAAGATTCTGTTATGAAAGCTAAATATATGTTGTGATTGCATACTTTAAGAATGCTCTGTGTTCACTGGCTGTTCAGTCCCCTAAACCCACATGGAGATCCTGCAGAGAAATTAATGTCACAGGCAATTTAAAAAGAGAAGGTTAAATGTTGACTACTGGAGATACATAAATGACCTTGCGTTTTCATTCTGCAGATTAACAACACCATGGGTTTGGTAGTAGACAGTGTTCAGTTCAGCTTCGTGGAGGTACAGGCCGTGGATGGTTTCATCTAAGCAGTGCACCAGAATTTTAACAAATTAAATGTTGTAATAGAGGGTAAGTATGTGCTGGAGTGGCTATAATACATGATTTAAAGGTTGAGGAGACATGCCATATTTGTGAATTCCAATTTTCTGTTTGAGAGTTAACATTAGTGAATCCATCAACTCTTAGAAAAAAATTAAATGAAATTCAATAACTAATAATGGCAACTGAGTGAGAGATAAAAGACTAGATTTACATGAAAAGTTCCATAGAAATTCTTTGTTCTCCTTAATTTCAACCAAAATTACCATCATAATAAAATAACAAGATAGGTTAATTTTTAATCATTTTATTCATTTACATTTCAAATGATATCCCCCTTCCTGGTAACTCCTCCATAAACCCCCATCCCATCCCCCTCTCCCTCCTCCCTGTTACCTCTATGAGGGTGCTCCTCTACCTACTCACCCACTCCCACCACACTGTTCTAGCATCCCCTTATGCTGGGGCATCAAGCCTCCATCTCCTCCCATTGATGTCAGATAAGGCCATCATCTGCTACATATGTATCTGGAGTTGTGGCTCACTCCTTATATACTCTTTGGTTACTTTTTAAGAAGTAATGCCCATACATTATCAACCTGTATCCTCTTCAAAAATAGTTTCTGGTATATGATCAATAATAAATTAATGTCTATATGCTGAACAAAGATGCTATTGAATGACCAACACAAAATCCATATGTCACATTCAGAATATTTACATAATTATATTTTACTTAATATAAGTTACCAACAGATAGATACAAAATAAAACAAATCTAAGTTATTTGGTTATTTCATATCTATCTATTGGTCTATATGGAAAAATGCATTTATTTGCAGCATAGCTCATCCCAAAAAATCCTCAACATTTGAACATTTAAGACTTTTTCTTTGTTTTGAAGTAATATTTTAATGTCGCGATTGGTCTCAGAAGAAAGAAAAGAAAGAGGAAAGAAATGGAAAAAGGAAATACAAATCTTAGTGTCCTCTTGGTTAACTTGATAGCTTCACCATCTAACTGAGTTTGACTTTGAAAGACCGGGCTAGAGGACAAGAGCTGCACAAGAGCTTCCTCCCTTTGGGATAAAAATACAATGACAGGGTCAGAATCCCAAAACACTGCCAAGTACACTGGATGCCCACATTGGAAGCTATGTTTTGATGTCTTTGGTCGGAAATGCTTGAGCTGCTTCGGTGCAGCGTAAGCCTTGCTCCCCACTGGGATTGCAGGTTCTTCCTTCTTCCTCCTTCAGAAACTGTGAGGCTTTCAACTCTGTGTCATGGGCTCTTTTACCCCTCCTTTCTTGTTCCTATGTCTCTACTTCTGTGTCATATTGTCATGCTTTGTGTCTTTACCACCTGACATCACCTATTTTCTTGTTCTCACTGCCTAGTATGGGGACTAACCACAGAGAATCTGGAATCATTTTGTCTTACCTTCGTGTTGCTATGATTAAATACCCTGAAAAAAAAACAATAGGAGAGAAAGCTTTCAAGTTGGCTCACAGTTTCCAAAGAAGAAGATATATCGCAGAAGGGAATACAAGGTGTCTTAGTTAGGGTTTTATTGTTGTGAAGAGATATGATGACTATAGCAACTCTTATAAAGAAAAAAAATTTAATAACTATATAATTTATAATATATAAATATATACATTTTAATTAATATATAAGTAATAGCTATATAATAATTTAATTGGGGCTAGTGTATTCAGGGGCTTAGATTATTATCATCATGACAAGAAACATGGTGACATGCTTACAAACATGTTCTAGAGAAGGAGCTGAGAGTTCTACATCTTGATTGTAGACAGCAGAAAGATATTGTGAGCTACACTGGGTTTAGTTTGGGCATATGAGACCTTAAAGATCACCCCTTACTGACACACTTCTTGCAATCGGCTACATCTACTACAACAAGGCCACAGGGACTAATAGTGTCACTCCGTATAGACCAAGCATTCAAACACATGTGTTTCTGGGTGACATTCATATTCAAATGACCACTCCTGGAAACAGGAAGGCAAGACAGGATGGTAGGTACATGAGGCTGGCAATTCACATGGTATCCATAGGAATCAGAGTGTATTAGAAAATGAGACTTGTTTCTGAAACCTCAAGGCCTGTCCTCAGTGATTCACTTCCTCCAGCAAGGCTCTATCCTCTAAAGATTCCACTATCTTCCCAAATAGCATCATCATTGTGGACCAAGTGTTTAAACACATGAACCTATGGGAGACATGTTATGTTTAAAATGAAATACATTTCTCCTTGGGGCAAAGGCTGACTTTGATAGACACTAGTTGTATTCTGTTTCTTATCTTTGAAATGAGGTTGTAATCACATCTATCTTGCAAGACAATTGTAAGGAGTTAATGAAAATAAACATTAAAGTAAGTCTTTAGACTAGTGACTGTTATTGAGTAGCATCCAATAAATGCAGGGCCTTCACCGACATTTAAATATGAACTGATAAATGTACAATAGCAACACAAAGAACTAGCACAGAGTATTTGCTATGTTGAATAAGGAAGTGGACTTATTTAGGTTTCAGGACAGCTCCATAGATTGGATGATATTATTTGCCTCCATTGTTATATAAGTGAGAGAGTTGGGGAGGGAGAGAGTGATAGAGAAAGAAACACAGAGACAGAGACACTGCAAGTGTAAAAGACCTGATTGCAACCACCAGAAAGTAAACAGATGAGCCAGCAGACATCTCACACTGAATCTGAATCTTGGCCTTCAATATCTCAGCAGTTTTAGCTCCACCCATGCTTTATATGACTCCAGGTTTAGCCACTGTGTCAACATTGGTAGTCACAGAACCTTCAGATTTTAAGTTGAGGTTTTGCTCTTTGATCATTTTCTTCTGATTTACTTATTTTAGATTCCCAAAACCTACATTCTCTTACTTCATTCATACTTCAAACCCACGCTTGACTGTATTTCATTATGTATTACCTAGACTAGATTTACTTCTGCTCTTTCCACTCAACCTAAATTATTCATGGTCTAGTCCTATAACCCTCCCCAAATGGTCTTATTAAACCCTTCTCTCCACTCTCTTTTCATTACACTAACTTATTCTAAACTCAGATGAACTAAATTATCCACTCATTCTATATGAACAATGCAGCCATGAAAGTGCTGTTGAAAATCTGGATTCAACTAGTTTGCCTCATAATCAGTTTCTGGAAAATGCACATGTGTTCTTCTGAGATAAACATGTTTGCCATTTGCCTATCTTTCACACATCTCCGCTGTATCTACAGATGCCCTGATCATAACAATGAAGCTTTTTGGATAGAAACAGACACAATTGGATGTACTTGACTTAGCTGTCTTGATGCTAATTCAATTAATCTCTTAGCACATGTAGTTGATTGGTGGTTTACTCATCTGATTAATGGGGCAGACCTACTTTCAATCACTAAGAATAAAACATTTTCACAAGATTTAAGATACTGGGTATCTTATTTTCTCAAGGACTTAGTTCCTAGAGTTGACAAGTTTTCCACATCCATTTTTTCCTCTTTTTAGGATTTTAGCAAAATGTTGGCAAAATGACATCATTTATCATAAAAATGAAATGAAAACTATATTAACCTGATAATCTTTCACATATATATATGTATATAGTGTATATATATATGTATATATATAATCTCCCCTTAACATTAAAATCCTTTAAAATATCACTTATATTCACCATCACTCTTTCTTTACTATTTTTCTCAGCTTTGACAAGAATTTCCTGTACATACTATGGTAGTGGATAGTGGCAATTGCTTATTCAAAGGTATTGCTATTTTCCTTCATATCTCCCCTTTCCCTTTTCCTTTTCCTCCTTCTTTCCCTCCTTCATGTTTCTTTGTCTTCTAGTTTTTCCAGTTGAGGTTCTTGTTATTTGGACTTTTTTCTGGACAAAGTGTGTCCAACCCTCTTCCTAGTACTTAAGGATGTAAAGGATCATTGATAAGAAAAACAAGTTTGCTTTAATTTTTTTAAGCCAATGAGTACTCTGGAGTTTGTATTACATCGAATGCCGGCCACTGGGTTCTTACTAGACAGCCTCATAACATTTCTGAGCAATCTGTAATAAGAAAAAAAAATACAGGACAATCTCTGGTTGTGTTGGGTGACTTGGCTGTGAATGTTTTGTTTTTAACCCCTGCTGAGGTTAGACTGCCTCTCAATGACAAGGAATTGAAGAGCCCTTTTCTAGGAAAAGGAATGTAGGACATGAGTGCTGTGTCCCAGCAAGCCATCTGTTCTCTTAGAGTGGAAGTGTCCGTTAAGCCCCAGGTAAACATCCTGGGTAGTTTTCCAAGCAGAGCTCACGTCAAGTTCTCTAATAAGAAAAGCCTTATTAATTAGGACCCAAGGTTTGGATCTCCTACCACCAGACTATTGACACAGAAAACTTGATTTGTAGCGAGTGTCTTACGGTTTGGATTTTCTCAAAAACATGGATACTACTGGGACTTTCCTAGCTGTTAACTGGTCACTTGTTCAATGCAAGTCACACATCAACACAGGCCCCTGCTGCAGAGTGGTCAGGGGTTAGTGTGGACATTGGTTCTGAGGTGTTTAGACTCAGGTCCCTGTGGAGATACTGAAGCCCATAGCTTTGTATAGGGGCAGCACAGGACTCATGTCAGGTTGGACACCACTCACATGAGCATTGCTTTTTTTTTTTTCTTCTTTATGATTTTAACTCTGGGGGAGCTGAGGTGTTTTTTCCTACCTGACATTGCTGCTGTAGAGGCTGGAGGCGGAGCTGTAGTTCAGAGCTGCCGAGGTCTGCCGCTGGGTGGATGTCCTGACAGCCCAGAGTTTTCCTGGCATTCTGGTGTTGTGGGTGATTGAGGATCAAGGTTTCCCTTCCTCCTAAGCCACATTCATCCCTGGGTTAGCTCTGAAGCATCCTGGGTATTTGGGTCTAGGGCCTTACTGTTTTCATCAGGGCTAGGTGGAAGGCTCCTAGCTGGCACTGAGGATTCTATAGGGTCACCAGAAGTGTGCCTGGCTGCTATGAAATCATTGGGAGTTTTTGTCTTCATTTTTTTATCCTATGGTAGGGTGTACAGACTGATTATTTATATCATCCTTTTGAGAGACTAATGAAGGCTTATGAAACTGTATGAAACTGTATGAAAAATACTACATGAAAAATGAAGAAAATATTTTTCTGACTGTAAACTTTTGTGGGAAATTTTGTGATAATTTGAGAATTATACTTGTGACCATGCCTTTTAATGTCCCCTAGGAAAAGCTCTACAAAACCTGTGTCTTTTAGAAGATTTCAGAAAAATTCTAGTCATTAACACACAGGAAGCCATCCATGTATGAAATCTATGGGGGGAAAGATGAACAAGGTTGATGTGGTTTGATTGTTTCCTTTAAACTTTTCATATTTTTACATTTCAGTTAAGACTTTTGATTCTTATCCTCAAAGCAACATTTTTTTCTTACTTGACAAAGATATTTAATACATATAATAGGAGATAGAAGACAATGGAAATGATGCAAAATAGAATACAAATTAGGAATCAGCTGTTTTAGGAGTAAAGAATGAAGGTGTGGATCTATAACTGCTTTCCATAAGTAAGAGAAGAGAGCAAGTAGTGAGAAAATACTGGATTTGACATAATGTCAGTAATCAGTATTTTTTAAATCAGTAAACTTAATAAATGTTTTTGCACTTATAGAAAAATTGAACAAAACTGCAGAGTTCCCCTGACACAGTACGTGTATAAAATTTACTCATTACCCTCTACCAAATGATTGGTTTGCTGAAATATGGCTTAGAACATATTCAGTGGTAGAGCATGTACCTAGAATGTATTAAGACCCCAGGTTCAATTCACAATACTCTCATCCATCCTTGCCTTATATAGCAATGTGTATCCAAGTTTCTTTCATATCATTTTGTGGTTTTGTAGCCCCTTTCTTTTAAACCACTGAATTCATTCTCTTGTCTAAATAGCTTATAGTCGTAGTACGGCTTATCTTCTCATCTGCTGAATGGCATATTTGTTGCTTCTAAATGTTGGAAATCATTAATCTAATGTCCAAAACATAGATAACATGGTTTTTGTATGACCATAAAGTTTCAGCTCATTTGCAAACAATAAGAAGTAAATACTAAGGTGGATGTTTGCTCCATTGTATGATAAGAGCATCCCCAGTTCTGCACAATCTTTCAAATTTTCCCACTAGACAATTCTGCCATTTGATATCCAGCCTCTATTGCTCCATTTCTGGGAGCTGGGAACTTTGGTCCTTTTAAATTTGTGCAGTGGTGTCTCCCTGCTACTCCAATATACAATTCTGTATTGGCATACAATAAGAGACTTTCCAGATGTCTAGTCAGGATTTTGCACAATTTTTGATTTAGGGATTTTGTTTATTGTGAAAGTTTTTGTTCAGTGTCATATTTGGATAAGTGTGATATGTATTCTTTGAAATATTTTTCTCTATCTCTGGTCATTGACTTCCAAAATCATGTTTTTGAAATAGAGGCAAAGATTTGTATATGAGAAATAGCATCAGTGCTTGCTATGGTGATACACCTCAGAGATAAGGATGTTTCAATCTGTAATCTATAAACCACATCTTCATTATATAACTCAACTCTAATCCTATGGACAGTTTTCTAGTAAGCTAATGCATGTAACTCAGACATTACCCAGACTATTACTGGGTCTCTCATTTAACCTATTTGCTAAAATTAGAGCAAATTGAATTAATGTCATGAAATATAGTGTAATTTGAAGTGATTTCAAATAAGACAAAATTCTAGCACCCATTTTGTTAGCCTTTCCCAACGTGATACAAGCATGGTATGTGTTGACTTCATCTTGTCCTGCTGTGATAAAAGGAGATAAAAATACCTTTGATTATGCTGATAAACTTTTTGCTTTGTCAAAGAACAAAGTTATGAAGCAGTGTAGGGGCAGTATTATCTTACTTTTGTAGGGGACAACTCAGCAGGAAATTTCTGCAAAACAAAACAAAACAAAATTTAAAAAAAATTCCAGTGTTTGGTAGAAGTTTAATCTTGAATATCCTCAGGCAACAAGCCAATTTACTTAGTCTTTCACGAGGATCAGTCACAGTTGTTCCATGGTGCTTTTATTCTGCTACTTAGGCATGGATTTCGCTCTTAATTCATTCTAATAGTTTCTCAGGGTATAGCTCTTAAAGTGAGGTGTTTGGTCTTGCATGTATTAATACTGCTGTAAATAAAACCAGTATCTAGCTTTTCTGTGTCTCTCTTTTTGTCTCTATCTCTCTGTTTCTGTCTCTGTCTTTATGTCTTTGTCTCTGTGTCTGTCTCTCTCTCTCTCACACACACACACACACACACACACACAATTATGAGATAAAACTCATACAATTCCACATCTCTATTAATTTCATGTTTCCTGCTGCTAATGTGGGGTTTCAGAAAAATACACATGCTTTAGATAGATCAAAGCTCTGCTCTGAGAGAAACATTTACACCTTCCTTCCGCCATCCCTGCACTGTTAGAATTAATTTTTAATACATAGCATATTTCTACTTTTGGCCTCAGCTGCCAGGAAACAATACCATTCACTGCTTGTGTAAGGAATTGATTGTTTTGCTTGACCCTAGCTCCTAGATAAGTCTTAATATTTCTGTTTTTTTTTTATGACTTTGTTTTTCCTGTGCTTTGTTCTGTAGAATAATGATGCTTAGTTTAGTTTAGTTTAGTTTAGTTTAGTTTAGTTTAGGAGGTACTAGTGGCTTGGTCTGTGGAGAACATGCAAATGATTATTTAAAAAACAAGGAAAGAAAAAAAGAAAAGAAAAGAAAGGGAAGGAAAGGAAAAAGGAAAGAAAGGTTACCAGAATCTAGATATAGTCCCTATGTAGGTGTTTATGTTGATTTAGACACTTTCCTCATGCTTTTGTTGTGTGGTAGGTACTAGGGATGGAGCACCTAAGCCTTGCTCATTGCAATCAGAATAAAACTCAGATCCTGACCATGAAAAAGATGCTGTGTTATCTTGTCCCTGCTGCAACAGCTAACTTCCCCTTTACTTGCCTCCTCAGTTATGATTTCTGTTCTTTTGTTTATTGGTGCTGCAGGGAAGTCTTATAAAAGTTGCTGTTGATCACAAACACAGGGGATCTGCTTCAACATCTTATCGCTTTCTCATCCTTTATTTTACATTTCACATTTTTCTAAGGCTAGCTAGTTGCAGTGGTGCATACTTTCAATCCCAGTATTTGAGAGGCAGGGGGAAGCAGATAGTTATGAGTTCTGGTCTACATAGTGACTGGCCACACAGAGTTACACTGTGAGACCTTATCTCCAAAAATAAATAAGTAAAACTAAAACCAAACCTAAACCAGAACAGGACATTTTCCTCCTCAGGTCACAGAAGCATTTAGCTTACTGTTCCACTGAACATGTGGCATATGAACACCTACAGATGTCCTTCATTGTAACCACATTCACACTAATGAAACCTACCATATGAGTCAATCTTATTAAAGGACTGCATGTTTGATCGTATGTCTTTAATACAGGTTGCTTTTATCAAAATGTTAATTAATTATATCAATTTGTTTTCACTTTGCTGTAAACATACAACAGCTTTTCAGGAACAGCTCACAGAGCCTTCTGGAAAGAACCACTTCTATTGTTTTAAAAGCATATTAAGAATGATTACATATGTACTGCATGAAATAGGGAGAACTTTTCCTTAAAGTGTGGACACAATCCATTGCCATGAAGTAGAATAGACCTGTAAATTCCCTGAGATTATCAGGAAAGGAACTGTTAGAGTGACATGACAGGGTTTTCTGTCCTGGGAAACAGATGCATTTGGCAGCAGATAGAACCTGCTTCAGATAATTTCTTGAGACCTGGATAAACTCATCTGAATTCATCCAAGTCAGAAAAAAAGACCCTTGATTTGTGAAGTAGGTTCACTACCAGAAGGACAGTAAGGGTGGCTTAGCATTGCTTGCTATGATGATTATTCATGGTTGGCAACCACAGTGTGTTTTCAAAGCTTTTATTCCGCTTGGATTCCATGTTTTTGTCTTGCTTTCCAAAATTATTTGAAGTCTACCTCTGAAATGCTCAAAAATAAGATTGTTGTTGGACTGACCCTTCTCTGAAATCCTAAGAACAGTTTTCATGCTGGTCCCAGTTAGAGCCCACATCATGTATATTAATGGATTTTTCTCATTCAAAACTACTTTTTATTCATCAGCTTGGGATAGGCCTTTATTAACATGCTTAAACCAATAAAAATCATATGCAAAAAAGCAAGCTAATTAACTTTCTTATAATGAAAATCTCTAAATTTAATTCATCAATATACATTTGAATGGAGTGTCATACTAGGAGCACAGCAAGATGTAGAGGCTTCCTTTCAAAGAACTGTACTTGAAGGGCTCTACATGTTAGGTAATTTAATTCTGCAAATACTACATTTCTAAAGGTGTACAAACTCTTCCTCATTGTCTTTATGTATACATCTTATCCCAAATCATTTTGTAATGGTTAAGATGGTCATCATCTTACAACTTTTCTACCCCTACTCCCTCTCTGTTTCCTGCCCTCTTGTCCAGCCATATTTGTCCCACAAAGCCCCTGCCCTTACTGTAGACTCATCATTATCATACATGTGTTTATAATTACTCCTTATCATCTTCCCAAACCATCATGTAGCTCAAATGCACTCAAACTAGAGGACACATAGGCAAATACCTTCTGGATGTCAAAGGTATCACAAGGAAATTCTTGTTCATCACTAAGAATTAATTTATTACTTGCCTTCTTTGAAAAACAAACTTTTTCTTTGTTTTTAAAAGATTTCCAAGCTTCATAGAGAATACTGGCTATTCTTGACTTTTATTTAAATATAAAAACAAAACCAAACAAACACAAACAAAAACAAAACAAAACAAAAACCTCGATGGTTATGCATGCATGCCAAGGTGTGTACATGGAGGTCAGAGGACAACCTTAAGAGTCAGTCCTCACCTTTCACCTTATTCGAGACTGTTGGTTGTACTGGGGGCGGGCTGCTGCTGAGGCCCTCAGCCGCAGCTCTCTCCCTGCTGCTGAGGCCTGTGGCCGGGCGAGTGTTAGTTAAAAAGGAGGCAGTGTATAAATGAGATAGTTTATTATAGGAAAGAGAAAATAGGCCAGTCAAGTAGAGAGAAGGAAAGGAGAGGAAGCAGAGGAGAAGAGAAGGAGGGAGAGAGAGAAAGGAGAGGAAGAAAGCAAGAGAGGAAGAAGGCAAGAGAAGAGAACAAAGAGTGAGAGTGAGGAGGAAGAGGGCAAGACAGCAAGAGCAAAAGAGGAAGAAAAAAAGCAAGAGAGAGACAAAGAGCAAGAGAGGTAGGAGGGGGTAAATGCCCCTTATTTTGTATGGGGAGTGGCATGCCTGGCTGTGGTCAGATGACTGGGGTTGGGGTCCAGCTAGAATGCTGGGAGCTTAGGGTATTGTCTGCCTGATAGAGCATACATCTCTTGCGGGGGCAGCTGTGAGGGGTTGTGACTGAAATAGGAGCCAAAGATTCAGGAGTTATAACCAAGCTCCTTCCACCCCTTGCAGTCAGAGACTGCCCACTGAGGCTCCAGGGTTCAAGGCCAATTACTGGACTGAGTGTAAGTTGTCTGAAGAGACCACGGCCCCACACTGCCCCACATGAGACAGCGTCTCTCATTGTTTGCCACTGACAACATCAGGCTAGCTTGACTGAGAGCCTCTGGGACTTCTCTGTTTTGTCTCCCTTAAGAGTGTCAAGACAACAGACACACACTATGGGATTTAGAGCTTCCAGCTTTATGTGGGTTCTGGAGAACTCAGATCCTCACTATTTTATAGCCCTGAGCGACATCTCCAGACTCTGCTTCTGCCCTTTCTAAAACCATGCACCATATCCAACTTGGGATTCTTTCTGGTCATGCCCCTGGGTGTCGATATATACTTGGCCAGAGAATGCATTCAGTTCTGCAACTCTCAATGGTCCTTTTGGCAAAAAGATGCCTTTGGCCCAGTAGTCTTGTGATTGTCTGTTATCTGTGAGTTCTTGAACCCTACTGGAGAACAAATCCTATTTGAAAGTGAAGCTGCCTCAAAAGATAGCTAGCACAGGGAATATTTGTTCATGATAAAGTTGAGTACCAGAGTTCCTGGTTTACCCATACTAGCTAGAAGCTTTTTGGATTTCAGATATAGTGTCAATACATTCCTATTATTGTTACATATTTGTTTAATTTTGAATACACAAATCCAGATTAAAATTTTGATATATTCAATGGAAAGAGTTCCAAGTAAGTCTAATTATAATTCTAATTGTACAGAAGAGAAGATGAAGCTGTCAAAAATGGAACAAGAATTGACAGTCAAGCTCACCTGTCTCTTCACAGGATCTACTTTCTCTGCTGCACCTCACTGTGTTACACTTTAGCACTCACCAGGAGCTTTGCTGTGGCTCCTTCAAAGCTTTCAATTCATTTCAATTTGGTGGATAAAGACTATGAGTCACAGATAGAGTTTTCTGCTACTAATTTCAAGAAAGACAACAAAGGGGATAGAAAAAATGTGTTACTATTATTTGTAAATCCCCTTAATTCTTCTTTTATTCTTTTTTTTTTTTTTTTTTTTTTTTTGAGACTTAGTCTCACATAGCCCTGGTAAGCCTGGAATTCACTATAGAGCTGAGGATGACTTTGAACTTTTGACCCTCCAGCCTTCACCTCCCAAGTTCTAGGATGACAAGTATGTATTACCATACCTGGATCCCATTAGTTATTGTTGAATTTGCAGGTGATTATTATACCTTAGGGCTCTAAATTGGCAGAACCCAGACCTTCTGCTCCAGGAGGAGACCTGATGGTCTTTGAGACTGCATGACCTTAGTTGGCAATGCTGTACTTTATTAATTTAGATTATTTTTCAGAACCACAAACAAGGATTCTGTGACACTCATCAGAATAGCTCTTATATGGAACTATCGGGGAAATGATGACTATATCTTAGTTGAGTCAGCTGCTAAGATAATTTGCAAGAAATGTCTAAATTTTATTCCCGGAGTTGCCATTGCATTTGGAGGTGGCCTGATCAAAATTCTATTTCTAGGTTTCAGCAAACAGAAAGTAGTAGGATTGAGAAAGAAATGACTTGACAACTCCAAATAGATACATTCATTATTTTCATTTACTACTATATTCTTATTTTTCTTGAAATAACTTAATTCACAACATAGGTCTCAGAGAAGGTTTTTTGAATTTTCAAACATAGTCCCTTTAGTTTATACCAATGAGGACAAAACCAAGTAGGAAATCCCAAATGGACCGAACAGGCTTGATGTACCCACAAAGCCAGGTGAGGTGAACTGTTCCACACAGCTCTTGTCACTTGCCGCTACTTAATTAGGTAGACCGTGTTGGTGGCATTTTCCCGAAAGGAAGCTGGAATCTTTTGCCTGTAAATGTCTCCATTAGCTCAGTGTGTGTTTTTGTTGGCCTTGGAAAAGGTTCAGTTCTATTATGGTTTGTTGATGGCTAACAGTGTTCTTGGCGCTGAGTGAGATATAGAAGAAGGTACGGGATCCGCCCAAGGCACAGGCAACCTAAGTTAGTAAAACAAATAACTTGCTATTAGTCTTGACCTTGGCTTAAATATCAGTGGTGCTACTCCCAGAATATTTCTATTTAGGTCCCTTGGGGGTGGGCAGGCATGACCTTGGGGGAGCAATTGCTCTGCTTGGCATGCCTCCTGTCTTCCATTTTTAGCCTGCCTGTCTTTGTTTCAGTCTTCAAGGCTTTTTCCATAGCCACGCTAATCACATACGTGGTTCCATTGATTTCGAAGTCGTGTTGTCCTCACTGCACTTCACATAGTCAAATTTCATTTATCTCCACTCACTTTGGTTGAAGGGTGGGGAGAAATATTGGCCTTGATAGAAATCCATTTATAAGAAGAGTTATCGAGGCCAAATGATTGCTCCTAGACAGGCCTGTGTAAACATCTATGACTTGCCAGATGCAATAATGATTGCTGGGGTTGGAGGTGCACCTGTAATCTCTGCAGTTGGAACACAGAAGCAATCTCAAGCTTGAGGCCATCCAAGGTTTCACAGTGAGACCCTGCTTCACAAACAAAAGCAAGTGAAATAATATGTCTTTAGTGTGAAGATCCATTAAAGCTTATAATTATCCTATCTACTCTGTTTATATAGTTTTTTTTCATATTAATAGGGAAGGGGAATTATATTATATCACAAATTGGTGTTGCTCTTGTTGGAGCAACAATTCAATGACTGGATCATTGCAGAGATATATAGGGTGGGGAATGTTCAGGTCTTTCCTGAGTAGAGCCTGAAGAAGAGAAGGCCCTGATTTCCACCTCTATTCAGACTTCTCTCCACTTTTCCTCTTTTTAAATGGATTCTTGTGTATTTCATCTTGACTTTGAACTCACTTTGTACCTGAGATGACCTGGAGTGTCTTCATTTCCTGCCTCTCCCTTTTGAGTGATAAGGTTGTAACCATGCATACCCACCTTTGTTTTCATGTAGTACTGAGAAACTAGTGCAAGAGGGTCCACTTTACTATGCAAGGATACTAAGAACCAAGACACACTCCCGGTTTCTAAATATCCATTTTCATAGTTAGACTTAAAGTTTTGGACAGTAGAAGTTTGCATGAGAAAAAAATGATAGGGAAGTATAAAAATTAAAGAAGCCCTTGATCTAGCTTCTCATAATTAATATATACATTTTAATTATAAGCTTTAAGAAATGTGCTAGAATTGATATACGAAGCAAATGATATCAACTAGCCAAGACTAAATTTCAACCATGAAAACAGCTGAACTCTTACTGCTCTGGGGGTAAAAGGATAAAATGTTGAGCAAAAGTCATATACAAGGGATCAGACAGATTAATTCTACTTAAGTAAGCTTAAAAGCAGGTTGTTAAATAATTAGAATTCTGGATACTCTTATCCTTGGAGGAGTGGTGACTAGAGAAACAAATGATTGGGCTTTGTCAGTATGTCTATAACACTATAATTATTGGTCATGGTTATGCTATATAGTTCTTTCAATCTGTAAAAATTAATCAAACCATGAGATTGTAATTTGTATTTTTTCTGTATATATTTTATACATATGCTAAAGGGCTGCTGAAATATTACAGATATCTTCGAGACAGATGTTTACATGTGTATATGTTATTGGAGAGCCACTAAAAATGTCTGCCAAATAACTACTTTTTCTTACTTTTACAAATTAATAGCTATGATATATTTGATTTCTGGGAAGTACTTGTTAAGTAAATAATTTGTGGTTATAAAATAAGGAGCTTAGTTTATCTTGGGCAGTAGCCTGCCTGACACCTTGGTATTATGGTTTGTATTGCTCTCATTATAACTGCAGGGAGTTTAGTGAAGAACACAGTGACTGCAGTGGGGTGTATGCAAGTTGAAAGAGAGAGTGGTCAGGCTACATTATGGTAATTTTATAGTGGATTAAGAACATTTACTCCAGTGTTCCCCAGATCCTGATATGTGTGACACCAGAACTTGTCACTCTCCTTAGCTACAATGACCACAATCTAACTAGCATATCTTGAAGGAGAAACAGTCTCCACCCATTCCCAGCATGTCTTTCCCATATAGAGAGAAGTAGGAATTTGAAAGGCCTCTGTGGTTGACCAGAAATATAAGAATACAAGGGAGGGTGAAAGGGTGGGAAGAAGAAATGGGGGAAGAGATGAGAGGAAGAGGGGGACAAATGGAAGAAGAGGAGAAAGGGGAGGAGGAAGAGGAGGAGGAAGAGAAGAAGAAGGTATAGGAGGAGAATAGGAGGAATAGGATGAGGAGGAAGAGGAAGAGAAGAGGAGGACAAAAACAAGGGGGGGGGATAAATATTATTGAGTACTGAAAAGAGGAAGAAAAAGTGAACTAAAATACTATTAAGATAGTTTGTGGACCATCAGTTTCAAAGAGAGACCCACCAATTATGAAAACAGAAAAATGATCAATATATACTTCACTATATGCTATGAACTGTTTACATGCTGTAATGCCTTATGAAATTATACTTAGCTTTCATTTTATGGATGATAAGCTTCAGAGATCATATAGACTCCCCTTTTATTAAAATTATATTCTTTTTTCATACAATATATCCTGATTACACTTTCCCCCTCTCTATTCCTCCCAGCACCTCCCCACCTCGTCTCCCAGCAGAATCCACTTTCTTTCTGTCTCTCATTAGAAAAGAACAGGCTTCTAAGAGTTAACAACCAAACATAACAAAATAAAATATAAGATGATGTAAAATCTTTCAACCCAACAGAATGAAAAGGGCCCAAGAGAAAACAAAACCAGAGACCCACTTATTCAAATTTTAGAAGTACTACAAACATATTAAACTGAAAGCTATAACGTATATGCAGAGGACTTGGTGAAGACATATGTTGGCCTTGTAATACTGCCTCAGTTTCTGCAAGTTCATATGAGCTTTGCTCAGTTCTTTAGAGGGCTCTGTTCTCCTGCTACACTGTCTTCTCCCGCTCTTACATTCTTTCCACCTCCTCTTCCAAGGAATTTCTTGAGCTCTGAGGGGAGATATTTGATGGAGACATGTCATTTAGAGCTGCTGTGTGTTCTAAGGTCTCTCTCTGTCTGTCTCTGTCTCTCCCTGTGTGCATGTGTGTTATGCTCACTGTGAGTCTCTACATTTGTTGTCATCTTCTCCAGTAGACAGCTTCCCCAATGATAGCTGAAGAAGGCATTGATCTATGGCTATAGCAAAATATCATGAGTCATTTTATTGATCCTTTTTTCCTTAGACCAGTAGTATTTAATTTTACCCTAGATCCCTGGGATATCTGGTCTCTGGTTCTTGGTCACCCAAGCAGTGTTAGTTCTTGGTTCCACCTGGTGGAGTAGGCCCTAAGTCAAATCAGATACTGATTGGTTACTCCCACAAGTTTTATGCCACTGTTACCTTAAGATATTTGACATGGAGGGCAGATTGTAAATCAAAGTTTTGTGACCGGGTTGGTGTTTATGTTTCTTTTCTGGTAGCATGCAGAAAGCCTTCCCAAAGATGTGGCAAAGATTCAGTGTATGTACTAGTTTCACTCCATTTTCAATGAGTGGAATGAGTGTTGTCCTCAGTGAAGTGGCCTTGCAGTCTGTTTGTGGAGAACAACCTTGGCAACTGCCTGGGTTTTGGTAGGAATTTCCATGGGTCTTATTTGGCCAACAACTCAATTAGATGTGATCCAGTCCTTATAGTGGAAGTTCTGTTTGGTGATAAGAGATGTCCAGTAGGGACTTCATCTCTCTTGTTATTTAGAGACCACATTAGGATAACCTTCATATATTTCAGAAATAGGTTTCCACACCACATCTCATATGTCCCTTTGTTTTAGCTGTCCCTACATCCACTCCCTCAATCTCATCTCTCTGCCCCATTTCCACCTTACCTGCTCATTCCTGTTCTTCAACATCAACCCACAGTTCATCTATAAAATCTATACTATTTTCCCCTCCTAGGGATATCTATGTACCCCCTCTACTTCCTTCTTCTATACCTGACCTCTCTGGGATTATAAATTATAGCTTTCTCAACATGTATTTAAGGGCTAATATCTGTATATAAGCAAATATGTACTATATTTTCTGGCTCTGGAGTATATCACTCAATTTTTTTTTTCTAGCTCCATCTGTTTGCCTGCAAGTTTCATGACGTCATTGGTTTTAAGAGTTGATTAATATTCCACTGTATAAATGCACCACTTTTTCTTTATCTATTCTTCTGTTGAGGTCCATTCTAATTGTTGCCAGTTTCTGGCTATTATGAACACAGCAACAATGAACATGGTTGAGCAAATGTTCTTGTGGAAGAATGAAGCATCCTTTGAGTATATGGCCAAGAATGAAATAGCTGGTTCTCAACTTTCTGAGGAGTGACTATAGTGATTTCCACATGGCCATAGAAGTTTGAGCTCCCAGCAATGGAGGGGTGTTTTACTCTATATTTTCAACCAGCATGAGCAGTCACTTCTTTTATTAATTTTAACCATTTTGACATGTATAAGTCGGAATCTCAAAGTCATTTTGATTCACTGCTGGCTAATGGTGTTTAACATTTCTTTAACGATTTGTCAGCCATTTGAGTTTCCTCAATTGAGACTTCTCTGTTTAGATTTGTAGTCCATTTTTAATTGAATTATTTAGGATGTTTTTATGTCTAGTTTCTTGAGTTATTTTTTTATATTTGGGATACTAGTCCTCTATCAGATATGGTGTTGTCAAAAATCTTTTCCATTCTATAGGCTGCCACTTTGTCTGATTGATGGTGTCCTTCACCTTATAGAAGTTTCAGTTTCATGAGGTCCCATTTATTAATGATTGATCTTAGCCTGTGCTAATGGTGTTCTGTTGGTAAAGTTTTCTTCTAGGCCAACGAGTTCAAGACTATTCCCCACTTCATCTTCTATCAGCTTCATTGTATTTGGTTTTATATCCAAGTCTTTGAACTATTTGGAGTTGAGCTTTATGCAGGATGATAAGTATGGATCTGTTTGAGTATTTCTACATGTGCATGTACAGTTTGACCAGCATGATCAGATAAACTTTTAACACACTGAATCAAACTTCTATCTAAACCTTCTCATTCAGAGTTCATTGTTCAAGTACAATAAAAATACAATGTCTCAAGTACCCGCAGCATCTCAAGTGTTTTTTTTTTATTCCACTTAAAGAAAATGTTTGTGTCCTAACTGGTCAGCACATGCATGGGAATGAATGAATTATGACTTTGTAATTTGTGGCATTATCAAAAGATAGCCTGAATATGGTTAGATCATTGCTCTGGACTCACGGCTTTTTGTCACATGCCTCCTTTCAGGGCTACATGGAATGAAACCAGGGTAAATGATCACAATAAAAGATGGCCATGGCCTTTAGCTGTTGGCATGTGCTGTATGCTACTTCAAGAATTCTATGTCTCCCTTTTACTTTAGATTTATTTTCAAGAAAGATTTGATTATCTATACTTATCTTACTAATGCACATAAGTTTGCAAGCTTATTATCAAATAGAATCCAGTAAACATGGAAAGATTGGAAGAAGCTAAAAGAAGGCCACCACATAGAAAGACCAGCAGTCTCAACTAACCCAGACCCCTAAGAACTCTTAGACATTGAGCCACCAACCAGGCAGCATATACACCAGTTGGTCCAAGGCCCCTGACACATATATGGCAGAAGACTGCCTGGTCTGGCCTCAGTAGAAGACGATGGGCCTAACCCTTGAGAGACTCAAGGTCCCAGAAAGCAAGGAGTCCTAGTTGGGACTTGAGAGAAAGGGCACTTGAGACTTGAGGCCCCAGGGAGTTGGGAGGCTACTAGGGAGAGAAAAGAAAGAATCCAGTAAAAAGAAACCACTAGGTGATAGAAGTCAGTAATGTTAATGTATAAGTGACCAAATTGGCATTCATTTTTTGCTTTTGACACAAAAATGATTAAAAAGCTTTATATAAGCACGTTAATTAAAAGTTTTTGAGTATCCATAGCATGTGATGTTGTACCAGGCAATTTTACGAATATGGAAGTGTGATGTTAGCACCTGGGGATTGGTGTTAACATCATAGTACAAACTGAGCTTATACTAGATGAAGATGATTACGAAGTGTAGTATAGATATGTTCAGATGACAAGTGCAAGACAGGCAGATAACTATCTGTCCATAAGAATATGCAATCATTTCTACGTAGTTACAATCTAAATACAATGATAATTAGTGCTTTTGAAAAGCTAGCCTACAGTGAGCATTTGTGTGTGTGTGCTTAAACTAACAGTTCTTTAACATATTTGTTTATGTTGATATATGAAAGATGTCACTATGTGTGTGTATATGTATGTACATACATACATAGGTATATGTATATGCATGTACCTATACATGGATAAATTAGTTACATAGTGGTTTGAATAGGAATGGCCCCCAAAGATTCATGTGTTTGAATACTTGGCATAGGGAATGGCACTATGAGGAGGCATGGCTTTGTTGGAGGAAGTGTGTCACTGAATGAGTGAGTTTTGAGGTCTTATATGGTCAACCTATGCCCAGTGTGGCACACAGTCTCTCCTTGCTGTCTGTGCATCAAGATGTAGAACTCTCAGCTCCAACACCATGCTGGCTTACACGCTGCCATCTCTCTTGCCATGATGATAATGGAATAAACCTCGGAAATTGTAAGCCAGCCCCAATCAATTGTTTTCCTTTATAAGTGTTGCCCTGGCCATGGTGTCTGTTCACAGCAATAGAAACTCTAATACAAGTTACACATACACGCATACATAGTATTTTTCAAAGATTTTTTTTTCTACTTTTTTCTTGTAAGATTTGTTCCAAGTTCTTGCATGTTCTATGTAAGCCCCTTTTTCTATATCCTTAGCTATCAAATTTTTTAATTCCAATTTTATTATGTAATTAGTGTTTATTCCTTTGTTTGTCTGCCCATATGCATGTGTCCATGTATGTATGTGTGTGTTTATGAGAGTGTAAACATGCCAAGGTTTGCTGGTGGAGGACAGAAGATATCCATGATATTGTACTTCACCTTGCACAGTTTTGAGAGGGTCTCTTGTTTTCTACTGCATATGGAAATGATAGCTGGCCTGCAAGCTTTGGAAATTTTACTGTTTCTGCTTCTCATTTCTTTGTAGGCTTACTAGGATAACAGACTCCAACTCACGTTGACTGGTTTCATGTGGGTTCTGGAAATCCAGACTCACATGCTTTATCCACTGAGACATCTTTCCAGTCTTTTTAGTGCTAGTTTAAAGCTCTTAGTGAGACCTTTATTTCTTAGCTTCCCTCCTTTACTTGAATCCCCAAAGTATTTTTATATGAAACACCTTCTGAAGCTAGTCTGTAGAATGGCTGTAAACAATGATTTCATGTTTCTGAAATCTTTGCCTTTTTTAAAAAAAATAACTTTAACTTTTTTCTTAGATATTTTCTTCACATTTCAAACGTTATCCCCTTTTTTGGTTTCCCCTCAAATAAAAACTCCTATTCCCTCCCCCCTCCCTGCTCACCAACCCACCCTTTCCTGCTTCCTGGCCCTGGCATTCCCCTACACTGGGGCATAGAGCCTTCACAGGACCAAAGGCCTCTCCTCCCATTGATGACTGACTAGGCCATCCTCTGCTACATGTGCAGCTGGAGCCATGAGTCCCAGCATTCGTACTCTTTGGTTGGTGATTTAGAACCTGGGAGCTCTGGGAGCTTTTTATTGCATGATTTCCTCTTTAGGTTTCAAGGATAAATTCAGGGCAACATAATGTAGTTGAAAGCTCACTGGAGATTGGCCCAAGACCTGGATTTATCATCAAGAGCTATTTTCATTTCATTTGATGAAAATAAATTGTCCTCACTCTTCTCACCAAATCGAGGCCAGTTGAGATGCATTGACCAGAATGGCGGCTTTCCTAAAATGTAGCCTATGAACTTTATAAATGCATCTATAAAGGGCATGACCTTCCTTTTCTTAGGATAGCTAGGATCCTGGAGTGACACATTAGTCCCATTCTCCCCACTTTATAGGTGAAGAATTGGAGCTTTCTATGGTGTTTGGCTTTCCCTGGGGCTTTAGTGTCTGGTTGATGTGACTGAAAACAGGAAATTACAATTGCCTTATACAGACTCAGTGACACTTCTTGGGGCAGACAGAGTTCCTAAGAACACTCTAATTTCCTTGAGTGATATCAGTTTAACCTATGGGAACAGGAAACCCACTCCTTTTTCCAGAGCTCCACTTACTATGCTCAAATGTGTCAATGTTCAGATGGATCAGGGGGTGGTGCTCAGGAGGCAGAGAAAGGGATATCTCTATGAATTTGAGGTCAGCCTGAACTATTAAGTGAGGTTCACATCACTCAAGCTGTAGTGTAAGGCATTGTCTCAAAAACAAAAACATAAACAAAAGTCATCTTTCTGGGAGAAATAATCAACATAAAGGTTCAAAATTTCATCTGTTTTGGATTCATTTACATCTGTTCAAGGAATAAAATACAAGATAGGAAAGGTTTATTAACAGAATATGGATGATGTTATATCAAGAATCCCCAGAAATGGCTGGGTTTTGCACTGGAGGGTTCAAAGTAAGTCCTTGGGAAAATGCATGGCTTCTGTAAACCTCAGGCAATTTACAGTGGCTGCCAAGGCCTCCACAGCAAGAGCTTTTCAATTGGTATATTTATACTTTCTTTGCTTAGTATTGATTCTAAATAAAGATAAAACCTTCCTTGATGGGAAGCCTATGAGTAAGAACAGACAAATTAGTTTGTTTTATCTTCCCACTTGCCTTTTGTTGTGGCCATAAAAAGCTTTAGAAGCTACTGGGATTTAATCCTGGCAGCATCCTCTGCCCTCAGAGCAGGAAAGGGATGAAGTAGGTGGATAGCTGGTGCCACAGGAGTGGTGGGCCCTGAAGCAGGTGTGGGGCTAAACCTTCTCTTGGTGGATCTGGGAAAAACAGTCAGTGTGGATGCTCTCCTATTTTCTGAACCTGTCTGCTCATTTTGGGTATTGATGCCTGGGATTGGCATTTTTAAATATTTCTCTAAACAGACCTGTACTACCTATTGATCTCTCTCTCCCTTCTTAAGTCTCTTCTTCCCTCCTTTCTCCCTTTTTCTTTCCCCTCTCCTTTTACCCTTCTCTTTCTCCCTCTACATTTCTTTACTCTCACCTTCAATGCTCTGCTTTCACTGTAAATATTTACTTTGATTAAGTATATAACCAATTGCAAATGATTTGTGAATAATTTGCCTTATGAACTTAGTTGATAAGGAACTAGATTATCAAAGTGTGATTTCTTAAGAACTGGATACTCAGAGTGTGTGTTTCTGTGTGTTCATGCACAGCATGCATATGTATTATGACTCTTGAAAATTCTAGCTGAAAAACACAAAAGTAGTATTCTTTTTTCTAAAGTGAACTTATTAATCATATTATGGGTGTGTGTATATGTGTACGGAATTAGTCTTTTTTATTAAATATTTTCTTTATTTACATTTCAAATGATAACTCCTTTCTTGGTTTCCCCTCCAA
>NW_022196913.1:92373847-92407033 GCF_008632895.1 Mastomys coucha
CCCCCCCCCAAGATAACCAACTCACCTTCTCCAACTTCCTGGTATTCCCCTACACTGGAGCATAGAACCTTTATAGGACCAAGGGCCTCTCCTCCAATTGATGACCAACTAGGCCATCCTCTGCTACATATGCACCTGGAGCCTTGAGTCCTCCCATGTGTACTCCTTGGTTGGTGGTTTAGTCCCTGGGAGCTCTGAGGGTACTAGTTAGTTCATATTGTTGTTCTTCCTAAGGGGCTGCAAACCCTTCAGCTCCTTGGGTCCTTTCTCTAGCTCCTTCAATGGGGACCCTGTGCTCAGTCCTGTGTGTGGATGAGCACGGTGTATGCAGTATCCATGGGGTAAAGTACACACTCACTGGTTGTTGCCATAAACCAAGTGAAATGTAGCTCATTTGAAGATCTCTTTTTTTCCCCACGAGTGTGGTTTTCAGTGGACAAATTTATTAGCATAAGTCTTGAGTAGAAATGTAGCTGTGAACACTTCAGAGTGCTGTGGTTTTACATAATGGAAGAATAAACTGTTGATGGCAAAAAAAAAAACAAATGGATGGCTGTGAGCCTCTACTTCTGTATTAGTCGGGCACTGTCAGAGCCTCTCAGGAGACAGCTATATCAGGCTCCTGTCAGCCAGCACTTGCTGGCATCCACAATAGTGTCTGGGTTTGGTGATTTAATATGGGAAGGATTCCCAAGTAGAGCAGCCTCTGGATTTTCCTTCCTTCAGTCTCTGCTTCATAGTTTGCCTCTGCAACTCCTTCCATGGGTATTTTGTTCTCCCTTCTAAGAAGGATTGAAGTATCCACACTTTGGCCTTCCTTCCTTCTTCTTGAGTTTCTTGTGGTTTGTGGATTGTATCTTGGGTATTTTGAGCTTCTGGGCTAATATCTACTTATCAGAGAGTGTATACCATGTGTGTTCTTTTGTGATTGGGTTATTTTACTCAGGATGATATCCTCCAGATCCATCCATTTGTCTAAGAATTTCATAAATTCGTTGTTTTTAATAGCTGAGTAGTATTCCATTGTATAAATGTACTATATATTAGTCAATAAATATAAAAGGTTAACAATGCCTTTTCTGTTGTGAGTGAGAAAAAATAAGCTGCTGTTATTAATGGAAACAATATTAGAATTTTAGCTTTCTGTCACATTCTGAGTATTTTTGCAACTGTAATGTGCTTTCATCCATTTTCTGAACAAAGAAACAATTTTCTTGACAAATCTTAGATTCCTATTATCTTCCTCAAGCTACCATAGTCATGTTATAGAGTGTTGCCAAATGAATATAAACAGAATTATTTGATGAGGTAATTAGAAGTAGGGTAATAGGATGACACAGTTATTCTAGGGCATTTAATTTATACATCAAAGGCGAAGTTACATGAAGTGACATTGGCACTAATTTAAATTGGAGACACCTTGATAGTCTTCTGGGAAGTGGGTACTGTATTAGGAGAGCAGCAGAGATCAACAGGAGCAACTGATAACAACTGAGTGCTAATGTGCTTGGTCCTGCTCATAGGCTTGTAGATGACTGATTTGATACAAGCAATGCCAAACAATAGCTTTTTAAGATAGAAAATGCCAGCATCCTGGAGCTAGGGATGTTGCTTAGTTGGTACAGCACTCAGCCTGCATAAATAAAGCTAAGAGTCTCATGTCTAGCAGCTCATAAAAACCAGGCATGACAGTACTCGCCTGTAATCCAGAGAAGTAAGAGAATCAGGAGTTCAAGGCCATGATAAGCTACTTAGTGAGTTTGAGTTTGATGACCCTGTATCACAAAAGACAAGAAAGTTAGCATCTTCATTTGACAAAAATAAAAAAGCCTAGATAATAGAAGAATTAACTCAAGGTTATATAGTTATAAGAGGTAAGACTAAACGCAAACATTAGCTCATCGCAATCAATCCATGGCTATAGGTCTTCCATGTGAGAGCTTATTTATGGGCATTTACACTCTGAGTAAAGTCAATAGGTTCACTGTAACACTCCAGGTTAGGGGATTCAGGCGATTCAGGTGACATAACAATTCATTAGGCTTTCTGCTTCACTTTTTCTGAGTACTTCCTCAGTTCTACTAGGAAGTTTCTTGATTTGGTGGGTTTTCCCCTCATTTGCTCACAGCACTATGATTCACTTAGCAGGTGGTATCAATGGTGAGGGAAAGTACCAGTGTTTGTTTTTTCTCATTGGACTTCAACAGGAGCTACATGTTGTAATCTCAAAAAAGCAAACACTTGATGGTATTTATTTATAACAACACTAAGGTCAGCCTCTGGAAAGGAACTGTTATAATTCCTGTGCTTCCTCTAGTTTCTCCGATACTGTTCTGCAAATATTACTCCATGCCTTCTGCATGAACTTTGAGTCTTTTCTCGGGAGCTTGGAAAGAACCAAAGACAGAAGGTAGAATTCTCATAGCAGGAAACACACCAGGAGTCCACGGTGATTTGTACTGTTTGTGTGCAGTGGCATTTCTCTGAAGACACTCACATCGAGAACCCAAGGAGGAAGAATGAGCTGTGAACTTCCTATGACTTGTCATAGAATTTCATATTGCCCCACAAGAGAGCACAGATTGTTTGTAGATATGGCATTTTCCTGGGTTCAGTAATATTGATTTGTTGTTACCTGTTTTAGAGGATCTTTATTTGTCTAATTAATATATTCGCATCTGGTAGCTACTGGGAAGAAACAGATGGAGGTAGAGGGAGAGAAAGGGGTGAGTGTGGGGGCATAAAGAAAGAGAGGGAGGTATAAGGGTTATGATACACATGTATGTGTGTGTGTAAGGGGGAGTCTTATGGGTAGAGAAAAGCTAAGGTCTGATACAGGACATTGATAACCCAGGAGAAGAATATCATTTATATGTAGGTACAAATATTTCACAAATAAGTTGGCACACAAGGGAACTTCTTTTTTAACTTAACATACTCCAATTGACTTGTTTGTGAATATTATTTCTTCCATTCATGCCTTCAGTCTTCATTTAGCATTAACTCTCTTCCAGGCATAGATCAAGACAATTCACAAAATAGATAAAAAGAAGTACATTTTATACCTAGTTCAAGTTCAAAATGTAGGAAAGAGTACAGAAGAACATAATTAAGAATGTATACAACCTGACTTTAGAGGTAAGGTATACCTTCAGTGGATTAGAACCACTAAACAGGTGCTTTTATTACCTGGATCCTCGGTAGAGTCAAAGATAAAGGGAAAGGAACAGCCAGGATTCAGTGTGGGATTTCTTCAGTTTACTTCCTGTTGATGAGATTTCCTTCAATGTCACATTTCTGCCCGGAGCCTGTAAGCAGTTCCCAGGCCTCATAGATAATGTGTGATCTGTTTGATGAATATGAGCATCCCTCTATTGTTATGAAGAATATTAATAGACAGGGATAACTTCCCTGTGCTTTCTACATGGCAAATATCATAATAATCAATGTCATGATCATGACAATGCTATAAGAACATTTAATTGCTGCCTAATGGATAAAGAACCTAATTCTGAGAAAGCTTATTTACTTTTCAGGATACATACATGGCTGACTTGGGATTACATGGGTAGCCGAGTTCCTTACACTTCTGGATACATTTGACTTCCTGATATAGGTGAACAGAAATTCCTATTTGAGGCTCTCAGAGAGCAGAGCATATGGAGAATCTAGAGTGGCTTGGAGGATGCCAGCTATCAGAAAGGTAAATAGGAGCTTATGGGATCCCAGGAAGGACATGGTCCTGTTGTTTGGAGGGAGAGGAGAAACCAAACAAGATAGGCTGCAATGACTGTAAGTGGTGGATTAGGAATACACGATAGTAATACGGACTGGAGATATCATCTTCTCGGTGATCCAAGCCACTGACTGACTGGGATACTCAGGATCTCATTTTGAAAGGGGCATGGTGGCATTCGGTGTATCTAGGATACTCTTACTGTGTATGTGAAAAGGCACACTCCCACCATTTTCACATCCAAAACCAATATTGGCATTAACAGAACAAGAAAACAATAATCATTTTTGTCCAGGGGATAAGTTCAAGCAGATAGTTTTGTTTTGTTTGTGGGAAAGTATTATAAAATGGAGCTTGTTTCCAAGCACAGGTTGCACTATATAATTATGCAGATAAACATGGTTGACGAAGTTAGAACTTCATGAACCTTGGCAAAGAGTTGGGAAAAGAATATTATAGCCATCTATTGGGAAGAACATGAATCTGACCAAAGGAGAAATGTTTCCTTGATGAAGGGCAGACCCTTGTTTCAAGAAGCCTGTGTGTGGTGTGACAGTGTCTATCTAGTCGGAGATGATGTTCATGTTGGCTTTCAACATCAGAACAAGGAGGAGGTTCCAAATAGAACATTTTATATTTAGTTTCTAAAAGTATTTCCTTCATTTCACAGGAAAAGGAAGCATTAAAGCACATTCAAAAATGGAAGTCAGATTTGGGGTCTTCTAAATATAGGATTTGGGCCTTTTTTTTTTTTTTTTTTTTTTTTTTAAGTGGAGCCACATCCTGAGCATACATGGTCCCTTTTTGTCTTGTATTTTCCCCTGATGTCTTCTGTCAGCTGAGTTGTAGAACATTTATTCTAGCTTGGTTTGTGTGGGATATCTTTGTTCTCTGAGCAATCAATCATTTTGGGTATTTTTCAGTAGCTGGCCTGAATTATGCAAGTAAGTATGGGAAGTATGTAAGATGTGAAGGTGGATGCTTTGGTGGAGGCAAACCTGAGAAGCTGTGAAGATGAGGAACAGATCCCTGGATCTGAGACTAATGTTAAATAGAAGAACACCAGCCATAAATGCTATTCATAATTTTGTAAACAATGCCCTTACAATTTGAGAAACTCTGTACTTTATTTTTAAAGATTTTCTGTCACAAATTAATGTCTAATGATTATTTAACAGACAGTATAGAATCATATAAAGAAATGCACTCTATTTTTCCTTAACTTCTAATCCCCTTTGTTTGTTCAAAAGTAGCCATCACAAATGAAGTGGTATGTATCATTTTAGATTATATATATATATATATATATATATATATATATAATTTTATGTATATATAAAATTTGTTCAGTTGACACATTTGAATTGTACCATCTCTTAGCTTTTAAGTATAGTCCTCTCATTAAGAGCTGTATGCTGTTTTCATTTGCTAATATGGGCTTTGTTATTAAAACCAACACACACTTACCATAGCTGTAACTTATAGGTATGAGAGGCTTGTCTCCATTTTCAGTTTAATGCTTGCAAGGCCAAAGCCAAGATGTTGGTTACAGTCCACACTTGACTCTTACTTTGTGGGCCTGAGAAAGAATCCACTTCCACATTTGCTTTATAGGATTTTTCCTTTACATATACATTTAACTTGTTATCAAAGCCTAGATACTTTGAACAAAAAGAACACAACATAGATGCGTGGTGAGTTTCATTGAACTAATAGGTACCATTTTCTAAATCTCTCATATAATATCTCAATTGCATTTTTAATTAAATCTCTTACAAACATATCATATGTAGCTTTATGTGACAGTCTTACAGTCCACATGCAAATCCAGTCCATTTTCAAAACCATTGGAAATGTTCAGTCAATTCTGTCCTAAAGGACAAACACAACATTCCATTTCTAAAAGATTTATTTTGCAAAATGGATTGCTTTTGCTATTTTCATAGCTCAGCAAACCTCAAACAGCGAGCCTTAAGACAAGCTCCTTCAGGATGCCAAAACAATCTCATCTTAGAGCTGTTTTTAACATGTTTTATTATCACTTCAACTTTAAAAATAAATGCTTTACATTAGATTGAGACATGTGTGGGATACATTCCTTCTTGGCTAGAGTGAAGGAATTTCTCTCCTGAGACCACGCAATTTAGTTTTCCTACTTTTTAAATTAATGTACCAAAGAAATACAGGTGCCTGAAGGAATGGTACTGCAATCTGAAGAAACTCTTGTTCTTTTAGAGGACCTGAGTTTAGTTTTCAGCACTCAAACCAGGCAACTCAGATATCTGTGACTCCTGTTATGAAGGGTTCAAAACCTTTTCTGACCTCTACAAATACCTAACCACACACGGCACATACTCTTATAGACACAAGTACACACCCATAAAAACAGAAGCTATGCACTTGAATTCTGAAAACTCTCTTTAGTTTGCTTCCTAACTTAAACTGAAAAGCAAAACTCTGGATGGGTATTCTACCATGACATTTGATGAGGGACCCAATCAGATCAGACTCTTGTTCTCAGACATGTAAAGCAGAGGTAACACATAGCTCAAACAAACGTACTAAAGACTAAAGGTCATAACCTACACAATTAATTCTGTGGCCAGCACTAAGTGATGGTTTAAGGAATATTTGTGATGGAGGTTGTGATTCTGAAATATAGCCATAGACAATGCTTGAGTAGGAAGAACCATGTTTTCTGAATTACATTCAATTTGCAGTTGTCTAAGATGATAAAAAGGGACGTTTGCAAGAAGAGAAGTCTTTAACAAACCACAAATTTTATTTTAAAACATTAAAATTTTGTTTGGCATTGTAAAACTGATAAGTGATTCTTGTAAGAAGTTCAAATAATATAAATATGTATGAGGTAGTATTATCATCTTAGACGTTTAACATTCTCCACAAAAGCCTGTGCATGATGTTTATAGAAATGCTGATCACAATCAGCCAAAATGAAGAAATCAAGCCAGTATCTGTAGTTAGTAAATGGACATGCAAAGTATAGTATACCCATAAAAATATTATTCAGGCAGATAGTAATGGCATACAGATACATGCAGCAACAAAATGATTTTGAACACACTCCAAGTGAAAGAAGCCAGTCACATAAAGCCATAGAAACACTAGCTCCATGTATGGTGGAAGATGCAGAACAGACAAATCCACAACAACAGAAAGAAGAATTGTGGTTGCCAAAGGCTAGGGGAAGAAAGGAATTGGGTGTAACTAATACTGATCTCAAGCAGGATTTTGCAGGGTGAAGATGAAATACTCTGAAATTAGATAGAGGTGATGGTTGAAAAACCTTCCAAATATCCTTTAAAAATCATTACACACTTTTTTAAAAATTAAGTTTATTGAGTAAAAGTTTCACTCTGTAGCCTTGGCTGGCCTGGAACTCACTATGCCACATAGACTAGGCTAGCTTCAGCTCACCAGAGAATGACTTACTTTATCCTCTTAGTGCTGGTATTGAAGGTGTATATCACTAAGCCTGATGAGTTGTATACTTCTAAAGAGTAATTAAATGTATTATAATTCATGTCACAGTAAAGTTACTGTTAAGGAAGTCAAGGATGCCAATTAGGATCTATTGAATTAGAACTGTGTTGCAAACTTTGATTCATAGATGAGTATGACTTTCATAGATGGTGTGAAGCAATTCTCCCCCCAGGGAAATTTCTCACAGTGAGTGTTAATATCCTCTATGGTCCTGTCCTTTTCTGTTCCAGGTCAACCAGTTGCTCTATGTCCTACCAATACACTCACCATTTATGTCAATACTCATAATCATGAAACATGGCTGGTAAAAGCTGCATGGAAGACTACTTTTATCCCACTCTGTATCCATTCATTGTGGGAAGTTATTTCCATTAATCAGAGTTTGAATTGACCTCTAAATAAAATGTAAGAAACTAGTCAGTTTTCTACATGGTAAGGTTACTATCATGGTCCTTCTAAACTACAGGACCTTTTGAGAATGTGGGATCCTTTATGAAATTGCCCACTGTACTATATTTAATTATCTTTTAGTTCCAAATGCTACTTTTCTACGTTAAACAGAATAGTTGATGTCTAGCAATATAATTTGCATATTAAAAATCACTGTAATATAGGATTTGATATTGTTTAAAACAGGGGAAGAAGGAAACATTTCAGGTTACAAGTACTCTTGTGACATGAACTTGATGACCAAAAGCTTTTCTGCCTTCTATGAGTCTCTCAGTTACTTCTTCCTAGACAATCCCTCTCTCTTCTTCAGTGATTGTGCCCCTTAATAAAGAGAACAGAGTTGAGAACCCCTTATGCATCTTTTAACTTTTTCCAAATAACCAAACCCTGATATTATTAAGACAACAGTTCACTAAAAACTGGCTCAGGATCACAAGCATTCTTGAAGACCAATCCATTCTTACGTATGAAAGCTCATGAGAAAAAAAGTGTGTGAACATGACCACTTTTCAGTAGCCTAGGGCCCAGGATACAGTGGTGCTATGCTACCTTCCTTATATTAACTGGCTTTCCATGACTCTCTTCCCTTGGCCTGCAGTTGTAATTATGGAGCAGTTAACATCTTCTCTGGGTCCAGCACATCCCATAATTAGCTGTGTTCTCTCCACAGTGTATGACTCAACCCCATGTGGTTCTTTTATATCAAAGGAAGGGTGGCCAGATTTTTTTAAAAACCACAGTACTTGAGCATGTAGTGGCAGATGGCTGCAAGGCCAATGTGCACCAGGTCTTTTTGAAGAACAACCTCACCCAAAACAAGGAAGCAAACAAACTAAACCAGACCTTGCAATTTATTTTTGAGAAAAGAAAGGACTCTTCTTGGGGATATTTCCAAGCATGGCATCATTTTAAAAGAAGAGGATGAGTTTTTTTTTTTCTGGAAGAACAAAAATAGAAATAAATGAGCTAGAGCTTTGAGGTCAACCTTGATCAAGAAGGAGAGTACTTCCTGGTCTCTAATCTGAGCTCCATGGTTATTATTTAGTTGAGCAAGGACACTGGGCATAATGTCATCATAATGTCATATGTGGTGGAAAGCACATCAGACCAAGGGTCAGAGACTCAATCCCTTGTCTTTGCCCTGGTGTTAATTAAGTATCTAAAGCTTTCTAGCATTGGCAAATTGAGAAATTAAAGTTCTGAGATCACTTATACAAAAAGTCTTAGTATGAATGTGAAATTGTATGCTATTAGATCAGCTGAAATTTAGATAATCTTTCTCTCCTCTTTACATACATACATATCATTATACATCTACCTCTGAAAGAGTCTGGGAAATGAAGATGCTTAGTGTCTGCCCTGGTAAACTTGTTACATATGGACTTAGTAAAGCCACAGCCAATGGTTCAGCATGCTACTATAAAGGAAAACAACTATATTTATTGCAGAAAGCACTTAGAATAGAAGGTTGGCCCCATTAATTTTAACAAGAGCTTTACTGCTCTGTGTTTTATAAGGGGACAGATTTTCTTATTACTAACTTAAGGAAGGATGGAGGTAAGGAAGAGAGATAAAGGAGGTAGCAATATAGTGAGATTGCTGTTATGTAATTTGCAAAGGGACTCTGCTTCCCAACCTTAAAAATCGAGTTACATCAAAAAAACATAAATGCTAATATGTTGAAGTATACTTAGGATAAGTAGCCAAAGAGGGAAACAGGGAAGGAAATATGTTTTACACTCATATATATTCTGAACATAGCTGACTTGGATGTGGGAATAAGGAGGAGGAGGAAGAGGGAGAAAAGAGAAAATGAATCTTGGAGACTGACAGAAATCGTTAAAGAGGGCTTGGTTCCAACATTATGGAATTGGACTTCAGATCAAAGTAACTCCTAAAATATGAGTTCTCTTATCCTCATGTCTTCTTCGAACTCTTCACTGAGATTAGAAGTTATGGATTAGAAGTTATGCATAAATTGTCTAACTTTTTATCTCCGGATGCAATTCTGTAGTTATATAATAGGAATGCTTGTAATTATCCAAACCCTAGCACCTTTGAGGAGCTTAGTGCCGGCTCTCAAAGATAAAAAGTAAAATTGTGTCCCTGGGTTAGAATCCAATGCCTGTTATTGATTTCCTAAGATCTGTGTGTTTTTTCATAGCTTCAGGCTTCAGTAGCATCTAAGGATCCTGCCTGGCTGGTCACTAGTCCAGGCAGCACTTGACACAGGTGATTGATGAGACATAGTTAGGAGACAAAGAGAATGAGAGGGAGATGCCTTCCAATTCCATGGGCAAAGACTCTGCCTCATCAAAGAAGACACAGCTCATGTGGGACATGGGAAGACAGTGGGTGTGGGAAGGGGCAAAATGGAATGTACTGGAAAACTAGAGTAATGATTGATCTTAATAGAGCTTCAAGACAAAACAGTTCCAATTGCATTCTTATATTTTAAGAGGAGGGACACATATTTTCTACTTTCTCTCCAATTTAGTTATTATGTGACTTGAAAAGGATAAAGAAAAATGATCAAGGAATAACATGGAGCAGCTACGAAGCATTAAATAGTTGCTATGTTTCCCAAAATTATATCAGATATATTACATTAAATAGCTTAATTTCCATTTTAGATTTATTAGTTTTATTGTATATGTCTTGGTGTTTTGTA
This sequence comes from Mastomys coucha, assembly GCF_008632895.1. Lineage (NCBI taxonomy): Eukaryota > Metazoa > Chordata > Mammalia > Rodentia > Muridae > Mastomys > Mastomys coucha. Next base: position 92,384,209 of record NW_022196913.1, read on the forward strand.
CGGATATATAGATGTGCATTGCATGCATCCCTGGTCCCTGCAGAGATAAGAAGAGGGCATTGGTTAGCCACTGGGTAGGTACTGAGAACTAAGTCTAGGTCCCCTGGAAGAGCAAGAAATGCTTTTCTCTACTGACCTGACTCTTCAGCCTCCTCAATTAAATATGTTTAATGTCATTAGGAAAGTGATGACTCAGAGGCTCTGTGCTATGAATGATTTTACAGAAGTTTAAAAATTAAGAATTGCTTCCAAGTATCCGGCATTTCAACTATTTCCTTCCAACCAAACTCTATAAACTGTGAAGAGTATATTCATATCATTTGCTTTTTTTGTCTTATTAATATTCTACCAATAACTTATTTCAGTCTGGAATGCCTAATTTGGAATGTGCTAAATTGATACAACCTCTTTTATATAGCAGAGAATTTGCGTGAGACAGCTGCTAAAATATGTGTGTATAAAAAACTCCTTGATTCTACAAAACTCAATGTCTCTTGAAATGTATTCAGTTCCATAATTCTCAAAATTCCCAACTAAATGTATTAAATTAGAAAATAATACCATACAGACAAAATGAGATCAGAACTTTCCAGACATTAGCTTCTTTTGGGAGGCCAAAGCTTATACTTGAATATTTCAAAACTCCTACCAGAATTTTAGCAAAATATGCTCTAAGCGAAATAGTGCGGAATGACTAGCATTTAAATAACCAAGATGTCTTGTAAGGTCTTGTTTTCACATCTCTTCACGATTAAAACATTGAGCCACAAAATAACAACCAGAAAATGAGTGGTGATAATTTGTTTTCCAAAAATACAATAAGTCAAGAAATTAGAGGGAAAAAAAAGACTACAATTACTTAGCATTACACCAAATTACAAGATGGGAGCTTTCTTTACTGGCTCATGAACATGCAGTAAAATGATCTCTGATAAGTTATTTCTCTGCTGGTGAAATGAGCCAATTCAAGTTAGCTTAGATTATATTAAATGCAGGGTTATTGGGAAGCACTTCTCCCAGTAGAGTTGAGTTCACAGGCCCCAGGGAAGGAGGCCAGGGACATTGCCATGGGAAGGGAGAGAGAAGAGAGTAGAGGAAGGGGGAGAAGGAGAGGAGTCGGGGAGGGGAGAGAAAGGGAGAGGAAGAAGAGGGTGGGAAAGGGAGAAGATGGAAGGAGAGGGAAAGAGAGGAAAGAAAGAAGCAAAGGAAAGAAAAGTAAAAAGAAAAGAAAAAAGAAGAGAAAAGAAAAGAAAAGAAAGAGCACCCGCATACAGTAAGCAAAGAAGAGAGAGAGGGAAGAAAGGGGAGGCCAAAATGTCTGGATTATATAGAAAGAGCCTCTGGGAGATGAGCAGATCAGCTCCTTGACTGGAAAGTTGAGAGCAGAGTAAGTAAAATAGGGACTGAGGGATGTGGAAAGAACCTGGAGGCCAAGTCTTCTTTGATATGGAAAATATGCACCTCAGTCCCTTGTTCACCTAAAACCAATCTCCAGTTTAACTCCCTTCAATTGTGCCTATGCAGTATTACTTTTGTAAGTCTCTGGTGAGTCTTAATTTACTGGAGACCCCTGAGTGAACAACGTGGAGACTGGAATAGATGCAAAAGCAAGAGGAATTTTATTTAATCCACCATGCTGAGGTTTCCCTACACATGGGGAGAGAACAACCACTTGCAGCCCATCCAGTGAGCCTTTATGTCAGAGCCACCACCATTAGGCACAATGTGATTGGCAGAACAATATGACTTTTTAAACTGATTGGTTTTTAGGGAATGAGGTGGCAGGGACTTCCCTTGTCTGTCTCCACCCACAGGTTGATTCTCCACCCTGTGGTCTGAGAAATGTTAATTTAGCTTCTCCCTTTCAGGTAGGGCAAATGTTCCATAACCTTCCCAAAGTTCCTGAGCTGACCTTTTCATTCCCCCCTTTTCTTTGTGTATACTTCAATCCTGAAGCTATTGCTTGTATTCTGATAGTTCATACTCCTGGTCTTCTGTATCTAGTTTTTTGTATCTTAGCTTTAAGATCATTATCTGTACTGTACCTATGTGTTCTTTAACAACAGGGACCAAGCAGTGCAAAATGGGTAGAGACCAAATGTCAACTATAGCTGGAGAGCAATTAAGGGTCCTAACAGGATTAACAACCCCAGAATGGTCTATATAAAAGCAACACTCCTCAGGTCAGGCAGCACATAGCCCTCTAACTCTGCAGTACTACTTCTGATAATGAACTCAGTGATTCTTGAAAGGTGACTGATGGAAGTTTCTATTCTCTCTATGTCTAAATCAATGGCTGCCCTCAGACTGTCATAATTTTCCCTTAGTAAGAGGGAGGTCCTGGTGGCTGCCCTTGCCATCCCCAACCCCAACAGAAGGGAGACAGTGAGTGCTCTAATAGGTTTGGTGGACAGGCACATGGGATGGGGGAAGGAACCAGGATCTAAAGGTACCACCAGGCAGCCATGATCAAGGTCCAGTGATCTTGAGCTTGAGTAGATTGTCTATCTTTTGTACCATTCAGTGGGATCTTTGGGAAGCAGGGCATCTGCAGATTTTACATGGGAAGCTTGCACCTAGGCCACTATTCCATCCATCTTGAGTCTTGTGGGGATGACTAGCAGTGCCAGGAAGGGTAACTTCTATCGGAGTTCCAGCGATTGTCCCAAAAACCTCCTTACATAGATCCAGTCACCAATCTAGAAGCAATGAGTGGTCTCTGCCATCCCTGGAGTATTTAAGGCAGACAGTTTGGGGCAAATCTCATGTTGTTGGATACCTCCTGGGAGGGCCCAGTGGACACCAAGGGAGTTGGGGTACCAAACAGGATCTCAAAAGGGGTCAGGTTAAGATGGTGGGTCTCAGAACAGGGCCAAGGAGAGGGGTACCACCTAGCCAGTCTCAAAGGTCAATTTAGTTAAGATCTCTTGTAGGGTTCTGTTCATTTTTCTCTACTTGCCCTGAGCTCTGGGGATGGTACACCCAATGGAGCTTATAATTAGTCCCCAATATCTCTGCCAATGCTTGACTTACCTTAAGAGACAGAAGCAGGACCATTGTCTGATCTAATTACCTTGGACACTCTGAACTTTGGGGAAATTTCTTAGCTACCATGGTAGCTGATCCCTGCTTGATGGGGAATGTCTCAACCCATCCAAAGAAAACATCTACAAACACTAGAAGGTATTTGTAGCCATATTCTCCTGGCTTAATTCATGTAAAATCAACCTACCAATAAACTCCAGGTTGTTCTCTCTTAGGTCTTTTGCCCTGTTTCCTCTTGACTGCATAAGCAGTTACTTGCTGGCATACCTTACACTGTTCTACTATCTTTTTGCCCCAGAACCTGAGGTATGTGTGTGTGTGTATATATATTGCTCTGTCTGGTTCCAGGCCACCGAGTCTCTTCTCTTCTGATGTCCTGGGCAGTGAATAATACTCAGTTGCTGGCTTCATTAGGGCAAATAAGAGGTCCAAGATTTCCTATGTTTCTTCAGATGTGAGTAGTCCTCTCTCTTGGCATATAGTCCTATGGATATGGGTTGTGGCAAAGGCATACCTGCTATTCACATAGATGATAATTTTCTTGCTGGCTCCAAGTTTTAAGACCTTGGTGAGGGCAATTAGCTCCACTTTCTGCTTTGAAGTGCCAGGGGGTAGAGGTGGTAAGGAGTAGAGGTTCTGCCCAGATTACATTTGTGCTGTCCACTACAGCAGCACCTGCTCATCTCTGACCTTCACGGAGAAAACTACTCCTGTCTGTAAACCAGGTAGCCTTGGCTCTCGACAGAGGTCAGTCTGAGAGGTCTCTCTTTTTGGGCCAGCAGGAAGTGTATCTGGGCACCCATTTTGGACAGTATATCTCACCCAAACAGAGTGTAGGGACAGTCTGGTGTGACCCTAAATGAAAGGGATACCTGGCCCTTCTCTAGGTCCACTGTTCTGGTAGTCCATGAATAATACATTTTGGTGCCAGTGGCTTCTTGGACCCAAGACCTTTTCTTGGAAATGTGGCTATCGGCTTAGAGGAGCAAGTGTTGAGCCCCTGTGTCTACCAAGAATTGAGTGGGTTTCCCCTCCACTCTCAGAATTTTAACCTGGTTCCAGTGAGGGGTTCTGAACCCTATCTCCCCTAATCAGTGTCTTCATCCAAGGCTAAGACCTTTGCCTTTTCGGGAAGCTTTACCCAAGGCCTGGGACTTCCATTTGTTAGGGCAGTCTCGGGCCCAGTGGCTTCTCTCCTTGCAGTATGCACACTAGTCTTTTTCAAGGGGTTTTCTGTCTCTCTTTGGTTGGAGTCTCTCTTCTTTGCTTTCTCTAACTACTGTAGCCCATACTCTCTGTAGATTCATTCCCTATTGCTTTTCTTTCTCTTTCTCTGCTTCTTCTCTTCGTCTGTCTCCCTGTGATGGTAGACTTTCTCAGCAACCCGCACTAAAATTCTAATGGCTTATCCTGTCTTTCTAGACTGACACTTTTTCCTAATATCTCTACTAGCCTGGTCTATAAAAGCCATCGTCACAGTAGTTTTATGCTCTTTGATGCTGGGGTCATAGGGTGTATATTGGCAGAATGCCTCTATGAGCCACTCTAGAAAGGCTGAGGGTGAATCATCTGGTCTCTACTTAACCTTGCATACCTTGGTAAAATTTGTGGGTTGTCATGTAGCCTCCTTGAGTCCTGACAATGGAGCCTCGTGGTGGACCTTCAGGTGCTCCTTACCTTCTGCCATATTAAAGTCCCATTCGGGTCTAGTCAGGGGAAACCCACTATGGATGACAGCATGGTCAATAGATGGTGCCTCCATGTCTAAGGGGGTATTCTTTCTGGCTCTGGCTGCCTGCATTATAAATAAAATAGTCTCAAAGAGATTAACCCGCCCTTTGGAAAAAGGGTTTTGGGGTTGGGCCTTACATTTGTACATGTTGGCTAAAGAGAAGGGCCAATATTGCATAGATTGACTGCCCTTTTTCAGAGGCCCATGTGCCCTTAGTGGGAGAGCCACCATGGTATGGGGAGGAGATGGCTCTCAGGTCTCCTCCCACTCCTTCCTACAGTTAAAGGGGTTGCAAATGTCCCAGTCTCATATGGGCCGAGGATCCCAGAAGTGGTACTGGTGCTGGCAGGGCCATAGGGGAGATTGGGAGGAAGAGGGTGCTGGAGTTGGAGGTCTGCTGTTGAAGAGTCTTGGAAAATCCGAAGTTTCTCAGGTCTGGATTCCTCCTTCTGCACTTCTTTCTTCCGGACAGCCAGAACCTGTGAGGTGGGTCTTGGGAAAGAAAGGCCTTTTTTCTATGAGGGAGGAGGGTACTCCACTAGGTTCTTCTAGGTAACTATATAGGGCCCTTGATCCGGGTGCCCTAAGGATCCTGGCCTAAAGACTATTTCCTCCACTGCTTTGATCACCTGCAAGTCAAAAGTCCCTACGAGTGAGTCATGTGGAGAAGCAGAGAGTAAATAACTTGTCTTTCAGTTTGTCTAATATCCAAAAAATGTCATCAGTCTAAGTCCAAGAACACAGAACGAGATAGCAACAAACACTGACAGATCAACCCTGCCACTGGCGGGTGTTCAGGTCCAAGTACACAGAGAAAGACAATTAACACACTTTTCCCCTTCCATGGGCCCAATTACAGTCAGCTCATCCCTTCCACGGGTGCAGAAGAGAGTTGTTCAGCTGACTTCAGCTGTGCTGAAACAAACCAGGTCCCCCTGCCATATGGCAGGAGCCAGATAAATCAGATTAAAGCAAGACTCGGCTCTTGTCCTTACTGTCTTGCTGTTTCCAGGAGTAGAGACTTTCAGGCTCCTTAGGGGTGCCGGTGGGGGGACTGAAGCATCCTTCAGGGCCCCCTCAGTCTCAATGTTAAGGCATATCTGCCCTGACCACATCAGGCTTAGCACCAGACACTGTCCGGTGTGTCCCCATAGGTGAGCCTTAACTTACCGGAGACCCCTGAGTGAACTATATAGAGACTGGAATCAATGCAAAAGCAAGAGGAATTTTATTTAATCCAGCATGCTGGGGTCATTCTGCACTCAGGGAAAGAATGAGAACTCACAGCCTTTACACAGTTCTCACGGCTGCCACCATTAGGCACAATGTGATGGACAGAACAATGTGACTTTTTAAACTGATTGGTCTTTAGGGAATGAAGTGGCAGGGACTTCCCTTGTCTGTACCTACCCTCAATTCAGTTCTCCACCCTGTGGTCTGAGGAATGTTAACTAGCCTCTCCCTTCCGGAAGGGCAAGTGTTCCATGACCTGCTCAAAATTCCTGAGCTGACCTTTTCACTATCAAATCAAGGGTTCTGGGCAAGGTATAATAGATTGATTAAGGAGGCCTAGGAGTAACATGATTTCAAGCATTCCATTGAACCAACTCAGAAATCTCTGAAGTCAGCTCTTTTTCACTGCATCTGATTGGTTTGGTATTAAAATGAGTGCTGAAGTTCCAGATAACTTCTTAACAGGAACCATTCACAAAGTTCAGTCCCCAGGGGTCTCAGGAGCAGCAGTTACTGCATAGAGAAACTGTTCAGAAATCCAGAAGCCCCCTACTCCACCCTTACCCCTGAAAAGTAGCAACTCAGCCCCTCCACACAACCATATACATTTTCTTCTGTGAAGAGAGTTGGACCATTTCAAATCAGCTTCTTTACATTCCTGGTGGCGAAAAAAACCATTTGAATCTTATGCTTTCTGTCAGATATATGGCAGAAGATCAAAACTGTGGGCTTTGGAGTCATGCACTAATTTATTTTGCCAGATCAGTTTTATGTTATCAATGCTAAGGAAATTAAGCCGGGATAGGGCAGCTTCTCAGCAGTCACTGACATTCACAGCTTTTCTGGAAGGAGGGGGGACAGAGGAGCCACGACAGATATTAGGCATTCCAATAGCAAAGCAGCCATCTTTCATGAGCTGCCCTGGAGCAAAGTAAAAAGAGTTCTGAGTTAATTTTTTAATGTCTTTTTAATTAAAAGTGTCAAGCTGGAGTCCCTGAGTGTCAAAGAGGACCAAATCCTGGTTTTATCTTAGAAATGAAAACTAATTCAAGGAGCCATTTATTTTGCTAGCTTTTTTCTCTTTCTTTTCTTTTTTTTCTTCTGCTCTCCTTATTTCTAGTTTTCCTATTTGAGGTACATTTGAAGGTGAAACTAAGTTATTATCATAGGACAGTCATGGAATTTGCGTTAGAGGTCATCATTGAATGAAGAATGGATACTCATTTGCATCACTTAACCATGGCCACAGTAATGTGTTGAATTACACAAATGGCCGTGGTATTCAACAGTTATTATTTATTTTTCACACCACATCTGAGTCTCCACCATTTGGAGGTTGGCTCATTTGGAAGAGCTTGGCAAGAGCAACTTCTTCCTGTGGCTCTAGCTGGGGATCTCTTTTGTGTGGCCTGAGCATGTTCTTATCACAAAGACATAACAAAAGGCAAGAGGACCAATAGAACAAAAGGAAGCTTTGCATTGCCCAGACTCAGGGCTGACATGCATACTATGTGTCATTCTATTGACTAAACAAGCTATAGGAATAAATTCAAGCTCAGAAGGAAAGGACACATGCCCTGCCTCTTTTATGAGGTATACTATGAATTCATATCATGTAGGGGATATGGAAGAAGACATGAAGAACTGGACCATCAGCATGACCTACATCGTTGATCACACTGCCTATTTACTCTTGGATTTTCATTCAGATTTCTAGCCTTCTATTTCTTTTAAGAATGAACATTTTGTTATAAATATCATAACAGACATTGGTACTTGGTACTTTTCACTTACACTAAAAGGGAATCTACTTAATACTTTGAGATCCAATTTGTTCCTAATCTTTTCTCTTGCTCATAGTTAATGTAGCATTATAAAAAATCATGTCAGACTAATGACAAAATCATTTAGATGGCCCAATATTATAGATTTTCCCCTTTCCTGATAATATAGCCTTTTAGATGAGGTCAGCCATGTTGAAGACAGGAGCTGAATGCAAATAAAAGTGAATAATTCAAATAGTAGTCATGAATCGATTGAAAAGTAAGTTTGGGAACAGGAACTCCACAGACATGTTCTCATGAGTTATGAATATTAATATCATTTTTAAAGGAATTTTATTTATACATTACTATTATTACTATTGTTAGATTTTATTTTATTATAGACCTTTCATAAAGCATAATTTAGCTTATTATTTTTATTTTTTTCCCTACAAGCCCCACCCTACAACTTCCTAAAAAATAGTAATTCATGCGAATATACTGAGAATCATGCACCATCAGACTAAAACAGTCAGGTTAATGTTTCAAGTTGTCTATCCCTTTCCCACTCTCTCCCAAAAAGAGAATTACAGGGGTGTAGCCCTGAGCAATCAAGAGCAGCAAAACTCCCCTCCCACACCTTGCCCCTTACAACACATTCAGCAGGTATTGGGCTGTGGAGAGTAAAAATCCTGTTTTGTTTTTGCTTTGTTTAATCTTTTAGATTATAAATGGAACTTCTTCCAATTTCTGCTTAAACTGCCATATGAAAATAAAATGTGTAGCAGAAATTTGGAACATGACAAGAGGACATTAGGTTTGATTTCACAACATGCATATTTTACATATCAAAGCAAACCTGGCCTCCAGGTTCTACCAGCATCCTTCAGTTTCTACCTGGCCTCCCACTGCCCACAACCCTGAACTATCCAGCCTTGGGCTGGACTTTCCTTCCCCCAGAGTCTCTCTCCTATATAATAGACACTTTGAGCTCTCTCTTTCTCTGTATCTCTGTCTCTCTCTCTTTCTTTCATTCTCTCTCTCTGCCTCTGTTTCTCTTCTCTTCTTCCTCCTCCTGCCTTGCCTTCTCTCTCTTCTCTGCATTTTTTCTCTCTCCTCCTCCACCCCTTCTCATGATGATTTCCCTGGCTTCGGTCCTTAGGGCCAGTGAACTCATCAATAAACCTGTTTTAATATATTCTAATCTGGCTTGAATTGACTCATTTCACTGACAGAGAAATAACCTATCAAGTGTTAAGACTTAAAAGTCCCTTGGACCAATCTCCCAGCTCCTAGTGTCAGAACCTGAAACTTTACTCTTAAAAAGTCATTTTTTAGCTAAAGTTTAATCTATTTTTTAAGAAATTTACCATATGTAAGATTAATTTCTTTCATTCCTTCACATGTTCATTTATAATAAAATGGGGAAAAAAATCAAAACCTCAATGACAAGAACATTAGCTTATAGGGCACCAGATGTTTTTATCATCTTTGACTTTAGCTACATTTGTTTTATCTTCTTTGTCCCGTACAGGGCTATTGTCTTGTCTTTTACAGACAAAAGTCTCATTAATAATGATGACTTACCACATGAGCAAATTTTCCTTAGGATGGATTTTGTTCCCTTCCTACAATCATGCCTCATAGGATCACTGAAAGGATTAAATGAATGAACACTTACAAGCCTCTTAGAAGAATGCCAGGCTCACAGTATATCATCACTAATATTATTTTGCCTATAGCATCTGCATTACTTTATTGCACTTTCTGTAAGGTTATCTGTCTTTTTCTTGACAGATAGAAGCTTTTGGAAACACATAAAAAAATTCATAACAAAAGATAGGTCCTAAATAACTATTTACTTATGAAACATGTTTGTTGACTGTATGTGTCAATAGTAGGACAACATAACAAGTATATCTAATGCTTGCCCTGAAGAAGGTCAAAGTCTGTGAGAAGAGACATATTTGTTTGCATATCATAAAATGTAACATGTCACGGGAGAAATATATAAAAAAAAGTATGGTAGCCTAGAAGGAGAATGTCACCTAAACTGGTTTGTAGCTCTGGCTTTTAGAATGGTGTTTTGTATGGAATTAAGTGAGAGAGTGAGTTGTAAAGACTCAAACAGCATGAATCAGTATCACCTAGGAGGGCCACTAAAGCATAGATTTCTAGGACTCGTGGCTAGAACTTCTCATCTCATCGATCTGAGATGGATCTGAGAATTTGCATTTCTGACAGGTTCCCTTATGATCTTGTAGTACTGTGCATGGAATCCATTTTGAGAGCCACAAATGGAGAATAGATAATCATCACCATTAATAAAAGCAATTCTCTAGGGTCACTCACCTTAAAGGGAATGAAAATATAGGCATCTAAGGAGATACAAATGCCCCATCACATAAAAGGTTTCACATTTATTCCTATGTATCTCAATAATCTTAAATAAAGGCTTTGTAGGCAGTCTTGGCTATGCATGCTTCAGGACACAAACTGACTATGAAACATTAGAATTAAACATGTACATACACACACAGATACACACACCTACAGACAAATAGAGAGAGAGTGAGAGAGAGATAGAGAGACAGAGAAAGATTACATTCATGCATTTAACTTGTGACTTATGATGGTAGATAGGAGCTCTGTTCTGTTCTATCACTTGTAGGGTATGATATGTAGATAGGAGGTACCTATGTAGTCACATGGGAGCTACAGAAGATGATGTGGCTCACTTCCCTCATATGTACAGTCCTCAATACCCTCAGGTATTGAGACTTGTCCCCAGCTCTTGACAGTGGCCATGTCCAAGAACACATTCACACCAAAGGCCAATCTTTGTTCAATGACAGATCAGTCTTGGAGATAAAAGGCTCTCAGACTTTCTAGATGACAAACTAACTTTAAAGAGCAACTCATGGAGTCATCTCTCCAACCCTATTTTCCTATTTTTTTTATTAGATATTCTCTTTACCTACATGTCATATGATTTCTCCTTTCCCAGTTTCCCCTCCAAACAAACAAACAAACAAACAAACAATGGAGATGACTCTATTGTTAGAGTGCTTGATGTTCTTGCAGAGGCCCAGGTTCTGTTTTCAGAACCCACAGAACAGATTGTAAGCACCTGTAACTCTAATTCCAAGGGTCTGAAACCCTATTCTGACCTCTGTCAGCATGAGGGATGTACATGATGCATATGCATACTTGCAGACAAAGTATTCATAAACATAAAATAAAAAATTTAAAAATATGAAAAAAAAAAGAAGAGCAACTCAGATCTAAAACTCAATTGCGTTGTTCTTATTTCGACATGGATCCTTGTAGGTTTCGGCCTTATACTAGGTAACCACAGAAAATAGGATAACTTGTCATATATCTTCCTCTTCCTCCTCCTCCTCCTCCTTATCCTCATCCTCCTCCTCCTTGTCCTCCTCCTCCTTGTCCTCCTCATTGTCCTTCTCCTCCTTCTTGAATCTTTCAGCATTAATCTTGGAGGAAATGAAATAGGTGGAAGATGTGAGCAAAGAGCATGGTAAGTCCAGAGTCTGGAGTTTGGGAATGCCCATACTGAATGGGGCATCTTGTTTGATTTCTGCAGTGGCAACTCAATACCACCACCACCAAGAACAACAATACCAGTGCAATTAAACAGTGGGCTCTGCTTGGTTTGACTGAATGTTGGGAAAACTAAGTTAATTTTTTATCATCCTCCCCAGTATTAAACACCTATGTTCTTAGGCCATCTATCTATCTATCTATCTATCTATCTATCTATCTATCTATCTATCTCTTAGCACTGGGGATTGAATCTAGGACATCACACAGACAAGGCTCTACCACTGAATTATAGCCCCTGCCATAGGCAAGGCATAAGGATTAGGTTAATGAAACATTTCAGAGACAGGCATTCCAGACATCAGTGAGAACGTGATTATCTTCAATGTCAAAGCTATCCTCTGAAAGAAGCTATTCATTTAGTGTGATTCTACTGAAGAATAATCCTAAACTAGAGGTACCATCTCTAAAGGTTATGGGTAGTGCGTATTGTGGCAGTCACTGTACCTCCATGACCTGGCAGCATACACATGATGAATATGGATGCTCAGTCCTTTTGCTACATTAAGGAAACTATTATGAGTCCATAGTTTTAACTTTTTTTAAAAAACTGAAAGTCTATGCATACAATATTTGATAATTATGCATCAGGCTGCTTTAAAAGTTAATCAAAACCTTGTCACTGGAGGGCCCAGATATAGGGAGAATCACTTTTCCTGAGCAAGGAATATTACAAGGTCAAATTTCTGCTGCAGATAGGATGTTAAATTTTTCAAATGACTCTTTCAACTTCAAGACTCTTTAGGCTAGAATGTGACTATTTCTACTGAAAATAGTTGCCAGAAGGCATGGTGGCCACAGCACAGGCAGCTCTGCATTTCCTACTTTTATGAATTCCCACAGGTATTCAAAAGAAAAATACCTTGAGGGAAGATATATTTCCTCTGTGTCATTCAACCTAAAATGTCAATGATTAATATGCTAATTATTTCTGCACTTAGGGCTGGCCTCTTTGTGAGACTATGGTATCTACAGGACTGCTAAACATTGTAATGGCAAAGGGCTGTGGATCTTAACACACCCTTCAATTTTCAGTTACTGCCACTTAAGCCAGCATTAAAGAAGAAAACCTTGGCACTGGAATGCATGGCAATGCAATTGATACAGAAATTAGTGTGTAATTAGAATACAAGTAATGTAGTTTAGAAAAATTTGATTTACAAACTAAGAAATCATAATCATCTTGGAAACTTTAAAGCTTGCAACAAGTATATGCAAAAATGTATGTGTGTATAAAAATTTGAAAACATGAACATTTTTTTTTGAGACAGGGTTTCTCTGTGTAGCCCTGGCTGTCCTGGAACTCACTCTGTAGACGAGGCTGGCCTCGAACTCAGAAATCTGCCTGCCTCTGCCTCCCAAGTGCTGGGATTAAAGGCATACACTACCACCACCTGGCGAAAAACGTGAACATTTAAAGTATATTTATGAATGAGGAATCTATAATGAAGATATTTTTGGAGACTTCTGTTCCCTGTGGGTATTCCCCTTTTAGAACAAAGAGATATTCTCATCTATGGTCCCATAGCAGGTAAGATTTTATAACAGATGATCCATTGTCTTTATAAAGTCAAGGAGCCTATGACTCAGGGTCAAATAAAATGTGTAGGAAATCGGAGCACTGTACTGTTGGACATATTAAAACAAGTCAAGCTTCAGTTTGTGATTACAATGCTTCAATGTGAATAGATTTATCGACACTTGGTCTTAGCATTACTTGTCTTCTTGGCTCATATTTCAAAGTCCTCCTTGGCGTGGCACCCTGCATAGGTGGATGGAATGTCATGCCTACTTGATCTGATTAATGGACAATGATGGACCTCCTCATTTTGAAAGATGTGTCACAATGAACTAGATGGATGTGTGAAATTATTACTAATAATGGTGAGGCCTGAAGGAATTTCTTCATGCATGCATCATTTAATAGACAGAGGGTAAAATAACCCAGGAAGCTGTGCTACAGAAAGACATCGTGTGAATTTAGTTTTGCCACTTGAATGTTTGCTGTTAGTGGTACCCAACAGTGATTTAGCTCTGTGCTGAGTTCTAGATACTTCACCTACGGGAAAGAACTGAAAGACTCAATTTCAAGTACTGCTCTGTTAGTGTGAAACACATAGCTTAAGGTTTGCAGAAGTATTCTATTCTCACATTCCGCCCCTTTTTTCACAAGGGGCATGGTCTCCCTAACTAGTATCCAAAAATAAACCAGTGTTCCTTTGATAGCCTCTACAAGGGCATCGAGCCTGGTGGGACCCACTGAGAACATGAGACATCAGGATCAGGAAGCAGCATGACTGAAGGAAATTGGGGTCATTGAGAGCTGCAGGAAGACAAAGTTTATCACCCTCATGATTTTTCCAGTGCCCATCCTGAAATTCTCCCCTCTGTGTCTTCAAGATTGCCTGTTTCAAGCCCTGATTATTCTAACTGGCCCTTCTTTGTTGGCCTGTAAGGAATGGAGTTGAAACAGGACTTCTTTGTCTCCCTCACTCTGCTCAGTTTTTCATCTTGCCAACAATAATCCCTTGCATTAATGTGGGACAAGAAGTCGGAGCTAGAAAATGAGAACACAGAGCTGAGAGGTGGCAACGCTATGCTGGAGGATATTTAATTATTCTCACGTTATAAACAGTTATTGGTTTATGCTAGGCCCAGGGAGTGGGACTATTAGTAGGTGTGGCCTTGTTGGATGAAGTGTATCACTTTGGAGGTGGGCTATGAGGTCCTCCTCCTAACTGCCTGGAAGACAGTAGTCTCCTGTTTGCCTTTGGAACAAGATGTAGAACTCTAAGCTCCAACAGCACTGTGTCTGCCTGGATGCTCCTATCCTTTCCACCATGATAATAACAGACTGAACCTCAGAACCAGTAACTCAGCCCCAACTAAATATTTTTCTTTATAAGAGATGCCTTGATCATGGTGTCTTTTCACAGCAATGGGTACCCCAACTAAGACAACGAGGAAAAGAAGGAATATAACCCTAGGCTAGATTTTTCTCACCCTTGATGGCACCAGCATTTTGAATTAGGTTATTCTCTGAGGCTGGTCTGTGCACCCTATGGAGGATGTGAAGACACATATGCATACACACCTACTATTCCTATTACCTTCTCTCTATTGTGTGTCTCAAATGGCAGAGTGTTGTTCAAATTGATGTAGAAGCAGTGTTGGATATCAACGGCTCAGAAGAGCTAAAATCAATAGCAAAGCACAGATGCCCTAAAAATATTCACTTGGTACAAAGTCATTTCTAAGGAGACCCAGGGACACTCTTTTTGCTTCATGAAGTAATATGAAAACCATGTGTCTTAAGAGGGCTAGAATAGACAAAATCATTTTTATTTTCCATAGAGTTATGCCTCATGGCTTTATGATGTAAAATTTAGCCAGTATGGTCTGTATGGGCCAATATTTAGACTTAATCTTGATAGAACTACTCTGTAAACCTGGCTTATCGAGACCTAGATAGGTCTATATGATCTCACATTTTGGTATATGAAACTCCAAATGGTAAATGAGATTGTGTTTGTGAGAAATTCATTGATTTGCCTGGGGAAAATTATGCAACTATATAGCATAATAACCTCACTTATATTACCCAGAGATAAGGAACCCGAGAGGAAAATTAAATGATTATGAGCCTAAGTGGGTTATTTATGAATAAGACCTAATAATAAAGAGGGAAAAGTTGTGAGAGCAGAAAAATCCCTACACAGGTTGAAAGGTGAGAGAAATGATTGGATTTGCAGAAAGCCTTCTAGGGAGGGTTAACAGGCTGAAATACAAAATAAAATATGATGGGTACTTATAAGAATTTACCAACACAGATCATGGCTTATTTTCTCCCAACAAGTTGATAGATGCTTTGGCCCACCTCTGCTGCCACCCCAATGTGAAATGTTCAGATGGTATGGGTAAACTGCGTCTGATTTGAAGGTGGGCTGGCACTAGGCAGGGGCCATACCTGTGTCTTACAGGCCCTGGGGACTAGCTTATACCCATAGGATTTTATAAGCCAAGAATTTAGGAGCCATTTTGTTTTCTAATGTAGTAAATTACAGTTGGGCGGGAGTTATGATATGAGGAATTAGAGAACCCGAGTCCCCATTTCTGTAGCTGGTTGGGGTAGCAATGGCTGAGGAACTCTTCCAAATTAAATGTAATTACTGAACCCATGTCATCCTACATTTTGATCAAAGGTTTCCCCCTTACCTGAAGGCCAGTATCTCTTCAGTTCAGTCCATGGCTTTTATTTGCTCTGTAAAAGTCCCAGTAGTGATGTCCCCTTGACAGCATATGTCTGTGATGTCATGGGGTGGAAAGGAAGCTTTTCTCCAAAACAGCTGTACTCAGTGTTCACAATCCAAGTCTCATTGTGACAAGAATGTTATAGCAGGCTAATTCTAACCCCGAAATCCTTAGCAGCATTCTTTGCAACTGTCAAGGCCAGACACAAGGCAGGTCTGGGAACTATTAGGAGGTTAATGAAGTATTAGAACTAAATGCAATGGGACCTTGGATCAGAAAAAGGAGAAAACAAAAACTAAAGAAAACAGGTACACAGATATAAAAGTAAACAAATAAGAGCAGACTATGAACTCTAGTTAACACTAAAACACTTAATATTTATGAACTCTAATAAAATATAATAAAGTCATGCTCATAATAGTTACAAATAACAGCAAAGTAGGCATAGAATAGCTGAGAGCTCTTTGTGCTTCCGTCTTAATTTTTTTCTATGACTTTTAAAATTGTTTAAAAAATCAGAATCTACTTTTCAAATCACTCATTAATATTTATAAAACAAATTAGTTTTGTGTAAGTGTGAGAATATGTAGTGATGGAAAATCAACATACTATTATATGCAATAAGCTCTATAGAGTGATTTATTGTTTCTTTATTTTTTTTTTGTGTGTGTGTATCTTTGTGGTGCATATGTAGGCCCAAAGACAAATTTGTCATCTCACAAAAGTTGTCTACCTTCTTTGAGACAGCATCTCTCATTGGCCTGAACTCATCATTTAGGTTAGACTGTCGGAGCAGCATGCAGCAAGAATCTTCTTATTTATCTGTATCCTCAGAGTTGGGGGTTCCAGGAATGAGCTTTTTTCTGGGGACCAGGCATACGTACCCATTCTCTCAGCAAATTTTTGATCAATAGGAAAACGGCATTCAGTTCTGAGTTTCAGACTGAGCTCTGAGGACTTTCAACAGCCTTTTAAGGGTCTGAAGCAGGAAAGGAATGTTTGTATACTGTTAATACCATCTGGAGACGCAGCCTCAGTCCTGATCCATGAAGACCTGTGTAATGGTTGCTTATAGATTTGCACTAGTCTAACATGCTTTGATTAGGAAACAGTTCTGTTTCGTTCCCTGGTGATTTCAATATGATTGGTCAAATGACACATGGTTTTCAGAAAGGTGTATGGAGGGCCATGAGTTCCAGATTCATTGCAGTTTCTGAAACCTATTAGCCAGGTTAACCATTTCCTTGGATCATATCATGAAAGGTAGAAAAACAAAAACAGAGAGTACAATTGCAAGTAATAAATCTAGATTTATCTCCCTTTTAACATGATTTCATGTTAGGACTCCTATTAAGCTAAAAGCTTTCAGTGCAGAAGACCGGGGCAATTTCATTCTAGTTTGGTAAGAAGGTTGGCAACTGAAGTCCCACCCCCCGCCCCATGTTTGTACCCTGGGCAACTACTGAGCAGCTGTTTGAGAGGCCTGTTGATTCATTATCATTTCAAAGAGAAATTTGAGATTTTTAACAGGAAGTATCAGTAAGAGATGCAGATAAGATTTCTAAAAGCACAATAAAATATTTATCTCCTGACTGAAGTGTGTTTTTTAAAGATTGAAACTGAATAATTTTTCCTACTTCTAGAATGTTCTTTGTAAAAGTTACATAGTGTATTAAACTCCCAGTTTGATATTTCCTAATGTCTTTGGTCCACCTTCGGTGTATAAATTTTCTTAACCTACTTAATTGTATGAAATTTATTTCCACTCCTGAGTGTTTATTTTTAAGGACTAGTTTAATCTTCCTGAATAATAATATGCATATAATTCTGCTTCATAGATCAACATTAGATACTATCTATTGATTTCCCCAGCATGAGAGGCAAAGATTTAAATTCAGGTAGAACTTGGATTTAAATTATAGATAAGCACTACACTTAAAGAATGTAGTTAGACATAGAGTCATTTTTATATCTTTATTACTGCCTTTTTCAAGTATTTGGATGCATTCTTGGTTTCTGTTGAGGTTCTTGTTTTGGGGCCATTGTACCTAGGCAGCTGTTGTAAGTGCAGTAGGCTGATGGGTCATGACCTGCTCAGCAGGCATCTTCTACCTGAACATCCTGTGAAGCTTCCAAGCAATGACTAACATTGCCTCAGCCCAAGGGTCAAGCCATATGGAAAAGAATCATGAGGTCACCAGTTTCTACCACATTAGCATAGGATACTGTTATTACTGAGCTCATGCAATGGTGGAGGAGACCACCACATACAGATAGCAAGTGAGAGACGGTATTTCAGCCACTAAATGAAAACACCATCACTTTATACACAGCCTCTGTTTAAATATACAATATTTATCCAATCTCCTATCAATTAAAATGGTTATATTAGTACTGTGGCAAACTATTCATACACATGCTCTTTCTACATCTATACTGTTGCTTTTAGAAATGGCTCATGAGTAACTTCCCTCATTTGGCTACTGCTCAAATGCAGTACATTACAGTTCATTCATTCTCTCTTCCTTCCTTCCTTCCTTCCTTCTTTCTTTCTTTCTCTCTTTCCTTCTTTCTTTCTTTCCCTTTGTCTCTCTTTCTTTCTTTTTTCTTTCTTTTTTATTTTATATTCCAACAATAGTTTCTCCTCCCTCCCTTCCATTCAGTTCCTCCCCCCACATCCGGTCTTCCCCCAACCCCTACTCACTCCTTCTTTCCTCTTCAAAAAGGGGCAGGCCTCCCACACATATCATCCAGTCATGGCATATCCAGTTTCAGTATGAGTAGACACCTCCTCTCCTATTTAGGCTGGATGAGGCAACCTATTAGGAGATAAAGGTGTCAAAAGCAGATAACAGAGTCAGAGACAGCCCCAGATCTCACTGTTAGGTGTCCCACAAAAGACCTAGCTACCCAGCTACAACCTGTGCAGAGGGCCTACGTCAGTCCTATGCAGGATCTCTGGTTGTCGGTTTAGTCTTTGTGAGCCTTAGTTGATTCAGTGGGTTTTCTGTGGTATGATTGCCCCCTCTGTCATTGTACTCCAGTCTTTTCAAGTTAATGCTTTGTTTTTGGATAAAGTGTTTTTGCTACCAAAAAAAGAAAAAAGAAAAAAGAAAAAGAAAAAGATTTGAACAAAGTGTATGCCACATATCATATGACAATTTTATTTCCATCTAGAAATTTCTCTTGAATTGATACATGTATATACATATATATAACATGAAAAGACATTTCCTGTACATTTTCCCAATGCCTCAGCAATAACAATCAACATAAATATCAGAAATGACAACTCATGGCAGAAATTCTAAAACAGACATTTAAATTGAATATTCAGATGTTTTACTAGTTTAGTATTTTTAATGACACACAAAACAAAAGAAAGCCAAGCATGGTAATTATTAAGCCCCAATACACTCAGCAGGATTAAGATAGTGATACTGAAGTTGTATAACTTTAATGGATGACTTTCAGTAATGTGCACTGTAACAAAAAGACCGTCAGTGAGATGGACTAGCCTGCTAATGTTTACAGAAACTAAGGCAATATGTTCTTCTTGAATTCTAACTTATGACTTTCCTGTATGCTTGCCAATCTCTAACAGGTTATCATAAATCTTTAAATATTATAGCTTAAAAATCAGGTATATATGGAAAAGGTCCTGATAGATGTGAATTAGGAAGCTGCTGATATATGAGGTATTAGTGGAAAACACCCCAATGACTTAATCAAACTCTCTCCATCTTCCCTGTTCTTCCTTTCTTGAAAGGTGGCTGTTGCTTTGGCAGATGCTCAGTGCTAAAGGCAAAAGAAATAGATAAAATCAAAAGGATATCACTCACAATATCACTCACAATGTGATATCCTTTATGGCAAATCACGGATATATCTTACCCCTCCACTCCCCCCTGTCTGCTTCCTAAATTATTCTTCTCCTTCTCTTTCTTACCCTCTTCCTACTTTTCTTCTCTCCTCCCTTCTCCTATTCCCAATAACATCAAGGAATCTATCCAAACTTCTTTATTTGTCTGCCTGCCTGCCTGGCCACCTTATTCTTCACCCCCATGAAGACTAAAGGGGGTTTAGGGCTGATGAAGAGGATTACTTTCTTGACAAGTCTCTGCAAAAAAAATGTGGGACAGCAAGAACAGGAAACCATACAGTCCTTGTATGTCTTCCCAGATGAGACTAATGACCTTTGTGACTTCAGGGAGAAACTGGAAGGGTATTCTCTGTTCCCACCACCCCAATGGGGCATGAAAGATTTCTATATTTGAACATTGAGCATCACTTCCTAGGCTAAGAATAAGATGTAACTGAATAAGATAGTCTGGGGATGGATGAAAACAGTGAGTAGTAGCCATGGGTGGGCCATGAACTTGAGAGAAGCTCCAAGAAGGAATCTGTCATTGTACATGAAAGCCAATGGAAGGTTACATCAGCATTAGTGTTTTTAGAAACTTAGTTAAGGTGCTTTCCCATTCTGTCTTACTCCAGATAGTGTGGGGGTTAGGAGTAGGGAATGGAGAATTTTCCTATACCATATTTAAGCACTGTAAGTTTTCTAAGTTAATTTCTTTTAAGACATCATTGAATGTGTTAAAAACAATCTATTTGCAGCAGGGAGGACTGTGAGTGAGTAGGTAGAGAAGAAGTGGATTACAGAACAAATACTGATTAAAAACACATTGACTGCAGTTTGTCTTCATCTGCTACATGAACACTGAGCTCTCAGGTGCAATGCAAACATTTCAGTGATAAAGTTAGACAAAGAAAAGCAATTTCTCATAGTTTGAGTAGAGGATACTGAAAGAGATAGAAGAACAACAGAAGACACCATTCAAGTCTTGATTTAGTCACGTAGATTTTCTTGTAAAAAATAAAGGTTTTACGATATAAAAACTAACCACATAAATAATGGTAAAAGATGGGTCATGGCATAGGCTAATAGGTTTGCCAGACACGTTAATGTAGACATAAGTCAGATGTGATTACTGGTATCACATAGACGATTAATAAGCATCTGATTCCCAAGCTGATGGACTATGGGGTTTCTTGCTCCACAGTACTCTTTTGTGATCATCAGTCTCAAGCTAAGAAATGAAAATTTCCAGTCCCCAGAATCAAGTGACATCTTTTTTGAAAATGCTCTTTCTTTTATGAGGGATAGAGAAGAAGATATTGGGATATTTTCCTCAGACTGTGCCTACCTAGGCCTTGCTAACAAAATCAGAGCCCAGATAAAGACGGGCTACAGGATGGAGGGGAGGAGGTTCTATTACCTGAGCTCACTAGGCGGTGGTAGAGGCTGATGCAGAGAGCTACTACAAAGGAGCCTCTGCCTGCTCCTGTCCTTCACCCCAGTGTAGGACCCTCATTTGGTAAGTATCCTTTTCCTGGTAGCCTCTACTTACAGGACACAGGCAGTTGCTGAAAAGGCAGGTAGGCTACAGACCAATTCATTTCATTCACTCATAAACTGGCCTCTTTCCTCGCAAAATTTCTTTGCGTTTAGAGAAATCCAGATGCCCTGAAAGTCAGATGAATGTTTCTCTGTGCTGCGAGCAGATAAATCCTCATAGTCAAACCAGTGAGACCACAATCTGGATATGAAAAAAGAAAAAGAGACATTAAAGTTCTCAACAATAAAACATAAGTCCACTTTCAACTCTACCTCTGGGGATTATGAATATATAGCTTCAGAAATCCAAAGGATTTGAGAAACAAATAGAGATTGAGAAGGCGTCTAGACTACCTTCTCATTTCTTCAGCTACTGCTACCCTTTAAAAACTAAGGAGGCAGCTGTTGGGAGTTTGCCAAGCAATTCCTAGTTTATCCGTGATTTTAAAGCTCTAAAGAGATTCACCAAAGCCTAAACCATCCTGTCAGTCAGGCTGAAAAATCTCAGAAGAAAGTGAAAAATCAAAGCTCTATTTGAAGAAGTTAGTCCCAAGGACTGAAAGTTAAGGCAACTAGCTCCTTCTTAGAGCCAAAAGAATGGTTTATGAACAGCACACTTTGATGGTGGTTAGGAAGCCAGAAAGAACATGACCTCGTGGGGTTGGTTAGTAACTCCACTTATACTTTTGTGCATCTCAATGGATTCTAATCTGAGAGAAATATCACAGAAGGAGGAATAAGCAGGTTTAACTTAGTCCTCAAGCTCTGACCAATCTTCCCTACTATGGTAGAACACACCTCCATCTACTTGATACTAATTGAGATATTTAAAATCATCTAGATAACTAAAATTCATTGTGTACTGATCACTTACTGCTGTGTTGAGAGAGGACTTCGTGGCCTGGATGACTTAAATATGAGCTCACCAGTGACGCCAAATATTAACTCACTACTCTATGTTCCAATGTCATCCATAATAGGGATACCTTTCCAAGCCCAGAATGACTACAAACTTCTCAAATAAAATTTAAAGAAGGTATTAATATTAGTTTTTGAAAACTAAGGGTTAAAAAAAAAAAGCGAATGCAATGGTGTATCACAGGAAGATAGATGAGGACACTGTACTTTCCACTCAGTTTGGCTGTGGAAAGATAACAACCCTTAGAACACAAAATGTGTTAAATAAAATATTTTAAGCCTTTGAAATAATTAAAGATATATACGAAGCAGAAATATATAGGTTTATTAGTACTAATCATGCCAGAGACTGCTGTCTGTTCAGCTCAAGGCCAACTATGTACCTATTCCTAATGCAGACCAGGGTCAGATCAGTGTTTCTCAGTATGTATGTTCTAGTACCCAGAGACCCCCTACAACTTGTTCAACATCTGAAACTCTGTCAAGGGCTACCTATTAAGTTTCATTCATCCCCCAATGTCCAGTTCTGCTGAGCCCAGGAATTTGCCTACTCTTATAAAGGTCCATATCATTTCACATGAGGCCAAAGGGTCATGTCATCTCACGTACCCTGAGTAGACAACTATGGGTTCTGCTAGGTACATAAGTGCTCAAGATTTCCCTTGGGTATAAGCTAGGATGTTTCTAATTGCTACTGAAGCAAAAAATTCTGATAATGTTTGGGAAATTCCTAGAGTAACTTTCATTGGCTTTCTACATTCTCTGGCTGAACTTTGGTATCAGAATGTTCTAGTTCGGAAACTTGACTTGCATGTCTTTGTTTTGTTTTATATGGAAAAACTATTTCTCTTTACTTTTATT
>NW_022196913.1:92407043-92408586 GCF_008632895.1 Mastomys coucha
AAAAAGGAATAAAAGAAAAAACAAATACCTACTTTTGAGCCCTTTTCTTCATAAAGCTGTTGGCAAAAGACCTTATTCTTCCCCCAACACCTTCATAACTGGCTTCCACACCTAATGTGCTATTTGAATCTCTGTTTCCTGATTGATCTAACATGGTGATTAGCTGATCCTATCATTATAATATTTTTTGTGATCTTTGTGTAATTGAGAACCATTCAAGCAAGGTACTTTTTATAATTTTTTCTGTGTTAGTTTTGGAATTTTAAGACAGGGTCTTTTGTAATTTTTAAAAGTTGACAAGATGTTTAAACTTCACTAAGTTTGAAAAAAAATGCCCTGAATGGCTTTTTTGGTTGCTAATAGGTGGATGTATGATTTGTATTTAAATATAAAATCTGACATTGTGGAATTTCAAGAAGAAACTTGGTTTTTACTGTGCTCTAATTAATGGTGACTAGCAATGCTAATTTTAAAATCTTGTAAATGATAAAAACATTTTAGTGAATAGCAAACAAGTATTTACCCTCAAGTATTATTTTAAATCATCAAGTATTAATGTCATATCAATTAAAATGAAAGTTTAAAGGACTGGAAAGTTTGTTATAAAATGTTCTTTGTTTCTGGAGACAAAATTGCACAATTTAAAAATAAATGTGATTATGGCAAATTAAAAAGAATAGGAACATTTGACAGAAGTAGACAAACACACATACACAGAGAGAGAGAGAGAGGAGGGGAGAGAGAGAGAGGTTTTCTTTGTGCTGGTAGAAATATAATATGAATATATTCTGTTCAGGGCAGTTAACAAACTTTGAGTTACCTAGGAGTAAGTTTAGAAAAAACTAGAATCAGAAGTTAATAGAGAAGCTTAAAAGGAAGCATATAGGAAATAAGAATATAGCTTCTACATCTTACTTATGCCCAAGTACTAGAGGGGGTTACTGAGAGAGTAAAGAGAATGGGCATAATTGGTGGACAAGATGTAGAGTTTACAAAAACTTGTATCATGTTCAATTACCATGGGGAAAAGGGTTTTAAATGTTGTATTACCTACACAGTGATGCCATAGCTTAGCTGCTTTGTCTTTACACGAACATCCTTTCAAGGAATAGTAGACATAGAGGATGGAAAGGACACAGATTCTGTTCCAGAGAACATGAGTTTTCTCACAATTCCCAGGCCTCATAAAAGAGAGTTGGGTGTCTCTACAGATGGTGAAGAGTTAAGCATTCTTGTCTTCAACTGCTTCCATTGTCCCTTTCATTTGGCAAGTACTGTGAGAACAGAAGGCGTCACTTCAGGGACATGACATTTGATGATGACCTTATATTTAATTTTTCAAGGATTATATAAATAAAGCTCTTATTGAAAAATGTAAATAGATATTCAGTAGTTAGGCATACCATCTTAATCACTCTTAGATGATAACTTTTATAAATAAAAACATCAGTTCTCACAAAAGAATACAAATTCCAATCACAAGTGTAAGGATAGTTATTAGATGTTTCATGGAGGATTGTGTGTGTGTGTGTGTGTGTGTGTG
>NW_022196913.1:92408596-92422505 GCF_008632895.1 Mastomys coucha
AAGCATAGAGGGAGAGGGAGGGAGAGGGAGGGAGAGAGGTGTGAGGGAGAGGGAGGAGAGAGAGATGCGCACATATGCAATGCGCACATATGTGCAATTTGAGTGCATTATGCAAACGGAATCCTGAAGATGTTGATCTCAGTTGTCTTATGCCTTTTCTTTTGAGAGAAGTTCTGTCACTGGTCTGGAACTAACTAGCCAGGTAAAGAAAGTTTAGCTAGCCACTGAACCCCAAGGACCTGTCTGTCTCTACTTCCTTAGTGGTGGAGTTATGAAACTATACTATCATACCCTGAATTGTACATGGATTTTGAGGCTCTAACTCAGGCCCTTGTAGTTACAGGGCAAGCACTTCATTGACTAAGCTATTTCACTAACTCTTATGATGGATCTTGCTACAAAAAAAAAAAAGTCAAGTAGGCTTCATCCCAGGTTGATGTGTTCTTGGATTGATTTGGTTTGCAAGAATTTTATTGAGTGTTTTTTGCACTGATATTCATAAGTGAAATTGATCTGAAGTTCTCTTTTTTTGTTGGGTACTTGTGGGGTTTAGGTAACTGAGTAATTATGGCTTCATAGAACTAATCAGGTAGTGTTCTTTCTGTTTCTATTATATGGAATAGTTTGAGGAGTGTTGGTATTCACTCTTCTTTTAAGGTCTGGTAGAATTCTGCACTAAAGCTATCTGGCCCTGGGCTCTTTTTGGTTGGGAGTTTTTATTGTTGTTGTTGTTTGTTTGTTTTATTAGCTATTTTCTTTATTTACATGTCATGTGATATCTCCTTTCCCAGTTCCCTCCCCCCCAAAAAATGAAAGCAAACAAACAAACAAAAAAACCCTGTTCCCTCCTGCACTCCCCCTGCTCACCAACCCACACTCTCCCGATTCTGGCCATGACATTCCCCTACACTTGGGCATAGAACCTTCACAGGGCCAAGGGCCTCTCCTCCCACTGATGACAGACTTGGCCACCCTCTGCTATCTACATGCTGTTGGAGCCATGAGTCTCACTATGTGTACTGTTTGGTTGGTGGTTTAGTCCCTGGGAGCTCTGAGGGTACTAGTTAGTGCATATTGTTATTCGTCCTAAGGGGCTGCAAACCCTTCAGCTCCTTAGGTCCTTTCTTTAGTTCGTTCACTGGGGACCCTGTACTCAGTCCAATAGATGGC
The DNA here is from genome assembly GCF_008632895.1 of Mastomys coucha. Classification (NCBI taxonomy): domain Eukaryota; kingdom Metazoa; phylum Chordata; class Mammalia; order Rodentia; family Muridae; genus Mastomys; species Mastomys coucha. The sequence goes on from NW_022196913.1 coordinate 92,409,767, forward strand.
TGTGAGCCTCTACTTCTGTATTAGTCAAGTACTGTCAGAGCCTCTCAGGAGATAGCTATATCAGGCTCCTGTCAGCCAGCACTTGTTGGCATCCACAATAGTGTCTGGATTTGATGATTGAATATGGGAAGAATTCCCAGGTGGAGCAGTCTCTGCATTGTCCTTCCTTCAGTCTCTGCAACTCCTTCCATGGGTATTTTGTTCCTCCTGTTAAGAAGGAATGAAGTATCCACATTTTGGTTTCTCTTCTTGAGTTTCTTGTGGTTTGTAGATTGTATTTTGTGTATTCTGAACTTCTGGGCTAATGACCACTTATCAGAGAGTGCATACCATGTGTGTTCTTTTGTGATTGGGTTACCTCATTCAGGATGATATTCGCCAGATCCATCCATTTCCCTAAGAATTTCATAAATTCATTGTTCTTAATAGCTGAGTAGTACTATTTTGTGTAGATGTACCACATTTTCTGTGTCCATTCCTCTGTTGAGGGACATCTGGGTTGTTTCCAATTTCTGGCTATTATAAATAAGGCTGCTATGAACATAATGGAGCATGTGTCCTTATTACATGTTGGAGCATCTTCTGGATATATGCCCAGGAGTGGTATATCTGTGTCCTCGGGTAATACTACGTCCACTTTTTTGAGGAGCCACCAAACTGATTTCCAGAGTGGTTATACCAGCTTGCAGTCCCACCAGCAATGAAGAAGTGTTTCTCTTTCTCCACAACCTCTCCAGCATCTGCTGTCACCTGATTTTGTTATCCTAGCCATTCTGACTGGTGTGAAGTGGAATCTTAGGGTTATTTTAATTTGTATTTCCCTGATGACTAAGGATGTTGAACATTTCTTTAGGTGCTTCTCAGTCATTTGATATTCATCAGTTGAGAATTCTTTGTTTAGCTCTGTACCCCATTTTTAATAGGGTTATTTGTCTCTTTCAAGTCTAACATCTTGAGTTCTTTGTATATATTGGATATTAGCCCTCTATCAGATATAGGATTGGTAAAGATCTTTTCCCAATTTGTTGGTTGCCATTTTGTCCTATTGACAGTGTCTTTTGCCTTACAGAAGCTTTACAATTTTATGAGGTCCCATTTGTCAATTCTTGATCTTAGAGCTATTGGTGTTCTGTTCAGGAAATTTTCCCCTGTGCCCATGTGCTTGAGGATCTTTCACACTTTCTTTTCTATTTGTTTCAGTGTATCTGGTTTTATGTGGAGGTCTTTGATCCACTTGGACTTGAGCTTTGTACAAGTAGATAGGAATGGATCGATTTTCACTCTTCTACATGCTAAATACCAGTTGAGCAGGCACCATTTGATGAAAATGCTCTTTTTTCACTGTATAGTTTTAGCTCCTTTGTCAAAGATCAAATGACCATAGGTGTGTGGGTTCATTTCTGGGTCTTCAATTCTATTTTGTTGATCTACCTGCCAGTCACTGTACCAATACCATGCAGTTTTTTATCACAATTGCTCTGAATTACAGCTTAAGGTCCAGGATGGTGATTCTACCAGAGGTTCTTTTATAGTTGAGAATAGTTTTCACTATCTTGTTTTTTTTTTTGTTATTCCAGATAAATTTCCAAATTGCTTTTTCCAAGTCTATGAAGAATTGAGTTGGAATTTTGTTGGGTATTGCATTGAATCTGTTGACTGTTTTCAGCAAGGTTGCCATTTTTATTATCCTTTTATTGTCTTAATCCTGCCAATCCATGAGCATGGGAGATCTTTCCATCTTCTGAGATCTTCTTCAATTTCCTTCTTCAGAGACTTGTAAGTTCTTGTGATACAGATCTTTTACTTGTTTAGTTAGAGTCACAGCAAGGTATTTTATATTATTTGTGATTATTGTGAAGGGTGTTGTTTCCCCAATTTTTTCTCAGCCTGTTTACCCTTTGTGTAGAGGAAGGCCACTGATTTGCTTGAGTTAATTTTATATCCAGTTACTTTGCAGAAGTTGTTTATCAGGTTTAGGACCTCTCTGGTGGAATTTTTGGGGTCACGTAAGTATACTATCATATCATCAGCAAATAGTGATAATTTGACTTCTTCCTTTCCAATTCGTATCCCTTTGATCTCCTTTTGTTGCCTAATTGCTCTGGCTAGGATTTAAGTACAATATTGAATAGGTAGGGAGAGAGTGGGCAGCCTTGTATAGTCCATGATTTTAGTGGATTGCTTTAAGTTCCTCTCCATTTAGTTTTTTGTTATCTACTGGTTTTCTGTATATTGCTTTCACTATGTTTAAGTATGGGCCTTGAATTCTTGATCTTTCCAAGACTTTTATCATGAAGGGATGTTGGATTTTGTCAAATGCTTTCTCAGTATCTAATGAGATGATCATATGATTTTTTTTCTTTGAGTTTGTTTATATATTGAATTACGTTGATAGATTTCCTTATATTTAACCATCCTTGCATCCCTGGGATGAAGCCTACTTGATCATGATGAATGATCATTTTGATGTGTTCTTGGATTTGGTTTGCCAAGAATTTTATTGAGAATTTTGCATCGATATTCATAAGGGAAATTGATCTGACGTTTTCTTTCTTTGTTAGATCTTTCTGTGGTTGGGAGGTTTTAATGACATCTTTTATTTCCTTAGAAGATATTGATTGGTTCAGATAGTTTACTTGCTCTTAATTTAACTTTGATCATCTTATTAGATGTTGAAAAAATATTTGACAAAATACAATACGCCTTCATGTTAAAAGTATTGGAGAGACCAGAAATTCAAGGCCCATGCCTAAACATAATAAAAGCAATTTACAACAAACCAATATACAATATAAAATTAAATATAGAGATAATTGAAGCAATCCACTAAAATCACAGACAAGAGAAGGATGCCCACTCTCCCTGTATCTGTCCAATATAATACTCAAAGTTCTAGCTAGAGGAATAAGAAAGTAAAAGCAGTTCAAGGGGATAAAAATTGGGAAAGAAGAAGTCAAGTTATCACTATTTGCAGATGATATGAAAGTCTGATAGGAAACCCCCAAAATTCTACTAGAGAACTTCTACAGCTGATAAACAACCTCAGTAAAGTGGCTGGATATAAAATTAACTCAAATAAACCAGTATCCTTTATTTATACAATTGATAAATGGGCTGATAATGAAGTTAGGGAGAAAACACCCTTCAAAATAATCACAAATGATATTAAATATCTCAGGGTAACTCTAACCAAACAAGTAAAAGATCTATATGACAAGAACTTCAACTCTCTCAAGAAAGAAATTGAAGATGACCTCAGAAAATGGAGAGATCTCTCATGCTCATGGATTGGTAGAATTAACATAGTGAAAATGGCCATCCAACCAAAAGGAATCTACAGATTCAACACAATTCCCATCAAAGCACCAACACAATTTTTCACAGAAATGGAAAGAGCAATTCTCAAATTCATCTGGAAAAACAAAAAACCCAGGATGCTGAAAACAATTCTTAACAATAAAAAAATTCTGAGGAATCACCATCTCTGACCTCAAGTTATACTACAGAGTAGTAGTAGTAAAAGCTTCATGGTATTGGTACAGAGACACACAGGTTGATCCATGGAATAGAATTAAAGAGCCAGAAATAAAACCACACACTATTGACACTTGATTTTTGACAAAGAAGCCAAAAATATACAATGGAAAAAAGAAAGCATCTTCAATAAATGGTGCTGGTATAACTGGCTGTCTGAATGGAGAAAAATAAAATAGATCCATATTTGTCACCTTCCACAAAGCTGAAGTTCAAGTGGATCAAGGACTTCAACATAAAAACAGATACACTGAATCTTATAGAAGAGAAAATGGGAAAGATCCTTGAAATCATGGAGGGGGGCTGGTGGTTAGGATTTCCTAAACAGAACTCTAATAGCTTATGTCCTAAGATCAAAAATCAACAAATGAGACCTCATAAAATTGAAAAGTTTCTGTAAGGCAAAGGACTCTGTCAATTGGACAAAATGGCAACCCACAGTTTGAGAAAGGGTCTCTACCAATCCTATATCCAATAGAGGGCTAACATCCAAAATATACAAAGAACTCAAGAAATTAGACTCCAGAGAACCAAATAACCCTATTTAAAAAATAGTATACAGAGCTAAACAGAGACTTTTCAACTGAGGAATCTAGAATGGCTGAGTAGCACTTAAAGAAATGTTCAACATCCTTAGTCATCAGGGAAATGCAAATCAAAATGACTCTGATTCCACTTCACACCAGTCAGAATGGCTAATATAAAAAACTCAGGTGATAGCACATATTGGCAAGGATATGGAGGAAGGGGAACATTCCTCCATTACTGGTGCTCTGGAAACCAACCTGGAAGTTCCTCAGAAAATTGAAAAATAAATCTACTTGAAGACCCAGCAATACCACTCTTGGGTACATACTCAAAAGATGCTCTACCATGGCACAGAAGCACGTGTTCCACTATGTTCATAGCAGCCTTGCTTGTGATAGCCAGAAACTGGAAATAACCCAGATAGCCCACAATGGAAGAATAGATGCAGAAAATGTGGTTAATTTACATGATGGAATCCTACTTGGTTATTAAAAATGAGGACATCATGAGTTTGGTAGGTAAATGGATGGAACTAGAAAATATCCTGAGTGGGGTAAGTAACTCAGACCCCAAAATAATTGCATGGTATGTACTCAGTAATAAGTGGATATTTGCCAAAAGTACAGAATACCCAGGATACAATTCACAGAACTCAAGAAGGTTAACAAGCATAAGGGTCCAAGTGAGGATGCCTCTATCACACTTGGGAGGGAGAAGAAAACAATCACAGAGGGGCAGAGGGAGAAAGGGATCTGTGTAGGAAAGGGGAAATGGAGGGGAAAAGGAGAACATGATCAGGTATTTTGGGCAGAGCAGGGGTAGGGCTGAAGCCCTGAGGACCATCAGAAAGAAAGGAAACAGGATATCTTGGGAGGTAGGAGGTGGTGGGCCCTCTGGTATTTAACAGAGTCCTGGGAAGTGAGAGAATCTCAGGACTCAAAGGGAGGGACATTAGATGAAATGCCCTACAGTGAGGAAAGGGAGTCCACCAGCAATAGAAAGACAGTGGGATGGGCTTGCCATCCCACAGTAAAAACCTCTGGTGCAGAATTGTTCCTGTCTGAAAGAACTGCAGGGACAAAAGTGGAGAAGAGACTGAGGGAAAGGAGGTTCAGTGCCCAGCCCAAATTGGGATCCAGCTCAAGGGGAGATCCCAAAGCCTGACACTATTACTGATACTATGGTGTGCTTACAGTCAGGAGCCTCACGTGGCTGCTCTCTCTGAGGCCCAACAAGCATCTGAAAGAGTCAAATGCAGATATTACATCCAACCAATGGACAGAGCTGGTGATCTCTGTGGTTGACCTGGGGGAAAACTGGTAGAAGCTGAAGAGGAGGGCAACCATGCAGGAGGAACAGCAGTCTCAATTACCCTGGACCCCCGAGATCTCTCAGATCTAACTGAGCATGCATGAACTGGTATGAGGCCCTCCACACATATATAGCAGAGGACTGCCTGGTCTGTCCTCAGTGACAGAAGATGCATCTAACTCTCAAGAGACTTGAGACCCCAAGAGAATGGGAAAGTTTGGTTGGGTGGAGGTGGGGTGGAGTTGGGGTCAGGATATCCTCTTGGAAACAGGTAGGAGGGATGGGATGAGGACAGACTGCAAGAGGGATAATGTTTGGACTATAAAAAGAAGATATAATAATAATAATAATAATAATAATAATAATAATAATAATAAAGTGAAATATTTTTAAGAATTTAAATACTAAGCATTTAAAAAGATGAAAGTTCCACTGACTGTTTAGATGTAGAAAAAGACCTTTAAGTACTACATTATATAAGACATAGTTGAATGTGTATAAATAAAAATCTTGCTTAAAGTTACAAAAACCACACAATAGTAGTTTATAAAATGTACTTGTATCTCAAATGCAGCAAACATTTTAAAATTTGCAAAATGCCAAAGATATTAGAATTCAAACTGACAGTCATAGCTGATTAGAATTCTAAATAAGGATGTAAATTAAAATTTTTAGAAACCCAAAGTTATGGGTAAGATCTTTATATCAGGTTTAGTAAAATGTGTCTAACAATAGGCAGGGAAGAGTAAGGCATAGAAAAATAAGACATGTTGAGAGGTTAAAGGGAGGGGCCAACAAGTATTTTCTAGAATATTTTATATAAATCTGAGTTCATAATTTTTATATAGGTGAATACACTGATAAGTCTTAAGGAAATTAATTACATTGCTGATAATGATGAGTGTCATGTAAATCTCCAAAATACAGCATATTGACATTTGAGAAATCAGAAGCAGGAAGGTCACTTCACTGTCTCAAACTATTCTCTTCTGGGCAGGTTATAAAACCTAGAATGTTTTTATGAAACATGTCATAAGACCCTCATATATCAGCTACTGTCCCCCTGCCCCTCCCACTACATTCTTCAGTCTTCCAAACATAAGGGAGGAAAGGACTATCTTTATCTGAAAACAGAGACAGGGAGCTGGGGGTGTGGCTATCTGGGTACATTGCTTGCCAGGCAAATGGGGGGACTTAACTCTGGATTTCCAGAGCCTCTGTTATCCTGGATGCAGAAGCAAATATCTATATTTCAATCTCTCCCACAACAAGATGAACAGTAGAGACAGGAGAATTGCTGTTTGCTCACAGACCAATAAGCCTAATGACACAGCAATGGCAAACAGCAGCAGCAGAAACAACAACATACCTCAAACAAAATGAAAGTTAAGGACCAACACCTGAGGTTTTCCTCTGACCTTCTTATGCATGCAGTGTCATACATACCGTATTAACATGAGTATGCACAGAAATGCACACAAGAAAACACTACACACACACACACACACACACACACACACACAGAGAGAGAGAGAGAGAGACAGAGAGAGAGAGAGAGACAGAGAGAGAGAGAGAGAGGGAGGGAGGGAGACAATGAGAGAGAGAGACAGAGACAGAGACAGAGAGACAGAGAGAGACAGAGATATTTTAAAAGGGGATACCAAATGGGATCAGAACAATCAGACCTTGATAAATTGTCCCTTTTGTTACCATATGATTATACCCATCTGTCCTATCAAAATTTCCCATAAGTTATTGTCTTAGTCAGGGTTTCTATTCCTGCACGAACATCATGACCAAGAAGCAAGTTGGGGAGGAAAGGGTTTATTCAGCTTACTTCCACATGGCTGTTTATCATCAAAGGAAGTCAGGACTGGAACTCAAGCAGGTCAGGAAGCAGGAGTTGATGCAGAGGCCATGAAGGGGTGTTCTTTACTGGCTTTCTTCCCCTGACTTGCTCAGCTTGCTTTCGTATGGAACCCAAGATTACCAGCCCATGGATGGTTCCACCCACAAGGGGCCCTACTCCCTTGATCACTAATTGAGAAAATGCTTTACAATTGGATCTCATGCAGGCACTTCCCCAATTGAAGCTCCCTTCTCTGTGATAACTCCAGCCTGTGTCAAGTTGGCACACAAAACTAGGCAGTACAGTTATCTACTCCTTAACAAACCTATTATGACATATATGAAGGTATAATTGTTCTTTGACTCCTAATTTAATTAAGATTTTCATGTCACATAGACCTTATATTAACTTAATTTGCCTGCTCTTATCTTGCTACCTTGTTATTATAGAATCCCTAGTAATGAATCTAAACTATATAGATTATAGTTTTTGCCTTACATTGGTGATAATTAACACATATGTGTGAAAATGATTATAGAAAATGTGCATTCTATATGTGATATTATTTTATTGAAGTCCTATGTACAAATGAGTACATTTGAATGACAGTCAAATGAAAGGACACGCAAACCTATTTTTTATGTATCTCTATGTGTGCATGTGTGTGTTGTGCTATGTGTGTGTGTCTTGCATGTGTGTCTTGCATGTGTGTGTGTATGGTGTATGTGTTGTATGTGCTTGTGTATGTGTTGTGTGTGCATGTGTGTGTATGTATGTATGTGTGTGTGTGTTGTACATTAATGAGGACAGTGGTAGACAAAGGATATACTGGTATATTCTTTACAGTGTTGTCTTTACATGTCACAAGAATATATTTCTGAAGATATTTGAAAAAATTGAAATTATATTAGTGAATACATATTTATCCTGAACTTCATATATTTTACTACACCAATAAACTTTCATTAAAAACTGAATTATAAATCAATAGAGTTAGAGTTATCTCAGAAGTCACTTACTTACAAACTATTTTGAGAAGTGATGTTTGATACATAACCTATAAAGCGATTTGTACATTAAAGCTTAGGAAAGAAAACGTAAGATGGGCAAAGAAACAATCCCTTCTCAAAATATCTGACTAGGAAACCACTCTACTCTCAAATTCATCAAACTCCTAGAGGTAAGCAAGGATGATTGTGGAATCCTCTATAATTCTTGCCTGTGACATTTACTCCGTGCAAGTATAACATTAACTTTATAAATCATAATACCTAAAAAGTATTGTAAAGATGAAAAATAGTCAAATTGCATTTTTAAAATATTATTTAAGTTTCGATGGTGGCCCAGAGGTTCTGTGGTCTTCATAACATTACATATTGTTAACTACGTGGGAGGTCCAGCCTTGCAGGTAATCAGATTACACTTGCATACCCTAGGTCTTTTGATTAAATAAGAAAGATCCTCATTTTTGCACAAAGGGACCCAGTTCAGAAGCCTTAACCAGTTTATCCGAGAACACCCAAGATGAAGAGGAGGATAGGGGAATTTAAATCCATACCTGCGAGATCTTCAGTCCTTGTTCAGAAACTCCCCACCAGCCCAAAACTGCAATGCAAGTCCTGACAAAACGGAAGAACCAACTTACAAATATCTTCACCCAGCAGGTTCAAGAAATAGCCCTTGGTAAGAAGAACAGAGAAGCCAGAGCTGGTGTTTGTGTTGGTGTGGGTGCATGGATGGGGTGGGATGCTTGTGGAGGATAAGTGTATAGCTCAGGTGAGAGGAAATTGATTTAGCCCACGGAAATGGATTGTAGCGGAAGTGTGAACCGTGGGAGGCTTGAAAATTGCTGTGGCCTCGAGCTAGTAATTTGCATCCCATCCTACCTTTATTTCTTGTCTAAAAGAGGGAAAAGAACCTTGAAGAACAGGAGTAGGGGGGAGAAGAAAAGAAGAGCTGGTGGGGGTGCAGGCTCTCTTCCTTCCTGTTCTCACCGCCCGCTCCCACTCGTGTCTGCCTTCAGCTAAGGCCCAAGCAGAGGCTTCTGAGGAGAGCAAGCTGCATTTCTGGGTGGTGTTAGAGGTCTTAGGTTAGGGTTAGGGTTAGGGTTAGGGTTAGGGTTAGGGTTAGGGTTAGGGTTAGGGTTAGACACATGACGTCTGGGGACTTTGCTGTGTTTAAGTTCCCTAGGAAGCAGTTGTCTATTCTTTGCCATACTATTATATGGCACTACTTATATTATATTATATTGTATTGTATTATTATATATGCACTACCAAAGCCTTTTATGATATAGCACTGAGGGAATGACTGAGTGAATGTATGTTTGTATGTTTGAAAGTATGATATAGATTTTAGGATTTTGATGTTTCTGTTTATAGCTTTCTATCTTTCCAAGTGCCAACTGGATATTCAGTAACTTGAGTTTACTTTTATGCTTATGTCCCAGTGCAGCCTGATATCCAGCTTTATGAATTTAGTCTCACACAAGCCAACCTCAAGTTTATCATCCCAGACAACCTGCGTTTCTATGTGAGGTAAATAAAGATTTAAAGGTCCCCCAAACCTCAGCAGCAGGTTTAGCAATCTAATTAAAAACTCAAAAATTCCATAAAGATCTTTCCATACTGTTAAATTTTAAAACAAAACAAAACAAAACAAAACAAAAAACACAAAGGACATACCTCAAAAGAAACTAGACCGACATTGTCAGGGGAGCCTGGGGCTTTCATTTTTCCAATGATTGCCATTGTCTTAGCACCTCAATGCCATTTTCCATTGGAAAAGTCTCTGGACTTAATTGCTTTTATGTAGGTTTTATTAACAACGATGATTGTTAAGTCACTGAACATTGGTGATTGAGCTCAGTCTCTGACCGCTCTTCGGTCCTAGGAGGGCAGAGCATGGAGCAGAGAGTGCTAAGGCCCTCATTTGGCTTCTCTGCAAACCATTTCCCATCCCGACACTTTTGAGTGCCTGCAGTCAAGGGATGCGATTATCAATGAGGAGCCTGGAATAGTAGATGCTGAGTGTTCTCAAAACCAAAAGCCACTCCTGTCAGGAAATTCTGAAAGGTTTTAATATCTCCATGCAGAAAGCATGTCAAACCACAGTGCCTTAATTTCATACTAAAATATGACTTTTATGAGAAAGGATTTAATATTCCTTTCTTTTATTAGAATCAATTATTTGACTTAATCTGAGAGTAAAGTGCCAATTATCCCATAATCCAGAAATTGTTGTTCTTAATGGGAGCTCTCTCACTGGATGAAACCACACAGCCTAAAGCCTTTCTGGGGGAGATGGAAAGGTTCCCACAAGTTGCATGGTTGAACTAACTTAGATTTACCTTTCTACAGGACTGGGATAAATGTCCAAAACCAAGGGTCAGTCCCTTCTCTGAGGGACCATGGGATGAATTTGTTACCAACCTCTCCCTCAAGTTTGTACATAGCCCTCCTTTAAATTGATTGGAACAGTCTGTTCTTTGTGCCTATCTAGCTATTTAAACATTAGCTGTTTAAGGATTAGGGTCCACCCAAATGTTTCCATTTCAATATGAAACCCTATATCCAAAGGTAGTTACATACTGAGGTGGTAAGGGTTGAATATCTGAACTTTAGGAAGGACACAAACATATTCCCTCTGAAAGTAGTTTAGGCTCTTACTGAAAGACGGGCATACTCTTCCAATCTGTTACTACCAGTTACTATGTAAGGACCTTGTATAGGAGCAGAGATGAAAATGGAAACGATGATCTGAAGGGACTATAGAGGAGCCAAGGTGTTATGATTTCAATACAATGTATTCCCCAGAAGATTGACATGTCATATGTTTGGTTGTTGGCTGGTGGGCCTTAGCGAACCAGTTAGACTCTGGGCACACTGATGAAACCAATGGATTATTAGCTTGATGGACTTGTAATACATTGCATTCTTGGAAGTTGGTAAGGAAGTTGGTTAACGGTAGCTATACTCTTGAGTGGTGAACTTAGCTCCACTGCTTCTCGGGAATGACCTGCTCTGCCTCCTGTCTTCCATGTGCTGAACTGCATTGTGTTACAACCTGCTCGGCTTCATGATGCTTACTTTTACCTCAGACTCAGCAATGGAGCCAGATGACCATGAATTGGAAACTGCAACGCTATGAGCCAAAATAACCCTCCTTGCCTACTGCTTTACTAAGGTATTTTGTTACACTGGTGAAAGACTAGCTGATTGCAAAGAAGAAGAGAAATGGTTTTCTGCAACCCCAGAGAGTAACTTAGCAGTGGTTCTATCTCCAAGGTCAGTCCATGCTTAGACTAAAATAAAGGCTATCATAAGGCATGTTTCTAGTATCTTCCATGCCCAGAATTGCCTCCAAGCAAATACCCAGTCAAAAGAATCAGTGGAGTTTTCTCTGACTAAATAAATAACCAGCCTAAGAGTCAAGCTTGTTATTTGCTAAGGTGACACTCAACAAGTGGATGTACATTACCCATAGTTTTTAGACTGTGATGAGACATAGTTTTGGGGAAAAATTTTTAATTTGTAACATAATAGGATTGAGTGAGAGAGAGAGACAGAGAATGAATGAGAATTTTAATTGAAGGGACATTTTGAATATTGGAAATTCAGTTGAATTTGATACGAGGTATTTGGTTTTACTTAAGTTAGTTCTTTCATTGGCCTCCACAATTGGTATGGCTGTGTATTATATGAATAAAAAAGAGAATCAGAACTCTAAACACACATTGACTCTTAACTTGTTACAAAATTCTATCTAACAGGAAAAACAAGACATCCAAAACCTCTATCTTGAGAATCAGTGCACTGTTGTTTGAGATAGAACAGAAAGAACCTGTAGAAAGAGAGAGTGATAATACATTTTTTGACTACCTGGAAGTACAAAAAGCAAATGTTTCGTTCAGAGTCCACTGAGTGCCATTCAGACTGCTGTCTATGCCTGGGATGTGTGAACATTGTGACAATATTTATTAGATAAAGTTATGTCCCAAGGATAAATTTCAACCACAAATCCCATTCCACAGATAATCAAATGATATTATTTAGGGAAACTCACATTCAGAGGCATTGACTATAGTGTGTGTGTGTGTGTGTGTGTGTGTGTGTGTGTGTGTGTGTGTGATTTAATCAGTATGGCCTATATGCACAGGATTCAGTCTCTTTCTTTCTTTTTTTTTATTTTTTATTTTTTTAACTTCTTTTTTTATTAGATATTTTCTTTATTTACATGTAAATTTCTCCTTTCCCAGTTTCCCCTCCAAAAAACAAAGAAACAAACAACAACAACGAAAACAAACCCCTGTTGCCTCCCCCTCCCCATGCCTGCCACCCCACCCTCTCTTACTTATTGGCCCTGGCATTCCCCTACATTGGGGCACAGAACCTTCACAGGGCCGAGGTCCTCTCCTATTGATGATCGAATTTGCAATCCTCTACTATCCTACACATGCTGCCTGAACAATCAGACCCCTCCATGTGCAGTCCTTGGTTGGTGGTTGAGACTCTGGGA
>NW_022196913.1:92423194-92440104 GCF_008632895.1 Mastomys coucha
TTCTCCACAACCTCTCTAGCATCTGCTGTCACTTGAGTTTTTTATCCTAGCCATTCTGACTGGTGTGACGTGGAATCTCAGTCAGTCTCTTTCTTTAAAGATTTTGTCATAGAAGGTTCAGTCACTTAGGATTCAGGCTCTTTCTTGAAAGTTTTTGTCATGGAAGAAAACAAAACCATACTCAGAACTAGTTGCTCTTATTCACATAGCTTGCTGGGGTTTTATTCTTTTATTGAAAATAGATTCATTTCACATACAATAATTCTGACTATAGCTTCCCCCATTCTCTTCTCCTCTCAGTTTCTCCTCCCCTCTCATCTCTTCATCTCCCCTCCTATCCCCTCTTCTCCCCTTGAGATTCACTCCCTTTCTGTCTTGAATTTAGAAAAGAGATAACCACAAAACACACACAAAAAAATAACAAGATAAATCAAAACCTTTCATATCAAAGTTGGACTCAGCAACCCAACAGTAGGAAAGAGTCCCAAGAGCAGGCACAAGAGTCCCAAGAGCACTGTCCTAATCATCACGAGTCCCATAAAAATGCTAAACTAATAGCTAAAAATATTTTCCTTGCCCCTTTTTGATTATTTAGTCATTACCAATGAATCAAATTATATACTCACATAAGTTAACGGTTTCCAAAATTAAATTCTTCTAGAATTATGTAAGACGAGGGGAGAGGCTTCATATCTCTCATCCTATCTCATTGTCCTTGGTTTTCCTGAGTGATGCTTCTCTTGAGTCAGCCACTCTACCCTCCAGCTCTCACCACTTGTGCTCGATGGGAAGGGGACTCATATGTATGAGATAAAATGACACACTAAATTGAGGAACTTGGTTGGCAGGCCGACTGTTTTCCTGAAGGTTGTTTTTATTCATCTTCTCCTTTTTGTTTAGGTATTATGTCGTATGATTAAAAGATACTGAGATAAAATTCAGAAAACATAAAATTGGCCACTTTAACTTTTATGCCTCAAGGATATTAGGATATTCTTGATGCTGTGTATCATTGCTCTTATGATATTCCTAAAAAGCTTTATCACCACAGAAGGACATTTCTTTTTCACTAAAAAGGCACATTTCTTATCTAATGGTAAAAATGCTTAACATGTTAGTTACTGATTGCTGCCTAAGAAATGTTTCAGAAACAAGGCGGCTTACTAACTTACTAACCATTTCTTGTCTCACTGAACCTGAGAGCCAAGAATCTAGATATAGTTTCGACTTCTAACAAGTCTGAACTTAACCAAAGTCTAACAAGGCTGAACTTAAGTGACAGGGCCTGTTGTTAGGTAAAGACTTAGTGGAGGGAAGGCTCCCTTTTAAGTTCATTCACCTAGTTGTTAGCCGGGCTCATTTTCTTGCAGGATGTTGGAGGGAGAGTCTCCCTTCTTTGCTGGATTTTAGCCAAAAGCTGGCCTCAGTAGCCTACTTTCTTTCATTTTTACATGAATCTTCAACAAGGAAAGGTAAGTTTAGGACCCCTGGCTCCATTATAATCAAGCAAGGGGACAGAAGGGAGGGAGAAAGGAAGGGAGGGAGAGAGGGATGGAGGGAGAGAGGGAGGGAGGGAGGGAGGGGGAGGGAAAGAGAGAGGAGAGAGGTGAGAGAGAGAGAAAAAAAATCAGTCCTGAAAATGATAATGCATTCTGTCAGTGTTTGTATTCTGCTTGTCTTCCATTTCATCCAGCCCACACTCTTGATCCCAAAGAGGATCACACACTGGGTGAGTCACCAGCAAAACAAGATGTGGGTCACCTTGGAGGTAGTCTGTAATCTTTCCACATGACATTCTCTAGTATCTTCCTCTTTGACAATGGTAACATTTTGAGGACCTGTTAGGGTATTTTTGCTTTTCTGATTATATATCTCATAATTATCTAAGGGAATAGAAAAGTTACACAGGCAAAAATTATAACAATTAAGGCAGAGCTTTAAATATTTCTCTGCCCTGTGTATTAGAAAGGTAGTCAGATAGAACTGAATATTTACTGTAATCCTGTACCCAATCATACACACCCATAAATCTATATTAAATACATTAGCTATGGAGCAAAACTATATTGATCAATAAAAATGTGAAAAGTCAGTGTTAAATGTGACTACTAAATCGATCTTAAATCTCTTACTTTAGTTAAAGTGAGCACTGTAGTGAAATTGAAAGCCGTCTTATCAGAACTACAGAAACTTATGAAGACGGGAGCTTTTGTCCAGGTCTTTCATGAACCTAAGGGACAAGAGGATGCTGTATATGTCTTTCTGCTTCCTTGGGAACAGACATAGAGTTACTGAGTAGAAAGAGCCATTGTGTGCACTGGTTTGTGACCTGGTCTGTATCCCGACCAACAAACCCAGTTACTCAGGTAGTTGAGAAATGAGTATTGTATACTCCAGTTTACCCTGGGCTATTAGTTCAAAACCAGCCTGGGTATCTTAGAGACCCTGTCTCAAAACAAACAGTAAGGCAACTAGGGATTTAGCTGGTAGACATCTTGTCTACCATGAACAAAACCAAAGCCAACAAAACCTTTAATTTTGTGTTCTGAGTCCTAATGTTACCTCTTCTTTCATTCTAACTAGTAGTTGCCATCTTGAGCTTCAATTTTTGCACCAGCTCCCCCCCACCCCCCGGCATGAAGTCAAACAGCCTTTGAGGGAGGAATGAGGATTAAAGATAGGAAAGGCAGAAAAAAGACAGTGAGACAAGAGATAGATTTGGGAGGACTGCCAGTGAGTACTCCAGCAGCCCAAAAATTATTTTGCATAACCCTTTTATACTCCACAGTGCCATGGGAGACAAAGCCACAAGCTAACAGAAACAACTGCTGAACTATACACAGAACATCTGTTCATATCCTGCAGCTCCCTGTGCCTTCCATCAAGGTCAATAGAACTTTTGACCTCTCACCCTGAGCCTCAAGTATACCTCCTCCTGTTGTTCCATGCTTTAGCAGGCTGGGAAATCTGCCAACAGACCCTGACCTGTCTTAACTCTGCCTGGCAGGCAGACATTCACAGAAGCAGGCAAAATTGTTCCCAACAAATTTTCATGTTTGTGTATTGAATTGATCATAGTACCTTTTTGATGGAGTTCATGGAATGATGAACATATAGAAGTAGGGGTACTGTGGCTAGTGGTTGGAGACATTTTGATAAGTGTTGACTAATGCATCAGAAATCTTGCTCAAGGCTTACTCTTTTTTTTTTAAATTCGCTTACCTAATATTAAGCTGCCTCAAGGTTTTTCCATATATCATTAGTTTTGCTTGACCTTCTGCTTTTCTTGTTCCCCACCTCCCTGCTTTCCTCTGTGCTTAGATTTTCTACCCGTCATGGTCCCTCCTCCACTTTGATATCACATGTATTCCACTCCACCTCCACCATTCAAAACACTTTTTTATCCTCTCATGGAATCCTTTCTAGCTTCATCAAGTTTACACACACTCTGTTTCATGTAAATGTACACATATAAAAATTAGAAAAGGGAACTGGAAAAATATAGTAACTAG
Source organism: Mastomys coucha (assembly GCF_008632895.1). Taxonomy (NCBI): domain Eukaryota; kingdom Metazoa; phylum Chordata; class Mammalia; order Rodentia; family Muridae; genus Mastomys; species Mastomys coucha. Next base: position 92,426,707 of record NW_022196913.1, read on the forward strand.
TTGCCAATGTTCCATTGGACCTGGAGAGAGGCATGGTTGTGTACTTTTGAACTGGAGCTGAAATTGCAATGGAGCCTGCACCCAGTCCACCCAATCTGAAGGTTTATCCTCTAGCCTCTAATCAAAAATAGTTTACCAGCATGGGTTGCTAACTCAAAGTCAAACAGCATCCTTGGCAAGTGAGTGAGTTTCCTATCATTAGTAAGGCTTAAACAGGGACCAAAGTGATGGTTAGGTAGGGAGACATGATGTTGGTACAAAAAAGAGCTCAATTCTCAGAGGACAACTGAGAAATAACCTCTGAAGTCCCCCTCAGCCTTAAGAGCTTGTGAATTTGTCTCTTCTTACTTTAAGTGCTCTAAGGTTTTCCTTGGACTCAACAAACTATTTCTTAGTAGATTTTACCCATGTCTCTTCTGCCCTTCATTCTCTGCTGTCTACTGGCTCAGAGATGGTGTCAGAAGATTCCTATAGAATTTGAGCCGTGGATAATTTTTGATATTATAATATAAGGTTAGTTTATGTTTTATGACAAAATGTTAGTGAGTCATAATATTTATAATGGTGAAGAGATGAAGATGAAATAATATTGTCTTTGACTACTAGCAAGAAAATTAAAAAAAGAGAATATTATATGGTTTTATTCAGATTTTCAGCCTGCTGGGACTAAGACATTGCAGTCATCCCTGAAGTCCTGTATTTGATGTTTCTTATTTAACAAATGTGTGTTAATGAACCATTTGATCTCAACAAGTAATTGAAAAAAATAGTAGAAGAATCTATATCTAATAGGAAGGACTTCATGGCCCTCATTTTACAAGTGGAAAAGTGAAGCTTATGGACATGAAGACATTTGTCTGGAATCAGGCTACAGTTAGAGTTCTGCATTTGCTCACTCTGAACTCCAGCTCCAGTGGTTCTGCATGAAGCAAAAACTCCTACCTGCCAAAGTGCTCAACATGTGGTCTCCTCCTTTGTGGGAAGGAGGAGAGCCATGGCCACTACTGTCACAGGCCTCTTTGTTTGTCCTCCTAACAGAAGAATAAAATCTAGATGTCTCATCTTACTCTCCTCCTTGTACAGGCTACTAAGATATGGTTATTCATTTGTATATTATCTTCTTTGAGAATGTAACATGAGGTAGATAATTTTAAAGCTAATTTTTGAATCTAACACTATGTATATTGGGAAATAGATTCAAATGAAATCCAACATTCTTCCTCTACTTTCTTTGGCCAAACGAGAAATACTTTTCAGGTCTCTAAGCAATATAATGAATGTTTTTAAAGAAAATATTATTCTGAAACTACCTAGATCTATTATAAGACTCAGAATTTGGTAAGAGTCCACATTCCTAAGGTCTGTGTTTCCACTTCAATAATTTCTTTGTTCTTCAGAAAAATGCCTGTCTGTCTTCTCTTATTCCACTCATCTTAAAAGCCATCAAGCCACAGTTGGGTAGAATGTGTGTGGTTTACAATGATTAATTCTTTTTAAAAGATGATTCTTCCAGGATTATTTTGTGTACAGTAGTAAAAATGATCCTGATTCAGTGGGTGAGTGTATATACACAATAGTGTTCTCTCTCTCTCTCTCTCTCTCTCTCTCTCTCTCTCTCTCATTCTCTCTTTTGTATTTTTAACAATAGATAGATTGCTATATACAATAGAGAAAGTATTAGTTAGAATTAATGTCATGAGGTAAGGTAAACCTAGACTTGGGTTTTTATTTGCCCTAGGTCTGTGGAGAGATACCAGGAGTTGGATATTCCTATAACCTTTTCTGTAGCAGCAGATACAAACCCAGTTATTTTCCATACGTTTAAATGTAACCTAGGATCTTAGTAAACAATGGGGATTTGGTGTTTCCCAATAAGTCAGCTGCTCTCATCTGCCCAGAGAAGACAAGGAAGATGCTGAGTTGTTCCCAAAGTGACTACTGAAAGAAGCTGCTCTTCACTGCAGACAGCTGGGCTTAGGTGCTTTTGTCTTTGTTTAAGGATATGGGACTCTGAGTGCATTGGGCCAACAAAGGCAGACACTGAAGGATGTGGAAACAAACTGAAGTTAGCAAAGAGAGGAGAAATCCTGGAGATAAGAAGCCACTCAGTCCAGAGAATGGGCCACAGTGGCCTAATTTCACTTTCATTTCTACCTTCATTCTTGGCTATGACCTATTGGGTTATTTAAGAAGATACCCCCTTCTCAGAATCTTCTTGATGTGCTCATTGTATTTTGTCTGTGAGGAGTGTTGACATTTTCTTATGACTTCATGAAACACCTTCCATGTTTCTTTGTTTTAAAGGAGACGATAACTTATTATGGTAACTGGAAGTAGAATGTGAGTAAAGAGGAATGTGGGCTAATATATCCTCACATCTTAAATATGTGTGAATCAGTTGTGACCAAAGTTTTTGAGAATGTTGGAGTTCACTAAATACAGGCCTGAGCAGCTGACTGAATTCTCCCATTGACTCACTTTGTGTCTCGTCTCTCTTATTTCATATACTGGGATGTTGAAATACCAATTTGCATAAAGCCTCTGAAGGCATGGTTTTCAATGGCTGTCTTCTACCTCTGAAGACCACTTTGCCTCACTAATATGCCATAATCCATTAGCAATGCATTAGTCTCAATTCTCATTGTCAGAGAGATTAATGAAACACCTGACAATAAGCAATGTGCAGAAGGGTGTGTTTATTTTGTCTCAGAGTTTGAGGGTTCAGGTGTGGGTGGCTAGGAAGTCCCAGCAGCAGGAGCACGAGGCAGCCAAGAGAAGCCCAGTGCAGAGCGAGATGAACACTGTGACTTAGCTTCTCTTCTCTTCTTTAGTCTAGGACCTTAGCCTATGGGATGGTGTCATCCGCAGTTAGGATAGCTCTTCCTACCTCAGTTAATCTAATTTAGAAAATCCTTTACAGACCTGCCCAGAGATTTGTTTCCATGGTGATTCTAGATTCTGTCAAGTTGACAATCAGAATTAACCACTATGATTATAGAAACCTGTATAGCCTCTGTTGAATTTCTGTCTGGCAGTTGAGTTCAAGATAATTACATTTTCTCATAATCCCAACATGCTCCAAGCAAATATCTATCATTTCGTTTGCTGTGTGCTATTAGAAATGTCTATTTACATGTTTTCCCATTCTAAATGTTATGCAGCTTATGATTCTTTGCATGGGGGAAAATTGTTTTGAAAGTCCCTTTTCTGAACAAAACTAGTTTCAGATAAAGTAGCATACAGCTGCTTAATAGATTCAAGTTAAATGGTCTGTGAAGGCAGACACAAGAGACTGCATGGTATATTATTTCCTTGATATGACATATCCAGGACAGGACACCTGGTAGAGACAGAAAACAGGTTCTTGGCTGCTACAGGCTGGTGGAAGACACATAGCATAATTACTTAATGAGTATGGGATTTCCATTTGGGGTGAGAAAATATTCTATAAACAATGTACTGATGATAGTGCTAAAACATTGAAAATGTCCTTTAAGCCACTGGATTAGGAAGTGGCTGCAAAATCCTTCCCAGCTATAAGGTTTATTTGAGTTCCTCAGAACCATAATAATTTTTAAAAATTAAAATGTTACTAACAACAAAGATAAAATAATGTCAGTTCCCACATGTTTCCGTGTGTCCTTAATAGTTAGAGTGTACTTGCTACTTAATTAGAGTGCATTGACTTTTCACTACCTGAATTCTGCGCTCTTGATAAAATAGAAATTTACAGTGATCCTATAAATTATAGACCTTGCCATGGAGTTTTTCTTCTTGTTCAAAGTATCCTCTAAGGGTTAAAACTGAGGATTTTTATAGAGGAAAGTAAGGTTGGAATATGATCAAGTATTTTACTAAGCAACAGCAGAGACTCATTTTCCTCCTTTTAATGTATTAATGTGTGTGTATGTGTGTGTATATTAACATTTATTGCACATTATGTGTATGAGAGTTTTGCCCACACCATGTGTATGTGCACCATATGCATTTGCCTGGTAACAGCAGAGACCAGAGCCATTCGATGCCCTGGAACTGGAAACTGACATGGTAGTGAGCTACCAGGTGGAAGCTAGACACCAAACCTTGGTCCTCTGGAGGAGCAGCAGGTGCTCTTAATGAATGAGCCACCTCTTCAGCCCCTATGTATGAATATTTAAATAAAAAACCTATACTATGGTTTGTTTTGCATTAAAAGCATAATTATATAAAATAAGATGTGATAGTCACTAACTGTGATAAAGATGTATACAAACAAAATGAGCCTCACCCTTCTTCCTGGACTTGTGAATTGCATGCCCTAGACCCTGTGCAGTATATAGAGGTACTGTGTATTTGTTCCAGTTAAAGGAGATTAGCAAACTCATATTACCATTCCATGAAGTTTCTGAAATTGAAGGACTATTTGTTATCATGGTGCAACTTCTAATGTAGTCCTTTTAATTTCACTCATCAGAAGTAATTGGGCACGTATTTTAGTTTTCAATGAGAGCATCAAGGCCATGATATTCCTAGGCCATGTCTACTCATGCTATACCTTTCAGGTATACTTCCAGTATGTTAAGAGAGCCCATGTATTGCTATAAGGTCATATTCCTGGACAAACCAAACAAACCTGTTGATCTTTCTTGGAATTTTCCTTAAGTGTGCAAATCATATGACTTTGATTAAAGTAATCCAGGAATAATTGTTTGTTAAAAAATATGCTTTTAATATTTTTGCTCAACATCTTTGTAAAGCTTAGATTTATGTAGAATTACTGAGAAAATAAAGTTTATATGCCAAGCAATGATTATTCCTTATGAATCACTAGTCCAATAAATTCTCAAGACAATTTTCTCATGAATTTTTTAACATATATGGTATTAACATGTTTTAGCCATCTTGAATTATTTTAGTTACAGATTTTAAAAAATTCCCAATATATTCATATTTAAGTGATTTTCAGTGATTTTAATATTTTAAATATCACACACACACACACGTTTGTGTGTGTATGAATCTTAGGGATGATATGTCCCTAATTCTTTTATAGTCATATTTACAAATCACAAAATTCACAAATTTAAACTCATGCAGAAAATATCACAGTTTCTCCAAATGGTCATCCTTCACTTTTTAGGTTTAATAATCTTGATATTATCAATGTATTTATTAATCATTATTATTAAGATGGGTAATATATCACATTTGTTTCCTGTGGTTTTCTTTTTCTACTAATAGAGTTGAACATTGTTATATACATTTCATGACCCTTTATATAGATTTTATAAGAGGCTTGCTCAGATTGTATTTTACCAGGTTTATATTGATTTATATATTTTTTATGTGTTGATCTAAATTAAACAGGACTGTCAGCCACTATGCTACAAATTCTTTCTTCTAGTTATCTGTTTGATTTTGCTGTTAGTATCTGTCCACATGGTAAGAATGTCATGTTTATATCTCACTACACTCATCACTTTCAAATACATGAGTTATTTTTCATATGATTAATGGTACAAGGATCATAGGATATAGATTAAGGTAGAGGTACCAGCTGACCATCCTGATAGCCTGAGACCTTGAGACCAGTGTCTAGGATTCACATGGTAGAAGGAATAAAGCAATTCCTACAAGTTGTCCTCTGACTTATGCAGAGGGCCACACATGAACACACACACACACACACACACACACACACACACAAACACACACACACGTGCATACACAGACACCATGGACAAATATAATAATTAAAAAATTTCAAAGATGTTTTAGCACTACTGTGGAGCTCCAAGCATTGTTTCTTTTATTTTTGCCTCTGACTGTGGCATTAGGGTAAACTTTAGGGCCCTAGGCAGTGTAGACAAGCATTTTATTTCTGAGATACTTCTCTAATCACTGGAGAATTTTTAAGGTGGAAATCATTCAACTGAAAAATATTGAAATGATGTTTAAGGGACTGGGCCTTCATAAATATTTTATATAAGAAATAGATTTTTCTTGGAGGATGTTTGAAAGAACAGGAATACATTTTAGTTGTATGCTTTTTGTATGTTGGACATTATATTAGATGCTCTACATATGTTTAGCTTCTTTAAAATTAATCCTTGTGACAATCCTATCAGTCATTTCTTATTGTTGCTATTTAAAGAAAGGCAAAGGTAATAAATAGCTTGTCCACAATCATGGGGTCAAACAGAGCTCATCTGTTTAGAATCCACATCTTCTTAGCTCTTTCTGTTAACCACAGAGCCACAGTTTTTCTGAAAAACAAATATTAGATAAATATATAGGACACTCAAAATTTGCATCCTCTCCTTTCATGGTTATCTTTTTGATACTGACTCTTTAATCCTGAAAGAAAAAAAAAAACATGACAGAAATACCACTCTTTTTCCATTGTGTTCTCATGAGCTAAAAGAAAAAAAAAAAAACTAAATGGAAAAGAAAAGAAATACCAAAGATGTTTGGCTGTTTACATTGATTAATTTTTCTTTAACAAAACTGAGTTAATAACCAACATTACCAGGAAACTGTTCATGGTGTCTTGGACTGGATCCACAGCTTTGCTCTGAGATATTTATCTGTTCACTGATGGCTTTGTCCCCTTTGTCACCCAGTTTATTTGTTAGGGACTTACCTTGCTGAGTCCCTCCCTGTTTGAACAGTCACTTCCTCCTGTCTCTGCTGGCTGGCTTTGATGTCTCCTACTGTCTGGTATTATTTTTAAGATGAGAGTGTGGGAGGAAATGAGGAAACGTGTCGCCGTAGTGTACCAGCCTCTGATCTACCAGGATGCTCCCAGTTTTGAGTTTTAACACCAGCTCTGCCAGAGTTTTATGTTTCTTTGCATTTAAATTCTAATTTGATCCTTGTTGAAAAGCCTTTTCCTAAGGCAACATTCATAATAGGCATCTAAAAGAACTTTAACTTGGGAACTAAAAATATCCCAGAAATAGAATCCAGAAAGTTTCTAGCTAAGGAATCTTGAGAGCAACCATACCACATTCCTCTCTGCACCCCACTTCCCTTTTCAAGTCAGCAAGTCAGGTGGAAAGTGGAGAAGCGAGCATTTCATTCTATATTCTGTCACTGATCTGCTGATTGGAGTTGAGAAGGGGACTTACACATCCTGGTTCATAATTTCAATACATGTACAAAGACGTTTTCTGTCTCTAGCTCCTTTAAGAATGAGTGCTGCTTTAGGAAAGGGGACACCGTGGACTTGTTTCTGTGAGCTTTTCTTCTTGCACTCCCCTGGTATCTCTGAGAAGTTTACCTTAGATGTACTTTCTCATCTTATACATGAACAATGGTAGGTCTTTATTGTGGATTTTTTGGGAAGGTTTTCCAAACATTAGAAACCTTTCATATTGATGTTTTCCTAAAAACTTTGTCTTTGGTATCAAAGTAATAGGTTATATATCATTAGTATATAATTTATGTGAATTGGTTATTGGCTTATTTCTAAGCAGCTTGCTTGCATTCTAATGAGGATGTTCAGTGGCCATAATGCCTTTGATTCAAAGAGGTAACATGATGTGAAAGTGATAATGTAACAAACTCTTTGTCTGGGCTGGGCAGGGGCGGAGGGAGGTTTGGGTGGGTCAGGTTCTCTTAGTAATCTCTAGAAAGCATCCATTTCTCCAGCTTTGATGAACAGCCCATAAATGAATTATTACTACAGATTTCTAATTAACTTGACAAGACAGGAAAACTACTCTTAAAACTTGATGACATTTAAACAAAGGTACAAAAATGTATGGGTCCTAAAGGGGGATATGAAGACTAATGTATCTGATTACTTCCCAGATACCTAAAGCCTGCCCAGATATTACTAGACTGCTGGGCCACTTTGGAAGGCACTGTATAAAAGATAAGGTAGACTCACTTTGACCCCTAAGTTATGTTTAAGGACTGTGGACTCTAATACTGTCCATCTTCTACCTAAACAAGATTCCAATTTCCAATATGGTCAAGGCTTCAGTGTTTATTTTGTGTGTGTTCCATGGTACTGACATAAACTGTGACATAAAATGATGCTAACATTATTGGCATGTCATTGTCTAGGAAATGCAGCAAACACAGTTGTTTACAGTTATTGGTGTTTCTGGCATGCAGTAGTCTATGAAAATTTCAATAGAATCGGGAACTTAATTTTTTTGAAAGAGGAAAATAGTTATCTAAGTGTCTGTCTCACAACACAGTGGTAGAAAGTGGAAGAGTTAAACCTCAACACAGGTTTGTTGAGAGGCTACAGCAGAGAACAAAGGAAAACAATGTATTCTATGAATCAAATGGTGATATTTAGCTCACTATATAGATGAGGGTGATTCAACTTCTTATCCTCTTTCCTCTACTTTCTGGGGGCTGAGATTACAGGCCTGTATCCCCTAAACTGGTTGTTATTGGGAATCTAAACCTAGAACCAAGCAGATGCAACCACCCAACAGAACTCCACACCCAGCTCCATGAGCAAATGTGAAAGGAAAGTAAAAAGAATGTTTGAGATTGGGGTTAGTTTTGCAGGAGTACTAGACCGAGACACAGATAGTAGCTGTTTGGAATGTCAGTGCGGCCAAGGAGAAAAATGGCCTTAGTTTTGTCGTTGGGCTTAAAGCTGTCATTTGGAGCCTTCTCTGCATGCCTTCAAAGTTGTCTTCATGCATCACCATCTCAGATTTGCAATTTGAGGTCTTTGAGTTTGTGTTCCGTGTCTGCCACTTAGCAGTGGACAGCTTAATATCAACCGAACAGCAAAGATTGCAGAGCTTTCTCAGTTGTCCAAAAGGTCCTGTCTTATGGGAGCAACCATCTGCTTCTGACCCTGTGCTTAAGAAACTTTACCATTTCTCCATGGCACCACACAGGTTTTATATCAGGCTAAAAAGTACAGCCCCCACTCCCTGGAGTGTCTTCTTAAGACATGATCAATGGCTCTTTACTTTTCTTAAGATTCTGCTATCCCTCCTTTTTTTAAAAATTCTTTAATCCTTTTTTTACATTCCTGATTCCATCCCCTCCTGGTATGCTCCCCCCACAGCTCCCAATACCATACCTCCTCCCCCCTCTACATCTCCAAAAGGATGTCATCCCCCAACCCCATCCCACCAAGCCTTCCCAATCCCTAGGGCCTCAAGTATCTCTAGGGTTAGATGCATCTTCTCTCACTAAGGCCAGACCAGGCAGTCCTTTGCTGTATATGTGTTCGTGGCCTCTTATCAGCTGGTGTAAGCTGCATGGTTGGTGGCTCAGTGTCTGAGAGATCTCAGGGTCCAGGTCAGTTGAGACTGATGGCCTTGCCATGGGGCTACCCTCTACCTCAGCTTCTACCAGTGTTCTCCAAACTCAACCACAGGGGTCCCCGGCTTCTGTTCATTGGTTGGGCACTAGTATCTGCATCTGACTATTTCATTGGCTTGTTGGGCCTCTCAGAGGGCAACCATGCTAGGCTCCTTTCTGCAAGCATATTACAACATTAGTGTTAGAGCCCTGGTCCTCCTCTTGAGCTGGATCTCAATTTGGACCTGTCACTGGACCTCCTTTCTCTCACAGTCTTCTCCATGTTTCTTCCTGCAGTTCTTTCAGACAGGAACAATTCTGGATCATAGCTTTTGACTGTGGGATGGCAACCTCTTCCCTCTACTTTATGTCCTGTCCCTCCACTGGAGGTAGACTCTACAAGTTCCCCCTCCGCACTGTAGAGCATTTCATTCAAGATCCCTCCCTTTGAGTCTTGGGAGTCTCTCACCTCCCGGGTCTCTGGTACCTTCTAGAGGGTCCCTCTACCTCCTGCCTCTTTATCAGTGCTTTTCCTAATGGTAGAAATTAGTGGAGCCCTTCCTCAAAGTCTAGCTCCCAGATCTAAAAGAATGCACTAGAACATCAATGCTCAATGGAACATAGACTCCTTGAAGAAGAGAAACAGGTTTAATGTTCTTACTACAAAACAGTAAATAAATGGGTGAAAAGATGTGGTAGCTAGCTTAATTGAATATTTCTGCAATGTGTTTGTATAAGAAGGAATCAAATTGCACCCCAGAAGTATACAACATTACTACCTCTAAAATAAAAATTAAACTACCTACTTTGGCAAAAAAAGACAGCATAAAAGGAAAGTCATTTGCTCCTTTAGTTTCAAGATCTCAAATTATCTGATACATAATCATGGAAAAGTTATTAAATGAGGAAAAATAAACTTGAGTCTTTTGTCTCTGTGCTACTATATAGGAAGCAAGAGCACTAATGGTACATTCCCTCCTTTTCTCTGTGAATTCTTCATCTTACATAGTACATGTTAGTAAATCTTAGGGCACTAAACAAATTTAAAACCTTTTTTTTATTATTTTCATAAGCAAGTTACTGCCAAGAAATCGAAGAAGGATGTTAAATCTAAAATGCCAAAACTCAAAAAGCTAATTTGTTTGTTCTAAAACTGGATCTGTCATTTTAAAAACTGCACACTGACTTCACAGGTTAGAAGTTATAATCATTAACTACTGGGTGAACAACAGTGGTGATAGATTTAGCTCTATTTATAATAGAAGCTATTTGCATATGAATATTTTATATGACTACATTGTAGAAATGCAGTGTGTTATCTATCCACTGATTCTTTTTGTAGTTTCTTTATTCTTTTTTTAAATTAGAGTGATGATTCTAGTTGCCTTTGTGAAGGTGGGAGTGTTTTCAGCTCCATGGTCATGAGTAAGGAGAATACCTTTGACGTAGTATGCAATCAGCCGGCCACATACATCAAGAAGAGAATGTGCTAGTGGAATTTCCACAAGAAAATCCCTTGTGGGCTGTTGGATATGGGCAAATGCCAGTACTAAGGGTTTGAAGGGACAATTACTTTGATCTCCTCTGAAGAAAGATAATATGGTCAAATGGAAAGATTGGCATTCCCATGCCTCTGTGATAACAGCAATTTCAAAGGGCAAGGCAGTACTAGGAACAGTGTATATGTAAGACATCCTACTTAGTGTTTGCCATGCATTATTTCCTTTAAGAACTTTGAGAAGATGTTGGCATCATTCCCCTTTTCACTGAGATAATGAAGTTTTAATGAAATAAATTAATTTACAAAAGCTAGAAACATAGCTAGGCTAGGAGCTGACATTCACACCCTGGTTTGCCTAAGTGGAATTCTCAGGCTTTTAGTCACAACTCTGATAAGACAGGGTGTGTAACTTAATAAATAAGAAGTAAATGTGTGTTCTCAGCAGGAAGTCTGAGCATCTGTCACATATCCTGTGAGAGGCTCGGGGGCCACTGAAGCCATTTCCTTCTGCTCCTTAGCAGTCTCGGGGTGCAGCCTGAGATGAAGTCCTGGCATTGCCTACTTCCTGCCTGTGCACTGGACTTTCACAAAGGGTCCTTCAGGAAAACAGTCAGGAAAACTTTTTGAAGTGTTGGTACAGTTCTGTGTTAAACAGGCTTTGGATTCACTTTTCTCTCTAAAAGCATGAGGATATGTGTTACATGAGTTTTGTTTTGAGTTGAAATAAATATATGTCTTATAACTAAACTGAAATGGTTCCTGGCATGAAAGCCAATGATGGATGGAACCTAGTATGCTTGGTTTACAATTGTGCTCCTGCATGTCTGCCTTGTGTCTTTTCCCATATTTAATTCTAAACAGGTTTACCATACAACAAGCAGCCCCACTAAATCATACAAACTAATTCAATACAGTACTTGGTAGATGCTCTCACAATTCGTATATTAAAGATGATGGCATGTTAGTAAGAGGAGAAAGTCTAGAGAAATATTTGAGAATACATTTAGAAATGCACTTATTTTTCTGGTTAACTTTCCTTTAAATATTTAGTTATGTCTCTCTTTTCTTCACTCATCCTTCCTTCCAGCATATCCTAGAGGACATGCATATGATGCAAGCAGTTATACATACCATTGTGCTAAAGGCCCCAGCCTTAAAGTCAATGTATTCCTTCTTTGTTTAAGCTTTAGTTATTAAGCTTTTCTTTGTGAATATATTAAGAATGAGGGTTTAACACACACACACACACACACACACACACACACACACACACACGTGCGTGTATGTGCTTGTACATTCATCCAGACACAAAGACTTGCACATATATGTTCACAGCAGGAGGTGGCCAGGAGACTCAAGATTCAGAGTTATGCTAGAAACCTGCATATGCCAGCGACAACAGACAAGAAATCATCTCCTAGATGGCCTTGCACTTGGCAAGGATTTATGATCCCTGGTTCTTGGCAGTTAGGACAGACTGAAATAAAACACTTTTGAGCCCCTAGGCAGATTCTTACCATGGCAATGGAGCCTCAAGAAAAAAAAAAGCAAAGAACTGCAGTTTTAAGAACCAGGGTACAAGAGCCAAGAGATAGAGCTAGGCCTCGTGGGTACTGCAGTTCCAGAGCAACAGACACACCACCATTCTCTGCTAGGGCCTCCACAAGAGATGAAAGCTGAGACACTTCATGTAGAGTAGATTGCAGGTCCAAAAAATCACTCTGTGATTCACCTCTTTCTGCAGATTCGGGGGCTTCAGTATGCACAGTGATAATGAATCACACCAGCAAAGCTTATGCTTTTAACAGTAAGTATGTGCAATAAATGCATAGAAGAGAACAAATGTCTATTGAGCTCATAAATACCCTTTTCAGTTAGGTTCCCAATAAGAAACAGATGGCATTTCTTATGGAATAATTGGAAAGAGTTTAATGAAAAGTTTTGTCTACAAGTGAGTTAGACAGAGTTACAGAAAACCAACTACAGATGGTCAAGTACTCTGAGCTAAAAAGAGGACCTGTTACCATCTCTAGACCTAAACATGGAAGCTGAGAACAGAAACCGCCTACACAGCACATACAGGATAGCTATTTCAGACAGCTCTTGTCTAGGAAAGTGAGGTTTCAAATACTCCATTGCTTGCTTTAAATTTAACTACAAGCCCATTCATCCTCAAACCATAACGTCTAAATTATCATTACAGATGATTTAATCAAGGTAACCAAACAATTGTTCAGTTTTCAGTTGATTTAAAAATCACTATCTTGGATCCACTAATCCTAAAATTACTTTATTGTGATCCTTTTTTTACAGTGATAAGCAAGCCCTGATGTTAGAGCTCTTGATCCTAATTGTCTTCCACAAGCCTTGAAGCCTTGCTCCTGCTGGTAGCAGTAATTTAGAAGGTAGAAGAAACATTAGGGTGAGAGACAAGATGGAAGACAGAGGTTGTAGGGGCACAGCTGGTGGGATCTCTCTCCGTCCTGTCTTCCATGAGGTAAGGGGACTGTGACACTTGCTCTTGTCCCTGTGATCCTCTGCTTTACTGCAGGCTCAGAATCTGCAAAGCCCTGGCATTGGCATTAGGAATAGCAAGCACCTCTGAAGCCAAGAGGCAAGATAAAATTTTCTGC
>NW_022196913.1:92440114-92446369 GCF_008632895.1 Mastomys coucha
ATCTAACACATCACACATTAAAAAAAAAAAAATCCGCCCTATATAGAATCCAAACCAGTAAAAGCAAGACTGTTTTGCCTTCACCCAGATGCTGGGAAGACTCAGCGGGATTGGTTACTTTTCTATTTTTAAGTTACTAGTATTGTTGCAATGATAACATATCTGTTAAGAAGCCACGTAGAGGAGGAAGGCTTTAAAGAGGTTCACAATGAAAGATCAAGACACTTCACTATGGTGGAGAAGGCGAGGTGATGGGAGCTAGTCAAGGCTGTTGTAGGATCATGAAGTAGCTGTCTCATATCTGGATGTTCCAGGGACGGGATAAAGGGAGATGCCAAGGTCTGGACTCATCGACGGTTCTCTCCTTTCCTGTTAGTTACCCCAGGACTCCTATTGGATAATGTCTACACTCAGGGTAGACTCCTATTAGATAATGTCTACACTCAGGGTGGGCTCCTATTGGATAATGTCTACACTCAGGGTGGGCTCCTATTGGATAATGTCTACACTCAGGGTGGACTCCTATTGAATAATGTCTACACTCAGGGTGGGCTTACTTTTTTAGTTCACTATTTCTAGAAACACCCTCATAGACACAACTCCAAAATGTGTCTCCATACTATCGTAGGCATTTGTTAATCCAATCTAGTTGACAATGAAGATTAGTTGTCACACTCAAGGCTTATATTTATGCTAGAAACAGTAAGTCCAGCTTTGCCTTCTTACTACATTATTCTAAAAATATTTTCCTCAGTCAGCATTTAAAAGTGCAGTTACTAGAAGCTGCAAACCAATAGGTGTAGCAGGACCACCCATGCAATGCTGCTACCATGTGGGAACAGGTCTTCTCTTGTCTGGAATAAGTGCAGGTCTTCCTTCCCATCTCCACTCTATTCCTCTTTGGCCTGTTTCCGCTTAAAGTCCCTAGCTATGGAAGCTTTATCTACAGCCATTAAATTCTGATCATAAGGACAGATTAACACACTTCAAAGTGGTATAAACTGTGTCCTTAAAGTTTTAGATTTTTGGAATTTAACAACAAAAGTCCAATAAACGAAGAAAGAAACAAACAAACTGGATTTCCTAGAAGTATACTGCAATGATATTTAGAAACTGGATTTAAGATCTTAAATAAGTTGAAAATTGTTCATGGTAAGAATCACCCTGGAAAATCCCTAAATTGCCCATAAATACAGTGTATAAGGTACTTAGTAAATGCCTCTGCACAGTAGTGTGCATGCATAAGTTGATAATACACACAGCATGCAGCTCCTTACAAAGACTATAATCAGCAAGTAAATAATTGGAGGGTTTTTGGAACACTTCTACAATTTTGTGGAAATTCCAAATTGCTGGCTGTAACATTATCATTATTTCTCCATTAGATTTTAGCAATTCAACCCAATTTTGGTCAGTTTCTCTAAGGCGTTCCAGCTATATTCTTATAAAAAAAATCTGATCCTGAAGCAGGTCCCAATGGAAAGAAGTCTCATGATCATGTTTTTTAAATAATGGTATTTTTTTTAAATGATAGGCATACACAGCTTTTATTCTGAACAATGTAAATGTAGACTGAATACCTTTTTACTTAATACATTAGGGTATATTTCCTAAGACTATTTTCTTACATAGACATGTCTAGTTATCAAACTGAGGTTGTTCTTTTGCATTTCAGAATGGAGTGTCCATAGTCCTGCTTCTCCAGCTACTTTACAGTACAGAATCTAGTCTGGGCTGATGGGCTGCAGTTGGTTGTCATGTTTCTCCATACTGTCCTATATCTTTAGAACTGTTCCTCAGTGGTTTGGTGGCTTCTCTTATTGGGATGTTTTGGAAAACAGGACTCCAGTTGGTTTATAGGTGCCCTCTCACCTGATGATGCTGTATAATATAACTCAGATTAGAATGTATTTTGTGAATTATCAAGTGAGTGACATTGTTCTTATAAGGATACTTTACCTGTAGGTCAGCCTGAGTGAGCTGAGTCATCATTTGTGTAACACTGTGCTTAATTTTACCACAGTAAAAAAAATTGGAATTTTTATAATTATAATTATATTTGTATAAAATATAATTTTATTTGTATAAAGATATTTTGTATAAAGATATTTTGGCATTAGGCTAATAATATGATTCTCACCAACACCTCTTTCTCATTAATTCTTTAATTTCTTCTTGGAAAAATCACTACCAATTTCTTCTTTCATCAGGCATAAATAATTTTTTAAAAATTTTGGCTGGGCGGTGGTGGCGCATGCCTTTAATCCCAGCACTTGGGAGGCAGAGGCAGGCGGATTTCTGAGTTTGAGGCCAGCCTGGTCTACAGAGTGAGTTCCAGGACAGCCAGAGCTACACAGAGAAACCCTGTCTCGAAAAAAAAAAAAAAAAAAAAAACAGAAAAAAGCAAAAAAAAAAAAAATTTTTTTTATTAGACATTTTCTTTATTTATATTCAAATGTATCCCCTCCAAACACCCCCATCCCATCCTCCCTCCCCCTGTTCACTAGCCCTCCCTGTCCTGGGATTCCCCTACAATGGGGCATCAAGCCATCACAAGACCAAGGGCCTCTCCTCCCATTGATGTCCCACAATGCCATCTTCTGCTGCATATGCAGCTGGAGTCTTATATCCCTCCATGTGTATTCTCTGGTTGGTGGTTTAGTCTTTGGGAGCTCTGAGGTTACTGGTTGGTTCATATTGCTGTTCCTCCTATGGTGCTGCAAATTCCTTTAGCTCCTTGGGTGCTTTCTTTAGCTCCTCCATTGGGGACCCTGTGCTCAGTCCAATGAATGGCTGTTAGCATCCACTTCAGTATTTGTCAGGCACTGGCAGAACCTCTCAGGAGACAACTATATCAGGCTCCTGTGAGTAAGCACTTGTTGGCATCCACAATAGTGTCTGGGTTTGGTAAATGTATATGGAATGGATTCCCCAGGTGGGACAGTCAGTGGATGACCTTTCTTTCAGTTTCTGCTCCAATATTTGTCTCCTTATCTCCTTTCATGGGTATTTTGATCCCCCTTCTAAGAAGACCAAAGTATCCACACTGTGGTCTTCCTTCTTGGGCTTCATGTGGTCTGTGAGTTGTATCTTGATTATTCCCGAACATCTGGGTTAATATCCAATTATCAGTGAGTGTATACCATGTCTCTTCTTTTGTGATTGGGTTACCTCACTTAGGAAGATACTTTTTATTTCCATCCATTTGCCTAAGAACTTCATGAATTCATCATTTTTAATAGCTGAGTAGTACTCCATTGTGTAAATGTACTACATTTTCTGTATCCATTCCACTGTTGAAGGACATCCGGGTTCTTTCAAGCTTCTGACTATTATAAATAAGGCTACTATGAACATAGTGTAACATGTGTCCTTATTACTTGCTGGAGCATCTTCTGGGTATATGCCCAGGAATAGTATAGCTGGGTCCTCAGGTAGTACTATGTCCAATTTTCTGAGGAACCACCAAACTGATTTCCAGAGTGATTGTACCAGCTTGCAATCCCACCAGCAATGGAGAAGAGTTCTTATTTCTCCAGATCTTCACCAGCATCTGCTGTCACCTGAATTTTGATCTTAGCCATTCTGACTGGTGTGAGGTGGAATCTCAGGGTTGTTTTGATTTGCATTTCCCTGATAACTAAGGATGTTGAGCATTTCTTTAGGTGCTTCTTAGCCATTTGGTATTCCTCAGTTGAGAATTCTTTGTTTAGCTCTGTACCCCCATTTTCTAATAGGGTTATTTGGTTCTCTGGAGTCTAATTTCTTGAGTTCTTTGTATATATTGGACATTAGTCCTCTATTGGATGTAGGGTTGATAAAGATCTTTTCTCAATCTGTTTGTTGCTGTTTTGTCCTATTGACAGTGTCCTTCGCCTTACAGAAACCTTGCAACTTTATGAGGTCCCATTTGTCAATTCTTGATCTTAGAGTATAAGTTATTGGTGTTCAGTTCAGAAAATTTTACCCTGTGTCCATGTGCTCAAGGCTCTTCCTCACTTTCTTTTCTATTAGTTTCAATGTATCTAGTTTTATGTGGAAGTTCTTGATTCATTTGGGCTTGAGTTTTGTACAAGGAGATAAGAATGGATTGATTTACATTCTTCTACATGCTAACCGCCAGTGGAGCCAGCACCATTTGTTAAAAATGCTGTCTTTTTTCCACTGGATGGTTTTCATTCTTTTGTGGGATTAATATAGTAAAAATGACCATCTTACAGAAAACAATCTACAGATTCATTGCAATCCTCATCAAAATTCCTAATCATTTCTTCATAGAGTTAGAAAGAGCAATTTCCAAATTCATCTGGAATAGCAAAAAACAAAGCAAAGCAAAACAAAACAAAACAGGATAGTGGAAGCTAGTCTCAACAATAAAAGAACTTCTGGGGGAATCACCATCCCTGACCTCAAGCTGTACTACAGAGCAATTGTGATAAAATTTGCATGGTATTGATTGACAGGCAGGTAAATTAATGGAATAGAATTGAAGACCCAGAAATTAACCCACATACCCATGGTCCCTTATCTTTGGCATAAATCATTTTAATATTTGGAAATCTATAGGGATGGATTTGAGAGAATCCCTGAAAGGCTTAGGTTTATTTTAATATTTAGCCAATGTAATTAAATTCATAATAATTATATGAGAGTCTCACATTTATGCTGTTATTACAATAACATAATATGATATATTATAATATATATAATATAATGCTAATATATTCTATTACAATAACCATTAAAAGGCTTATGGTGTGAGTTACATTTCATCACATTTGGTATAGATAGAATGACTAACCAATAAATCCAATGTTCAGTCCACAGTTTACAGAACAATTACTCTGATTAATGTAATTTTAATAAAGTAAACATAAAAAGCAATCATTTAGCTATGCTGAATAAAACATTCAATAATAAATTAAAATGGCCTAATGATATTCACTCTGCAAAGAACTTACTTGACATTTTTTTCCTGGTATTATTATTCTAAATACAACACTTGGATTTGAAAGGATGATACACAGATGTCCATGGCACACAAAAGTAAGGTATAAATGGCAAGGTGTGGTAATGGCACATGGTTATGAGGACCTGGATCCTAGGGCTGGATTTCACTCTTTCCATTGACTAGATATTCCCATGAACAAGTTCCTTAACTATTGCTCAATTTCCCTGTTGGAAACATGGGAAGTTAGTAACCCAGTGCTTTACATGATAGTCTTAAATATTTAAATATTTAAAATATGCAAAATGATAAGATTACTTCTGGCACCCAATTAATCTCAGTAAATTATCCTCATCACCACCACACGGTTCTTCATCATTTTAACCTCCATATAGCCTTTTGTAGAGAGGAGTGTTTCAAAGCTGGGAAATTCATCTACCCTGAATCCAATTGAGAAAGTAACTCAGGATGCTATTCAATGGTTCTTGGACGCTTACAGTAGTGATGTGCTAATTGATAAACTGAGTAAAGCAGCTGTGAAATTTCTTAGTCTCGAAGTTACTAAGAGTCATCTTTAAGTGTTTAGATGATTTGCATTTGAAAGTTCACCCTTTAAAGTGTCATTTCAATACTGCTGCTAGAGTTAGATGCCACATAGCAGGGTTTTATTTATTTATTTATTCTAGTTTTTGAGGTAAATATATAATTATATCATATTTCTCTTCTTGTTCCTCCTTCCAAACCCTCCCATATACCCCTCCTTGCTCTATTTCAAATTTATGGTCTCTTTTTTATTAATTGCTGTTATATTCAAACAGACAGACAGACAGACAATATATTCCCAAATGTACAAATTCACCCTGCCCTATCTGTATTGTGGTACTTTTATACACATTTTCAGGGCTGATTATTTGGAATGGTATGACTAATTGGTGTGCTCTTTCCTGGGGAAGACTATTTCTCCTACTCTCAGCATTTTTTTTTTTTTTTGGTTGCCTGTAGTTCTTTGTGTAGGGTTGAGGCAAGGTGTGCCTTTGTCTACTTTAGCATGTCTGTTGTTGTCCTTGTTTGACTCATGGCTCAGCAGTCACATTGGTGAGACTTTATGGGTCTAGCATCTGACATTACTAGGAGACACAGCAAACTCCCTAATCCCTGTGGCTCTTAAAAATCTTTCTACCCCCTCTTCCTTTAATGCACATGTTCTGTTTTGAGTATAAACCCAATTGTGTCAGGGTCCCCCAGCAACAATTAGGAAGATGCTATTCTTTTTTTTTTTTTTTTTTTTTTTTTTTTTTTTTTTTTTT
>NW_022196913.1:92446410-92453575 GCF_008632895.1 Mastomys coucha
ACAGGGCCAAGGTCCTCTCCTCCTATTGATGATCGATTTTGCAATCCTCTACCATACACATGCTGCTATTCTTAAACTCATTTAAATAAGGGATTTCTGAGAGGTTGGAGACATGGCTCTCAGTGAAGAGCACTTGTTTCTGCAGAACATTACCTTTAGATTGCTGGATCCAATGCTGGGCAGCTCAAAGATGTCTGTAGCTTCAGTTCCAAGGATTTGATGTTCTTTTCTGACATACTTAGACACATACACACAAGTGTTGTACATACACACACACACACACACACACACACACTAAATAAATAAACAAACAAATAAATAAGATTTTGTGAAACACAAAGCAAAGATTTTACTTTGTGTTTAAGCGTACAACATGAGTAAGAAACAGCATTTGAACCTATACATCACTAGCCACACAGAGATCCACTGTGCCACACTACTTTCTATCAATACACTCATTTGTGTAGAGGATTGCTGTTCTTATAGTTTACATTGACATCACAGCATCATGGTAAAAAATATGTGTCTCTTCAAACAGTGTTACAATAAATAGTGTTTCTTTTTCAGTTTTATTAGTCAGAGTCCTATGATGAAAAGAGATAACAATGTGTGAGTTGTTTAGGTTAATATGTAGATACACTTTAGTCAAGTATGCATGGGTTTCAAGGTTTCAAAGACTTGATTATGCCTTCTGAGATTACTCACAGCAGGAAGAGGTCACTAGAATTAGACCAAAATGTACAAGACATGTAAGTCACTTCTGAAAACTGGGGACAACTGCAGCTGTAGGACTGGGTCACCTGGTCACTCACACTATAGAAACATCCCCTGAAAGAGGACCACCCAGTTGGAAGAAAAAACAGTACTCTGGCCTCTCTTTCATGTAGTCCTCTGATGCCAGTTAGTATCTCTTGCTAGCCAGCTAGACCCATGGAGAAGCCAGAGACAATGTTCTGAGGTGACACTGCCTCTGGAAGTCATTGTTCCTGCACACAGGTTGAGACTAGATATGTAAAGAAGAAATAGAGCCAAGGGCAGGTGACAATTTTTTGTTCTAATAAATGGAGTGAAACATTATTTTGATTCATATTCATATAGAAATATCCTGTGAAAACTGAAAGAATCAAGGAATAGAGGTACAAATACATGTAAAATGACAAATAGAGTACTTTTTTGAGAAGAGAAAAATGGCTTTCATTAAAAGAGGATATCCCCAAGGTACTGCTATTGTATGAGAACATGGACTGTCAAATATTCAAATGTGATCATGAATCGTTGGAGGGTGACTACGTTTAATTTTAGAGTATGCGAACCTTGCCAACTGGATTCTGCTTTGACTCTTGGTCTACATCTTGATGCCAATAGAATTACCAAACTGATTTGATTTTAGCTCTGGTTCTGAATGACTTCAGGGTCCCCTGAGGCCCCTACAATGTTTTTTTGGACCCATATTTACTGTGTCTCTTTGTAGAAGAGAAGAGATTTCTGTCATCACCTGGTTTATTTTCCTGGGTGGCCCACCTCATCTTCTCTGGAGGGAGCCTATGGCAGGGATGCACTGGACATGGTGTGATTTATAGGAAGGAAACTGAAAAGGAAGGTTAACAATTAATGTTTTATTTTACTGCTTTAGACAATCCTGTGCCTTCATTTCCAGGTGGTAGCTGATGACCTTCTTTGGAGTTTGATATTTTTACGAAGTTGCAGTATAATTTCTGTGAGCCCTTACATCCTAGCATATAAGTACATGCAACCATGGTCGTGCCCCAACAGGTTGGTGTGCAGGCCCCCATCCAGACAAGTGTTGAGACAGGAGACGGCTGAAACCTTAGAACATTCCAAGCATCCCCCACCCTCTTCTTCAGCAGCACAGTGTGTAGTCTAGGCACTATGTAAATTATTTCCAGTAGTCTCTTCAAAAGTCTCTGGAAAAGGAAGGCTTTCCAGAACCAAACTGGAAAAATGGAAATATTTTTGTCTAAGTAATAAAATAAAAGACACTACCAAGTAAAGTAGAAGAGGAAAAAGGAAAGTCTAGGCCTTTCTGCCTGTTATAATGTGGTCAGTCGAAATTCCGCTCTTCAATTTATCTTATTTTAATTTTCCTAATGATTGAAGCACTTTGTTTATGGTGAAGAATTTTAAATCAATAATGAATTACTTAAGTAGGAAATGCAAATCAATAGGAACTTCCTACTGCAGGAACTTTCAAGTCTGAACTATTAGCAATATGCTGTTTGTTCTTAGAAAATGTGGCTTTAATAAGTGATAGCTTATAGTAGTAAAGCTATTTACACATCAGAGCATTACATCATAAATTCATCTCAGGCATAGTCTCTCTGATGCAGATATAGTATGAGAATAAACCACAAAATCATAATACCACTAAGAAAAGATAATTCCCAGTACAAGTTAATATATAACATGTTGTTAATCAAAATGTCCTAGGTTTTCAGTTAATAATGAGAATCCATCCATAAAACAGTTTTTTAGAAGAACTTTAAAAGGCCTTTGAATAGAAAAATTTAAGATTTTGCTTGATCTTGTTTTTGTTTTGTATTTTGTTAGTTTTTTTTTTTTTTTTTTTTTTTTTTTTTTTTTTTTTTTTTTTTTTTTGTGACAAGAAGACAGAAATGCTAAGCCAGGAAAATAAAATTGTTTAGCATCTGCTATCATGCTTAAAGAAAACACTTTCTAGTGGAAAGGAGGGAACCTTTAAGGTTATGCTTCTGAGTCACCTACCCATTGCCTTGTTCAGCATGAAATAGATTCCTTATCTCATGGTCTTTTTTTCAGTTCTTCTGGGCAAATTCCCTTTTTATATGTAAGTATTTGTTGCCATTTTTCTCTTAAGTCTTTGCCCCTTTATTAATATTAAGATGGACCTGTGCTATACCATCTGAAGTACTTATCCAGAAATCAGCTTGTCCTAGGGAGAGTCTCTTTGCCCCAACTAGGCATTATGAGATGCCACTTGTAGACCTCCAGCCAAAGTCAGAAGTGATTCTAATCAGGGCCATGTCTCTGGTTTCATGAGTGCCTGATGTCCCTCCTTTTTCTACTAATCCATTTAACACTGACTTGGGTCACATGTGCTCAAATTAGATTTCAGTCCATCTAGCTATTGCATTTAGACTACTAACCCCTTACTTTCACAAGCCCACAGTCTTGGTATACAGTTTTACATTATGTTTAAAGATGGCATTTGAAATTGTGGAGGCTTAGTGCTCCTATAAAACAGGGATAATTTTGATCCTCATTAGAGCAATCTAACATCCCTGCTTCTTGCTTAACTTGTTTGCAAAAGATAGGGGATCAACCTTGAAAGTCACTAAAATTCTGAGGCTTTAACATCATGAGAAGTATAACTTTCCTTCATGTTTCATTAATTTTTACAACCCATTGGGAAATGGATCCTTTGTTCAGACTTCCACTGAAGCTATAATGTGGTGCCAAGGATTAGCAACAGTCAGTACTTTAAGGAGGAAGTGCCCAGGAGAACTGGAAACTTGAGGGGATTTTAGGTAGAATTCTACCTGCCATAACACCTTAGAATAGACAAAGGGTCTTCATACTGAATGGTTAATTGCTGAAATGAAAATTCTAGGTATAGTACATTGGGGATTTTTTGCATTAAAATCTAACACTTCCTCTCTTGTGCTTGGGTGGTACTTAGAAGTTTTGGGACCTTGTATTTGATTTGTTCTTTTGAATTTTTTCCTTTTTATTTATGCTGACATGTTTAAAAAAAGGTTTCAACTTTCAGATACATGAATTATACTATAAAATATTTATTACTCCAAAGGCACATATTATTAAAAGGTAAAAACTTTCATCTTTGTTTTGGGATGCAGCTGGCCAGCTGTCAATACCCATATCATATGGCATGAATCGTCTATCGGTATTTTTTCTTAGCATATGATACCTATTACCATGTTCTGCTTTTAAACTTGTTACAGTTTTACTCTTTATTTGGATACAGCTTCATACATTTTAAAGGAAGCATTGAAGAAACAGGATGGGATCTAGCTTTACTTTAACTGCAAGAAAATAGCAGTTAACAGATATATGGGTTTTAAAATAACTTTAATTGAATATGATTTATTTTTTGTTCTCAGTGACCACATCAAATATCAAAATAAGAAGATTGATACAGAACTGCAACTGCCTATTATATATGTATGGCTCTCCTTGCTTAGAAAGGACTTCTTTTTACCATTTGAAGCATTAGGATATGCAACACTAATGCAGAACTATCTTCTCTAGTCCACCCCAAGTTCTAACAAAGGTCTTCTCTGCTTTAGTATGCATGTATATATGTATATAGATATGCATGTATGTATGCATACATATATTCTACATATGTACAATTTTATATATACAATTTTATGTTTATGATTTCACATATAAACAATTTTGTACATAGATATACATATATTTCTGTGCATATTATACATGTAT
The DNA here is from genome assembly GCF_008632895.1 of Mastomys coucha. NCBI lineage: Eukaryota > Metazoa > Chordata > Mammalia > Rodentia > Muridae > Mastomys > Mastomys coucha. The sequence continues at coordinate 92,450,872 of NW_022196913.1, forward strand.
TTATAAATATATGTGTATATTTGTGTGTATGAAGATATATGTCTACATATATAGAGATATATATATGAAGTTAACTAAGGTTATTGTCAATTTGTCACAAGAATCCAAACTAAGTGGAGAAAAACATTTCTTTGACTCTAGTTAACATAAATTGGCCTTAGAGGGGCTATCTTGAGCCAAATGAAGAATGCTTGGTATTAATTTAAATTTGATTTTAAAATAAATCAAAGATATCAAAATAAAAAGGAAGTAATAGAGGCCAAATTCGTCCAATTTATAGTACTTTGCAGACAAACAAACAACAAAACCCACCCCCCAAAAAAACAACCACCCAAATAAACAAGAAAACAAAACCCATAGACGTCAACTAAGGATTTCACAGAGAATGTAAAAATGGGGAATTTAGTAGATCCCACACTGATTTCATGAAGGATACACTAGACAGAAGATTCTAGGAAGCATGAAGGTAGTTGGGTAGAATCCTAATCTTACGGGCTATCTGAGGGTTCCTGTACTGTATGACTAATGTTGGGCAGCTGTGAGCCATTCTGGATTTGACTCTCCTTCCAAAGTAATTCTTCACACACAGGTGTCAGATTGACAAATTGTAAGTATGCACTTTCCCTATCTAAATATTATAATAACATTCATTGTCCTCCAGATAAAAATCTAAACTCTTTAAAATGCTCCAAGAACTTTTCTGTCATTGTCCATTTTCACCTCCCACTCTTTTTCTTCCAATAAAGCACACTTCTGTATTTACAGAGCCTGAGTCTGCTCCCCTTTACAATCCTTTTGCACATGTCATTACTTCTATTACAAGACTTTCACCTTGGAAACTCTTCTTGTCCTTCAAGTACTAACTGCACTGGAGCTGCTTTTATGAAGCCTGTCTTACTTTCTCTCCCAGTAGAGTTGGTCCCCTCTGTCCTTGTAGATTCTCAAATTATATTAGTATTGCTTCAATTTTATTTTACATGGCTATCTCTTGTCCTAGAAATATACCTCATTGTGGACAGTTTCCATGTATTATTCATTAACTTTAATGTTTAATATTACATCTGGCCCATTTGGGCTCTCGGTGCTTTATCGAACGAATAACAAGACAGGGTTTCAATTAATCTGAGGGTAGGGTCAAGGTGTGGTTTAAAATAAATACAGTAAGATCTGGTTACCAAAAACTAGAAGAGAAAGTCACAATGTGACAAATAGTCACAAAATGCTCTGCTAAGATCTTAGTTAAGAAAGTCTTCCAATACTTTCTTCAAGGTACAAGGAGGCTTCCCTTCCAATAAAGAAGCAGAATAAAGCTAAGCTATGGAGAGAAAGCTTCAATTATGGCCACCCAGTCTTGAGAACTGCTAACTTTCCTTGCTTTAAAGAAGTAATAGGCAGCTACTGGCCTCATTCAGAATGAGGTATTGAATTTAGCTTCACCCAATCTCCATTTTCCCCATTTTAGTCAGAATGATAGTACCAATCATAGAGAGTTGGAAAGAATCTCCTACAATTACAAAGCACAAATGGTATAAGGTGGGTCCCAGAAATGCTCCCTCCCTGCATCTTCCCTATCTGCTGACTCCTGTGGTTGGTGTTCACTGTCACTGTGGACTAGATTGGATTTAGAATCACAACCAAAACAACTGCTGGGCACGTTTGTGATGGCACTTCCAGAAAGGTTTAACTACAGAGGGAGAATCTGCCCTGGAGATGTACAGGATTGTTCTATGGTCTGGGATTCTCAGACTGAATAAAAATGAGAAAAACAAGCAGAGCTCTAGCATTCATCTCTCCTGCTTCTGGACTCCAGGTACAATGCAAAGCTTCACCTAATGCTCATGCAACCATGCCTTCACAACTATGGTATGCTGTATCCTTCTTATATGGTGAGCCAAAACAAGCCCCTCCCTCCTTAAATGGCTTTTGTAGGGTACTTGGTAATAGCACTGAGAGAAAGGGTCACTCATAAATCAACCCTTATTCTTTCCTGACCCTTCCTTTTTTTTTTTAATTTTTTTTGTTTGTTTTGAGAAGAAAAGTTCAGGACATAAAAATGGGCATCAAAACTTGTACACAAAGCAAAGCTTTAAATGTTGCGTATCAGCACTAAGAATAATGATGATGTCACATAAATAAGATCTGACAGTGAATATTTTTGAAATATCAGGCAGAAACATATGGTGGAGTCTTAACTATCACATTATTTTACGTGTGAGCAGTAGCTTCAAAAGTATAGAAAAATTACAAAAATATAACAAACCTCTCAGAAATCATCAGAAATTTGATTTATCCCTAGTGCAGTCCTATACTTCTTAAATAGAACAGATAAGGCCTCTCATTGACTGGTCTGTAGAAAACTGCTGTAATAGGAGCCAGTATAAACTTATTATTTAACATGTGTTTGCGGGGGGTGGGGAGTCATGAAAAAAAGATACTCTTTCTGAACGAATTTCAATTTTTTTTTCTCACAACTCTGGCACTGTGTTTCTGTCCAGGGTTGATCATGGAAACCCAAACTTCAATATATGTATTAGTATGCTTACCAAGGACCAGTCCAGCCTTGGAGAGGGGTTTTGAAAGGAGGGGTATCTGCAAATGGTGAAAACAAATGATTGGAAGTAGAATTGTGGGTCCAAGCCTCGTGGGTCTGGTCGATTTTCCAGACTGTTCTTTCTGTTCTGCTTTCTGTGCAGATCTCCAGACA
>NW_022196913.1:92453585-92463348 GCF_008632895.1 Mastomys coucha
TCCTGCTCAAGACAGTTCACCAATAAGTTCTCTCTAGCTACTCTAAAGAATTCTATGAATGGCTCATCTCTTGCAGATCATAAAACTCAGCCTTTTATTTTACTTTTCAATCCAGTCACTCCCAGTTTCCTTTTGAATATCCTATGAATCAGCACCTCCTTACGCTAGCCCCTTAATTCTTAGAAGATAGCAAGCACACATTTTCTTTTAACATTCCAAAAGAAATCAGAGAATTGCCTGCCTCTGTGAAGCACAGATGATAAACTAGTTGAGTAGGACTCTGTCCTGAAATGATCATTTCCACCACTCCTGGGCCTGCACTCGCTGTGTCCCTGGCTGACCTTGAACTCAGAACTGCCTGCCTTTGTATCTGCCTGCCTTTGTATCTTTCTGACAAGCTGTCTCATTAATGAAGCTGCTTTTGTTCCTCTAGATTCGTGAAGCCCCTTATATAACTCATATTGCATCTTTTTTTTTTGCATAGTTGCATAGTTGCATTTACCATTTGCTAAGACATTAACCACACCTTTGCCTTCTAGAGTCATGCTGTCTCTGATTATCATGGAGTCATTAACATTAACAGGAAGGCTATTCCTCAGAGGAATGTAAAAATATGTACTTTATTATGCAAACAAGCCTTATGCCCACAACAGCCATGGGCACTTGAGGAGGCCCACACATACTGTCCCTGTCCCAGGGGCAGGACCCATGTCATCCTCTCTGTACCAAAGCCATGCTGGACCCACCTACCCATCTTATACTGAGGCATTTACTTAAATTCCTGGATTTAAAGAGTTGTGGGGTGAGCTAACTCATTATGTAAGGATGTTTCCTCTGGCTCTGAGGGTAGAGATAGAAGGCCACAAGATGCTAAGAAGGATGGTTGTCAAATGACTAAAGCCAGAACAAATAGGATCTGCAAGGCTGGCTAGAGCTTATGAAGACAGGCTAAAATCTATGACAGTCCCCATTGCCTGTCTTACTGCATCGATTGTGGGATATCCTGCAGGGCAACCTAGTATCATTCATCATCAAGCAAAACCTGTACCTAGCACAGGAGCCAGCAATGATGGATGAGTATCTGGCTGTGGGGACTGTAGGGGGGTGATGCTACCCTAACACAGGAAGCCAACAATAACCAGCTGTGTGGATAAACCTGTGGGGAGTCTCACTGCCTTGAACTTTGGAGTGCAAAAGAATGTGGGTGTTTCACGTTGAGCAAGAACAATGCAGAGCAAGAACTAATGAACATCTCCCCAATTGAGCCATTTAGACATACCCTTTTTCTACAAAATTCCAAATGATTGTTTAATATTCCTACTCTATGCTTTTTAATTTTTAATATAGTCTGCTTTCACTGATTCCTTAGAAAAACCTTTTCCCCAGATATGCCAGCTTGCTTTACCAAAATTGACTTTATTTGCCATTCAATAGATAAATGAATCTGCCTCAATGTATCAATTTTCCAGGGCAATGTTTAATTTATCTATTTCCTAATGGATTCCCAGAACTAGTAATCACACTCGACCCACTGTCCAGCAGTGACTTGCTTAAAATGAATTCTGGTTTGATGTTTTTTCCATGTTATTCTAAAATGCAGTGCTTGCTTTTTCTTAATTTGTATTGCAACTATGTCTTTCATTTTGCAAATGTAGACAGATCTGTATTATCCCCCCAAATCTCAGATGGATTACTGAGATATAGACTCCATGCTAGAAAATGAGTTTACTGTTTAAAATGGAAGCAATTTGCTATGGTTCAGCTTTAAAAAAAAAATGTTAAAATTGTGTCATTAGTAACCACATACATACATATATTCTAATAAACCATCCACATACAGATTTAGTATTTTTTGCATGAAATATTGGCTCCTATGTGGAGATTTTCGAACTAAAGTTGAAAGTTTAGGCTTCACCAACACACCACATTGTTAGTCCCCATTCTCTGCTTGCACATGACAGGAGAAGGAGCCAAACAGAGCAAGCGTCCTCATGGAGAGCTGATAGGATGAGGGCCGAAGGAGAAGGTAGATTCCCAAGCTTTAAAATTAGCGTGATACCACAGTGTACCTGACCAGTGAGTACCTGTAACCTCCCATCTTGCTGCTGCCTGGAATACTCTACAATTATAGAGTTTTCTTCAAAATAATATGAAGCTGGTGGGCAGCTATTGGTGGAAAGGTGGGATGATTTTCTCTCATCTTGACAGAAGAAAAACCCACTTTGTCAGGAGCAAGAAGGTCAGAGAGAAATAGTAGACGCTTTGGAAGAAGATATGAGATGTAAAAGCAAATTTCTTTTCAATTCTGTTGATAAAATTTAATTTATTCCCCAAATCGTGTTGTGGTTACTCCCACTATAAAATGGACACTAGAATTTCTTCTGAAGTTTGTCTTTTCATCAATATTTGTTGAATTCCTACTATGTGTCCAATAAAAGGAAAGGAGGAAGAGACAGGTTTCTTTCTACCCGCCCATCTCCACAGTTTCCTTTCTTCTCTTTAATAGTCTCACCCTGAACCACACAATGGCCTCAACCTTATGGCAGTCTTCCTGCCTCTGCCTCCCAATTGGAAAAGGCACCACAGTGGCTTGAATTACACTACTTCATGATGTGAGTATTCTAATAAACCAGCTCTCTATTAATCATTTTCACATGAAAGTTGGTCCTATTTCATTTTAATTTTTCTTTTCTTTCCTTTTCTTTTCTCTTCTTTTGGTTTTTTGAAACAGGGTTTCTCAGTATAGCCTGGGCTGTCCTGGAACTCACTCTGTAGACCTGATCTTGAACTCAGAAATCCACCTGCCTCTGCCTCCCAAGTGCTGGGATTAAAGGCATATGCCACCACTGCCCGGCTCATTTTAATTTTTAAAACTCATTTTATATTTCCCTATCTTGGTTCATACCCTTCACTCTTATAAGTGAGACATGAAAAAGAGACCAATAGCTCAACCTTCACTTCTGTGGACAGCAGAACTCAGATTTTCTTGCTTGTGTACTTAGAGGTCCACAGTGTAATGTTTGAACTTGCCCCATTGAACTAAATTGGTTTTGGACATTTTGCTGCAGCATTGAAATTTCCTGGTAGTTTGCTTAAACTCAAATGTCTTCAATTGCTGATATATTCCAAAGCTTTAACACATCTTCAACCTATCTACTCTATTTTCACAACCTTTAATATTAATTTCAGTATATATTTAATATAATTTTAACATAGCATTCATGTTTAGGGTACAGATAGTCTTCTACACAAATCTTTTACTGGTTAGTTAGTAGTTAGTAGAGAGTATATTAAGAAGGTAATGGAATTGCAAACTTTTAATGTAAAAAGTACTTAGACCCTTTTGTGATGCTGAAACAAAATGCCTGAGATATAGATAATTTAAGAGCAGGAATTAATTTGCCTTCTAGTTCTGGAGACTAGCTAGTCTAAGAGCATGTGTGACCCAGCATCTGTTGCATGTATTCTTGCTCCATCATCCCACTTCAAGAGCTATAAGTTCAAAAGTAAAGATGAGAGCAAAGATATTGGGAGAATGAAAGGTAAACTCATCCTGTTAATAGCCCCTGTCCTGTGAAGTAATCTGTCATCTAATCACCTTTTAAAAGTTCACTTATCAACTCTTTTTGCATTGGGAATTAAGATCCCAGTTCAAGGACTGGGAATGTGGCTCACTAATGCAGAACATTTGAGGAACATTATCAAAACACAACTAGAAATGGAGAAAAAACTTTAGAAAAATCTATCAATCAATGAAAAACAAAACAAAACACATCTTCTATGTCTTATATTAGCAAAACCAGACCCTTAATAAATAACATTTAGTCAGATGCAGTTATGGAGTACAAAGCTGATAGCCTTTGTATTTAATCATCCTTGTGGTGAATTCTATTCCACCACTTTAGTAGCCATGTAACTGTGGTATTTACTAAATGTTGGGAAAAAAACAGTTTACCTATGTTGAAAATGGTAAAAAGAAATATTTGCCTTAAGGTTGAGTGAAGTGTAATAGACTAAACGTTAGTGATTTTCCTCCAAAATCTGTTGCAACCCTAATCCCCATCTTGGACTAGAAAGGGACATGTGGATTATGAAGGCGGAAATCTCTCGATATAGAATTAACATTTTACAAAGAGAAGCACAAGATAAATGCTTTCTAGATTCTGGGACATTGTGTGAGGATATGGCATGAGGAAAGGATCTCTTTCCACATGGTAGAGCTTTGTTCTTGAAGATTCCAGTCTCCAGAGTTATGAGCAATAAATGTTTCTGGTTAAAGATGCTATCTTAATTTTCATTCCTATTTCTGTGACAAAATATCCTGACAACTGAAACTTAAGGGAGAAGGGTCTAATTGATTCATAATTCTAGGTTACCGTCCACCACTGCAGAGAATTCAGTGTGGCAAAAACTTGAAGTAGGAAGTTGTACAACATCCACAGGCAGGAGCAAAAAGCAATGAATGAATGTGTGCATGCTAATGTTCAGCTTGATTTCTTTACTCTTAAACAATCTAGAATATTCTGTCCAGAGCATAGTGAGCCACAGTGGGAAGTATCTTGCTACATCAATTAAAGTAATCAATATAATTTCCCATAGACATACCCACAGGACAATCTAAACTAGACAAATTTTAATTGAGATCCCTTCCCATGGGGTTCTATACTGTTTCAAGTTGACAGCACTAAGTATAAGAGATGCTCAGGCTTCAGTAGTCAGCTGAACAGACAGAACACATATTGAGATTACTCAACATTCCAATGATCTAACTTGGATTAAATGGAAAACAGATTTAATATTAGACATCAATTTCTTTGTACTCTATGTCCCCATTGCCCATTGTCAATTCTGTGTCATATTAGTTGTGCTTTTAGCCTTGTAATTGAGATTCCATTGATGCCAGAAGAGATGATCAAATATGAACAGTCACTAAATATTTAATCCCACTAGAAATGGTGATAGAGTAATGTTATTTTGTTAAGAGTGGATCTTGCTCACTTGACACGAGTTTGAGTAATAGAAACTTAATGAGCCTTTTCTCATCAAAGGATTGTCTATCCTAAAACAAACTGTTTGGAAAGAGTTGATTGTCTTTATGCTTTCTTGGTCCAACTTTGAAATGATCACTCATTAATGGGAGGATAATCAGAGCAGTGAGAAAACTGTATCATTCTTTAAATCACAGAAGTCCTGAAACTTCTTTAGGAAGACATGGGCAGATGCAGAAAGAGAAAAAAAAACTTGTGCCTTTAGATTAATTTAGATATATCACACACTTTTGAATAATGTAAGTGTCCTTGTCCTTCTAGATGAATTTGTTAATTCATTTGGGGGAATCTGATATGCATATATCTTCCTTAAAGAAGAGCAATGGGATCATTTGCAAGGGATACAATAGAGATCTGAGACTCGCATTTGTTTTAATCTCTGGTGATAAACTGCAGCTACTGAAAAATGTCCTATCTTCATTTCCTAGAGTTGGCTTGCTATTCTCCAGCCTAATGCTGATTTACTATGGAGGAGGAAGGAGAGGAATGGGAAGTGATCTTGTGGAAAGCTAAAACTAAGACAGGAGAAAGGGGGAAAATGGGTTTTGTGAGAATGTCATTTACTTCTGATTTCCCTTAGAAAAAGTATTCATTCAAAGATGAGCTGCTGTTTAATTATCTGCATCATTGTAGAACAGAGGGGTGCATCTTCATTGCCCCCTTTGATTCTATGACTTCAACCAATGACTTATAGTTTATTGGTCTTGGAGAAGGGTGGTATTAGGAGATAAGGATAACAGACATCTCTAGACCCAGCTCTTTCCTCTTTAAGCATTTTCTACTGAGTACAAAATGAGCGAGGAAAGGCACTCACATACTAACTCACATTTACAAATATTTTTGACTGTTTGCTATCACTCTGGAACTAAATTTAGTAATATATATGAAGACCTGTGGCTTCACTGAATCCGTACATATCTCCTAGTTTCAGGAAATATATGTCCCAAAATTATCATTATGCTTAGAGCGACATTGAAGATCAGATTTCTTAAAAAAAAAAATCACAGCTTGAATTGGAAGATATGGGTCAACAGATTTGACTAAGAACTTTTAAGAGAAACATGTAAAGGAAGCAGCTTAGTGTGGAAAGAAACAAAACCAAAAAAAAAAGTGTGGATTTGGCTAAGTCTAACTTTACTTTCACCTCCAAGAGAAGCTATATACTGTCAACAACCTTGCAGCTCTTAACCTTCTTCAGTCAAGAATCTAGGCCTTCAGGTCCTTAAATCAATTGCTCAATGGAGAGTATTCCCTCTCAGTCATTCTTGGGACTCTATTACCCAAAGATAATTTTCTGAGAAAGATTTTAGCAGCCAAGCTCACAGCAGCTAGGAGATATGTTCACTGATTCAGTGAAAGGTAGAAACACTTGGGATGAAACTAACTAAATTAGGTAGGCTCATGGCAATGTTTGCAGAGGATTATCCTGATTCTCTTTGTAAACTTTTCAATTAATTGATTAATTAATTAATTAACAGCCTGATAAAAGCACCCCCTACCTCTTCTCTTTGACTTCCACCCTCACATTGACTTTCTCATTCCTTCTTTTCCTCAGAGAAGGGGAGGCCTGCTCCTACCAGCCCACCCTGGTACATCAAGTTGTAGCAGGATTAAGTGCATCCTCTCCCACTGAAACCAGACAAGGCAGTCCAACTATGGGAAAGGGATCCAAAGACATGAAACAGAGTCAGAGACAACCCCTGCTATCATTGTTAAGGAACCCAAATGAAGAGCAAGCTGCATATCTCTTACATCTGTATAGGGGGCCTAAGTCCAGCCCATGGATGCTGTTTGTTGGTGGTTCAGTCTATGTATGTCCCATGAACTCAGGTTAGTTTACTATGTAGAGCTTATTGTCCTTGATGCCCTTGACTTCCTCGATCCTTCCCCTACTCTTCCACAAGACTTCCTGAGCTCTACCTATTGTTTGATTGTGGATCTCTGCATCTTTTTCCATCAGCTGCTGAATGAAGCCTTGCAGAAGATAATTATGCTAGGCTTCTGCTTGCAAGCATAGCAGAATATCATTAATAGTGTCAGGGGTTGGCTCTTTCCCATGGCTGGGTCTCATGTTAGGCCATTCACTGGCAAGACCTAACACTCTGGGGGTGGCTCCATTTCTCTAGATTAGTGTTCTTGAACAGTATAGGGGTTTAGAAATCAAGTCAAGTAGATTCATGCAATCAAGGATCTCAATTTGGAACTTGGGAATTCACTTTTAATTCTATTCTGCACTCTCCCTTTCTCATTTTATCTCTTGCTCTCATGCAAATGTATGTATACAAACACTTATATACAGTTGTATACATAGAATATTTATGTGAATCTTCATACTATCTATGTCTAGCACCAATTATATGTAAATGATGTTCTAAGAATGGAGTAAGATCAAACATCAAGGAAGCAGGCCACTTTTTATGCTGGGAGAAAAGCCTTTCTTGTACTACACTCATGGTGATAGCTTTTTCTTGGAACCCAGAAAGGAATCTGTTAAGTTTGAGTCAAGCAGTTGCTGTAAAATACAAATAGATGTTTTGCTTAATAGATGATTTGGCCTGCAATTAAGATGTGTCTTCATAAAGCATTTTTCCAAAGGTATTCCACAAAATCCAGTTATATTTTCGTTTTGATTTGACACATCGTAGAATACAATGTTGTCTGATGGTTTATAGGTCCTCTAGGGGAATTGGGTAACCTTGAGCTAGGAACATCTTTAATTGGTTCCAGCTTTCAATTTCTTGTAATATACTCCTTCAGAGCTTATTTAATTCTGGTTGGTAATAAATTAAAGTCATGTTTCAGAGTACTTATCTGATTCACTGCCCACTCAAATATCTACTTTTTAAGATTACAGTGAAATGAAGCAAGGTTTCTTTGGAAGTATTCCTCAGTATCTGTTTCTATGGTTTCCTTATTAATTTTAAATCCAAGATTATAGCATTTGGCTTAAAGGTTGAGGAAGTGAATAGTCCGTTATTTAATTATGTTCCTAATTTATTACTTGAGATGGTCATATTTCATGTTCTTTTCTAATGATCTTGCCAATGTCTTCTCATAATGCATTTTTAATCATTAGCTTAAAATCTGTTAAATTTGAAAACAAAAGAAGAGAAAGGAAATCTTCTGTGACCTCCATGATTGCCTTCTGTATTTCCTTCTCCTTTCTTTTCATGTGAACATTTCTAAACATACTTGCATATGTGATATTTAATTTGGAGAATGCAGTTATATTGTCTAAGTTTCATGTTTATGTCCCTTTTTTTGGCCTATAGATAAAAAAGAAAATATAGAGGGAAAGACAAAAGAATTCTCAGTCTCCCACCTTTCCTTTCCCCCTCCTTCCTTCACTTCTCCCTTCTTTCCTCCCACCCATCCATATACTTCATATATGACTGTGATAGTATGGCCTGCTTAAAAGTGTAACTGGAGCTTGATTTCAAAATCATTTACTTCTACTTTTCCAAACAGGGCTTAGCAATCTATGCAGAAGAGGTAGAAAGAATGTAAGAACCAGAGGGGATAGATGACTCTAAGGAAAGAGTGTCTTTCCTTAGAAAAGGAAAGACTGATGCACATATGGACACACAGAGATGTGGCAACACACACAGACCTGTACAGCATTATTGTATATGGAGTCCCATCACTGACAGAAGAAAGTAGACACAGGCTCTCATCCCTAACCAGAACGTTATTTTGTAGCTTATACCTGATGGTAAACTCAAAATCAGTTTTCTCCAATGAAGTGTCACTGGGTATATCCATCATACTCAAGAACACATCTCATGCCCAGAAGTTGCTGGCTAACACAAAGCAAGCTCAAAGTTTTTTGTTTGGGAGTATTTGTATTTTGACATTTTTTTCTGACTAGTTTTCTGTTTTGTTTGGTTTTCATTTGTGTGTGTGTGTGTGTGTGTGTGTGTGTGTGTGTGTGTGTGTATTTAAAGAAAGAGAGAGAACACAAAATTAAGAAGGTAAGTAGATGAGCAAGAGGAAGGACAAAGCATAATTAAAGTTGATTGTTTGGAAAAGTTGAAATAACAAAATTTAACTTTAAAAAAAATTTTTGCAAAAAATTGAAATAGGAAGCACTGGCAATTAATGTCTTTCTGAATTTTGATGCTCTTACGAATTTGTTCCTGAAACAAGAGAATTCATGAGGTCTTAGTCAAATAGAAAAGAGACAAACAGACTTAGGAAAATATTCCTTTATTTGAATAAGGTCTATCCTGTCATTTCCATGTTTCCAAAAGGAATGAGTAATGTTTTTCAACCCTGTTTTTATCTGTAGAAAAAGTAGAAGGTTTGAAGTAAACATTTGAGTAATGGATGAGAGATGGTAGAAGGAATCTTACAAAGCAGTTCAGGGTTGGACTAATTATGTATTATGGGAAACCCTGATTAACCTAATTAGATATGTTCTTATGTCCATTTCACTAGCATTGTTGAGATCCAGCTCTACAGCTTCTCTGGCACTAATTATTTCTTTGCTGCTTCTATTACATGAAATCAGGATAAGTCTCCAGTTGACCTGCTCATTTTAATCTCTACATTTTGATTTAAAATAGAAGAAAATGAGCATTTGAAAGTTTTTTTTTTTTTTTATTTTTTCCCTCCAGTTAATAATGTTATCCTACAGTCATTAACCAGTGTTGGTCTAGTCATTTAGAGATTCACAGCAATGTACAATTCTTCTTTTATCTTATCTCTCTCTCTCT
>NW_022196913.1:92463358-92475917 GCF_008632895.1 Mastomys coucha
CTCTCTCTCTCTCTCTCTCTCCTGGATTAGATGATGTTATTATGACCCTCTCCTGATCTCCTCTCTCCTCACTTCCACCAACCATTTGAAGTGGTCAAGTGATACGGTCAATACCAATAATTTCTGATCTTGCCAGGATGAGCACGTAGATATCTCTGCCCTCATACCCAGATTATGCAAAGCTATATTACGTAGAGAATAAGGCTTTCTGCTTCTGAATTTTGATTTATAAGTATATATAATCTGAACAGGCCAAATGGAAAGACATTTTCTTCCTCATATTTGATATGTAAAAGACAATGTCAGGAGCTAAACCTCTAGTTAATATTCCAATAACAATTCAGAGAAAGGTACACCCATTGATCCCATTTTGCACTTAAGAAGCTGAGACTTTTGAAATATCAAGTAGCATTTTGAAGATCACAAGCTTATTATAGTGATTGCTAGTCTGCCTCAAAGTTAGTCGCTTCATCTGGAGCAACCACTGCACAGCATCTGTAGCTCTTCAAGAGAGCCAAGGGAAATTCCACATTTCACATTCAACTTATGTGTTGTAATGGAGGAATGAAAGGGAAGTGTGGGAAAAATACCAAGGGGCATCATGAGTCAAAGGGCCTGTCAGGGACCAGAGAGAAACATGAACTTCTTGAGCAGTGATTAGACAAAGTTGCCTACTGTTCTACTAAACAGAAACATGGAGACATGCCCATCATCCCAAATCTATAACTGGAGACAGTCTGGGGGACATCATGTGACCATCAGAGTAGGGCCTGATGCTAGGTAGAAGGAAGTAATAAGCCTTGCTTGGCACCTTGCTGTTTGGTGTGTTCTTGCAGTCATTCATTCCTCCTTCTATTTTGTTATTATACAGCAACAAATAGTGAGATATTTTAATTAAAAAAAAAAAAGGCTTCACAATCAAGCAGACCTGTAATGTAACAACTGAACCAAGGGAAGTGTCCCAAATGCTTAGTCTTACTAACTTTATTTCAGTACAGACAAATTTATTTCTTGAGACTTTTTTTTAGATGCCTTACTCAGGAACACACTTTCTCTCTGCCTCTGAAAGGAAGCATGAGAATCCTATAATGCTTTTAAAAGAAGTCACATTTTCAGGGATTTTTGCTGTTATTGAGGAAAATGTAAGAGTCACAGACACATGGGTTCCAACTCAACTCAACTTCTCACCTGATATAGAATACCTTGTAGTTCTTTTAACACTCTGAACTGAAGTTTCTCTAGCTATCACATTGGAGTGAGTACTGTGAAGCTCAAATGGCTTTGTGTGTGAAGTATACCCTAGTATTCTCCTACTTAAGATACATAAGATGTATGTTTTGTCTATTCTATGATTTTTAACTATAATTTTCTTATTTGTTAAATTGAGATTATATTTATTTTTGAGACTGATTTTTCATTGAGAGAAAATATGTGAACAAATAACCATTTGTTCATAAAGATCTTCAATAAATGCCAGTCTTCTCCCTTTTTCTCTTAGATTCTTAAAGCTACAAATGGCCGTGTATCTTCATAAAGAAATATTTTTCTGTTTTTATTGTTTAAACATTTCTTTTATAGGTATATCTGACCAAAACCCACCTCCCCCTTCCATTCTTCCTCGAGCCCCATCCCCCACCATATTCCATGTGCTCTGTTCTAGTTTTAGTCCACCAAGTGCACTTTAATGATTCATGTATGTGCGTGGGTGGAGGGTTATCTATGGAAGCATGGGGGAGCTTCTCAGAAAAAAGAAACAGGACCTTGAAGAAAACTGAGCCCCCCTCACCCGGCAGGCATCCATTACCTATAACTCCTCAGGACTTGATGGTTCCTCCCTCATCCATGTGGTGATTTGGATTGCCTTGATTTTGTGCATGTCTTAGACAGGCAGTCACAGCTATTATGCATTCATATGAGCAACATTCCTGTCATGTCTGGAAAATATTGTTTAGCTTCAGGCATCTACTCCATCTGACTATTCCAGACTTTCTATACCATCTTCCATGATGCTACCTTTGCTTTGAGGGCAGAGACTATGATATGGATGTCCCATTGGGAGCTTAGGCCTCCACGGTCTCTTATTCCCTGTACATTGGCCAGTTGTTGGTCTTTATGTTTTAATCATATACTTAAAAATGAAGTTTCTCTTGTGAGGGCTGAGAGATTCACTGGTGTATGTGTAAAAAGGTTGCTATATTGCTTAGTAGAAAACACACTATTGATGTGAATAATTACATTCTTGACTCAAAACATACCACGACTCGCCATTTTTCCAGGAAAGATATAATCACAGCTATATGATAGTTTGCTGAAGATACCACATACTTTAACTGCAGGACATAGAGAAACCAACTTCTAACCAACCATAACATTTCCTATATGCTGGGTAGCTTCCACAGTGCTCCACAAGGTAAGGTGTAGTCACAAGTGCAATCGTGGCACCACTGTTTTGGAATAGGTAACCATTTTCTGATTGGATTTGAGACCTAGTCAATGGGAAGAAATTTCATGACTGCTACTGTAATCCTGGTCAACAGGGCTAGACAGGGTGTGAAGCCTAGAGTAGAACCCACTCTTGTTAATATAGCAATGCTAAATGATCTTGTTATCAAACTGCCATCTAAATGTTTAAGTATACACTCATAGATTTGAACTGTACAACTTTTATCAGAAAAGCATATTTTTGCAATGAGTAGCAATCAATGTAGAGATACATATCTGGTCAAAGTGCTGAAAATAAGAAACTGAGTTCTCAGGCCTAAATCAAACATCTTTATTAGCCATTTTTCACCCTACCAAGGATCAAGAAACATGAAAAGGAGGAATATAGAATCTAAGAGTAGGGAGAAGGAGGGGGCGTGCCATAAAATGCTATCTTTTACATAGGATATGGCTATCACCCTCATTAACTCATAGTATTTATGCTTACCTCATATGACCTGCACAAGATCAAGCCAACCAAAGTGTAAATAAGAGAGGCACTCTGCAGACCGCACTCCTTACTGAGGAGCTATTATAGGCAAGTGTGGTAGTAGGAGTGAAAATGACCAACATAGGCCCATAGGGATTTGCACTCTTAGGAGGAGTGGCCCTGTCGGAGAACGTGTGTCTTTGTTGGAGGAAGTATGTCACTGGGAGTAGGCTTTGAGGTCTCAGATACTCAAGTAGGCCCACTATCACTCTGCCTTCCACCTACCTCTCCAGCGCCATGTCTGCCTGCATTCTGCCAAGCCTCCCATCGTGATGAAAATGGACTAAACCTTTGAACTATAAGCCAGCCCCAGTTAAACACTTTGCTTTATAAGAGTTTTAATGGTCATGCTGTCTATTAAAGGCAGTGGATGCTCCCATTGTCATGGACAAATCAGCAGCACCAATTGAACATATTAGATTTTCACAATCATGGATTTGGAAGGGGGATGTGTTGAGAAATATATAAAGGGGAAAATAAGGGTAGAACTTTTCATATTTTGGTGTATATATATATATGAAATTCTCAAGCATTAATAAAACATACCAGAATTACAACACAATGCCATGTGATATATATTGAAACCTATCAAAACTTATGGATAGGATGGCATAATTATATTCCCTCAATGGCTTAGTTAATGTTGCAGAGAATTACAGATATAACAAGAAAAAGCAAGTTGTCTTAGGTGTGCTGTGGAAAAAGCAACTTAGGAATTAAATATTTACTAATCTGTGACATGGAATTGTGCTGTGTTAGGCTCATGCTTTGTAGTTGACAGCCTGGTTATATAGAAACCTAAATTTTGCTGAAAAAGTTGTTTTCAACCCTAAGTCCCTTCTATTTCCATTTATTCTGGAATAATGAATAATGCAGTGTTCAATTTTTTCTTTCTTTTTTTCATCTTCTATACTGGCAAAGAAAATCACCTTTTGAATAATATCCAATTGCAATTCACTGTAACGGATGTGGGTTGTGGACCTGGTCAAAAGGCATAAACTTTCCAACCCACCCTGTGATTGTTTTATCTGTGAATTTTAAAGCATTACTTTAAATGACCTCAGTCATCCATGGCAGGCAACCAGTGAGGCACAGTTATATTCCCAGTATCCTAACCCCTTGGCTGCACCTGAATATGACTTTATTTTCCATTTGTTGGCCTGGAACATCCTCTCAGATTAGAAAGAAGGCAGCTCTTGGCCACTTATAAGCACAATTCTGTTAGTTGTGAGTAATAACAGCATGTATTCTGATGTTTTATAGTCAATTTCATTTCTGCTTTGAGGAATAAGTTCTTCATTACATTTGGAAGTAGTAGCAGAATAGCCTTTGGTAAAAGTTTGAGCATGAACAGAATTAGCAAGGATAATTGAAATCTACACATTTAAATCTAATTCTATATGGTTCATTTTCAAAGAGTTATTAAGCCCCTATGATATGAAAAACAGTATACTGATGCATATATGTTGAATTAAGTGTGTCAAGATCAGTTATTTAGATTGGTCTATGTACACTTAATGTAATCTCAATTTTATGCAGCTATGCAATTCAGCTAGTCATGGATAATGTCAATTTCCTTCTTTTTTCTATTGTTATACATGAGATTTTAAAGCCTTAAATATTTTTGAATATTTTTGTTTAAATCCAAGCTAATTTTATATTAGAAATTTCCTGTTAAGTTTCCAAGACAAAAATCAAGGAAACTAGAGAATGATGCTTTCAGTTTAGCCAGACTGTCTTCCTTCCAAGGTCAATTTAAAATTGACTGTATGATGGATAGATCCTAATTCATCTTTTTCATGATTCTTGACCTGTGGCATTCGTCCTTACTATGAATCTTTGCCCTTGCTTGTAGCACTGTCTGGAAACTTGGCTCCAACCACCTAAATCAAAAAAAGGTGACGGGAGCCTCTTTGGTGATTAGGATATGCAAGAACACAACTTCCATCTTACTAGATTCTCTGTATGGTTTTCACTATTTAGACACTGGTGAACCAAACTGCTGAAAAGTTCCATGTGGCAAAGAACTGAGGCACACTTCTTATCAACAGACTTCTAGGAAATAGCCTTTGGCAAACAGAATTTGACCACAAGTTCTTGAGGTTGGAAGCAGATCTCCTATTCAGAGGCTTCAGAGGTGTTATGGGCTGGTCAAGTCTATAAATGTAGCCCATGAAAGACTTGGATATAGAAAGCCTGGCTAAGCTGGTCTACGTTCCTGGTCCACAGAGGTCATGAGAGAGAAAACGCAGGTGCTTTTAACCTGCTTGCTCTCTGGTAATTTGTAGCAGTAGATAACTAATAGTATTAGATAACTCTCAAACCTTTGCTTGAAGTCTCATCTTGCCCTCCTCTAGTTTAATTACAAAACATCTCTATGATACCATTTCTTGAGTTTACTCTTCTTTATATCAGTAATAAATACTAAAATTATGGCTAGAATAAGGAACCATAAAGACTGATCCCAGGGCTGGTGAGATGGCTCAGCGGGTAAGAGCACTGACTGCTCTTCCGAAGGTCCTGAGTTCAAATCCCAGCAACCACATGGTGTCTCACCTGTCATGAGATCTAATGCCCTCTTCTGGTGTGTCTAAAGATAGCTACAGTGTACTTATGTATAATAATAAATGAAATCTTTAAAAAAAAAAAAAAAGACTGATCCCAGATGGCTAAAGCAAGTGCCCCAGGATAAACACTGCAGAAGATGCTGGTCAAGTGAGACCAGGGAGAGATTTTGCTGCTTATGTTACACTTAACATTTAGAAATTTTCTTATTTGTAACATGAAAATAGAAAAGAGTAGCCAGACTTTACTGATACCTAGACTAAATGCTTTCTCTTTAACATTAATATTACTCAGCATAATAAATCTTAATTTTAATTCCCAAATTTCTGTGATAGAGATTTAATGAAGAATCTTAGAATAAATTAGGTATATACAATTAAAGAAAAAGGCCATGAATGGCAGGGGTTGGGAGAAAGAAAAGAATAAAGGAAATTATGTAACTATATTTTAGTTTTAAAAATAAAAATAAAAATATATTACCTAAATAAGAGACACACAAATGTCTAAAATATCTATATAAGAGTAGTTGTACTGGTAGATTTTTCAGTCTTTTACAAGAACATCTGAAATACTCTGAAAAGATAGAAGACATATTTTGCCTCCGTTTCAGAGGTTTCCAGCTATGGTTGCTTGTTTTTGTAACTATGGCCTTGGGCTATCTGAGTATACATATATATGTATACTCAGTATGTATTATGATATATACTAATATCATAATACATACACACACACACACACACACACACACACACATACACATATATATATATATAAGACTGAAGAGGTCTGTTCACCCTGTAGCAGGCAATCAGGTAAGGAAGAAGGAAGGGTGAGAGAGAGTTTAAAGCACAACTGCCCTAGTGATTTATCTTCCTCTGGGGCCTATCTCCTGGAGCTCCTTCCAGGAGGCAGCAGGGCCATAGTCTGGTAGCTAGCCAAGCCTTCAACACATGGCCTTCAGGGTACACTTAAGATTCAAACCATAAAAGTAATCAGCACCACAAATAATCAGAAAAATGCAAATTAAAAATCACAATGACATATCACTTTGCATTTATTAGGAAAGCTAATTACATAAAAAATTCCTGTGGATTGGGGATGTAGTTCAGTTGATACGGAGCTTGCCTGGCATGTTCAAAAGCCTTGGCTTCCATTCTCTTCATAGAGCAGATGAGGACAGTGCAGAAGTAGAATTCCAGAACCTGGAAGGTTAAGGCAGGAGAATCAGAAGTTCAGATGATGCTCAGCTACACAAACAAGTTCAAGGACAGACAAATCTACATGATAATTTGCCAACTTCTAAAAAATAATAATAGTATGAATGTTCTCCAAATATTAAATACTTTTAATATTTCTACTGAACTACCATATGATCCAACAAGCATACACAAAGACTTGAAACAGGATCTTGACCTAAGATTAGCCCTCATATTTTCACTGAATACTATCTATAATAGCTGAGATGTATATGTAATCTAAATGCCACAAAGAAACTACGATATCAATGTATTAATCTAGTTTTCAGCTTTAAAGCAGAAGGGCGTCCTTCCACATACAACAGTTTGGATAATCCAAAATATGAAAATTATAAATGAAAAAAATTTGTAGGATTCAACTTGTGTAAAGCATTTAAATAGTCACACTGAAGGCAGCCATACATAAGTACAGTGGTCTCAACCGTTCCAATGCTATTCGTTACAGGTGTGGTGACCCCCAACCATAAAACTATATTCATTGCTACTTCACAACTGTATTAGTACTACTGTTATGAATAAATATGTTATAAATATCTGTGTTTTCCAATGCCTTAGGAAATCTTCATGAAAGAGTCATTTGGCCCCCCAAACAGTTACAACGTATAGGTTGAGAATGGCTGAGTTAGTGGTTGCCAGAAACTAGAAGGTATGAAGAAAGGAAGTAGAGGTGCTATACAGGGTAGAAAGTTTCATTTGGGCCAAACAGGTTACAGCTAGAATCCTGTTATATAACACTGACCCAGTAGTTAATAATTGTGTATTGCATACATAAAATCTCAACTATTAGAAAAGCAGACCTACCACAGTCCTTCTGATACATTCCTAAGAGTATATTATCAAGTAAATTACTCTTGATAGCACATGTAATTCAATCATGCTAAGGAAAACCATTTTGACCAGAAGACTAGGTATCATGACAATTACTCATCCTCTCCCCAGAGTCATTGAGTTAGAGCTTAGGAAGAAGGATTATGCTATCCGGTTATCATGAAAGGGAATTTCTTGGTTGGAAAAAAAGTTCAAGCCATTAGGCAAAAATTCTGGCAGGTGGACCTAGCACCTATGGGTGTGGCTAAGCATTGAACAGCTACAGGCAGGTGTCAGTGGCATCTGTTGCAGGGTAGACATTAGTGATGTTGCATTTTGTAAAGAAGAGAATGAGGACTTGAATGCCTGACAGATGTCAGTGATTGTCTTGAATAGAATGAGGGTTAAAGCCTTGTGAGAATATGGAACACATTGTACTCTACAGAAATTGTTACTAGGCTAACTTCATTTAAAATTAATCGAAAAAGGCAGTTCATACTTAATAACAAGCATTTCATAAATATATCATTCTTGTGAGTTTGTATCTTTCCAACAAAATACTGGAACAACATGGTATATATAAAGGATCAGTATCTGGGTAAAATATGCCCCAATCTCAACAATACTAGCAAATATTTTCATTGAATACTATCCATTATAGTTGAGATTTGTATGCAACCTAAGTGCCACAAACTACTATATAGATGTATTGAGATAGTTTTCAGCTTTATAGAAGAAAGACCTGAAGACCTTAATATATTGCTATGAAGACCTTAAAATAAATCTGCCCATGTATTTATTAGTTAGAAAAAATATAGAATGTCACTTATGCTTAAATAGTTCAATGGTACAAGATAACAGTAAGGAAAATATTTAACCACAAATTCTCTTATAATCTTGTGGTGAATTTTGTACATTTCTTCATAATCTCAGAACTCACGTTTTATCTAGTTCTTACCATGGTATTAACCCTTTGCAATATGTGGCATATTGATGTTGATGTATGGTTAGAGAAAGGCTGTCTATTCACTGTTACCCATTTATATATTTTTTTCTGTCTGACAGATGAAAATTGGACATCCATGTAGTTTCTCCTGTTACAGATAATGAGACATTTGTATGTCTCTAATGGCCATTCTTACTTTCTGTCTTTAATCACATGTATTTTCCACTGAAGTAGGCAGAGTTCTAGGATGAGAAGTGATTTCAGATGACTTCAAGGTTAGACTCAGGGAGAAACTAAGCAACCGAAGAAAATAAATAATGCATTCAACTGTGCCTTTGTGAGGACTTGTGACTGAGTCACAAGACACAGTGCATGTGTGTTTTATATGGCTTGCATGTTTGCTTTAACATCACTACTGAATAGGCTATCCTTTGAACTGTTAACAATTAACCTTTCCCTTATAAAATGGGCCTCTAAGTTGCTTTGTGTTTATTATCTAAGGTGTGGCATTACCCACTGTTTCGAGCAGGTAATATATAACCTGTTCCAAAATTCAAATGAAAAACAGGCTAAAACTAACTTTCTTTCACTTATACACTAGACTATACGATTTTCCTCTCCAAACAACTCCAAATATAAATTATATGAAAACTTTCAAGAGATTATTTTTTCACTTCTTTTTAATTTTATTTTTTAAATTAATTTATTTTTTACACCCCATGTTTTATTCTGCCCCCCACCCCAATCCACCCTCAAACTGTTCCACATCCCATGCCTTCTCCCCTCCCCTCTGTCTCCACGTGAATGTCCCCACCCACCACCCCACCTGACCTCTAAACACCCTGGGGTCTCTCGTCTTTTGAGTGTTAGGTACATTGTCTCTGAATGAAGGCAGATCTGTACGTCCTCTACTGTATGTGTGTTCGGGACCTCACATCAGCTGGCACATGCTGCCGGTTTGGTGGTCCAGTGTTTGAGAGATCTTGGAGGTCCAGATTAATTGAGACTGCTGGTCCTCCTACAGGATCACCCTTCTCCTCAGCTTCTTTCAGCCTTCCCTAATTCAATCAAAGGAATCAGGTGCTTCTGTCTGTTGGTTGGTTGCAAACAGCTGCATCTGACTCTTTCAGCTGCTTGTTGGGTCTTTTGGAGGGCAGTCATGATAGGTCCCTTTTTGTGAGCACTCCATAGTCTCAGTAATAGTGTCAGGCCTTGGGGCCTCCCCTTGAACTGGATCCCATTTTGGGTCTGTTGCTAGACTTTCATTTCCTCAGGATCCTCTCCATTTCCACCCCTGTAATTCTTTCAGACAGGAACAATTATGAGTCAGTTGTAACTGTGGGATGGATGGCAACTCCATCCCTCATTTGATGTCCTGTCTTCCTGCTGGAGGTGGACTCTGTAAGTTCCCTCCCTGTACTATCTGACATTTCATCTAAGATCTCTCCCTCTGAGTCCTGAGAGTCTCTTACCTCCCAGGTCTCTGGTGCATTCTGGAGGGTCTCCCCAACCTCCTATTTCCAGAGGTTGCTTGTTTCCATTCCTTCTGCTGGTCCTCAGGGCTTCAGTCCGTTTCCCTCACCCAATACCAGATCAGGTTCCCCTCTTTCCACTCACTGCCCACCCTTGTTCACTTTCCCTCCCAGAACCCTCCCTCCCCACTTGTGATTGCTTTCTTCTCTCTCCCATGTGAGACTGAGGTGTCCTCACTTGGATAGTTCAGCTTTTTGACCTTTTTGAGTTCTGTGGACTATATCTTGGGTATTCTGTACTTTTTTTTTTCTTGGCTAATATCCACTAATTAGTGAGTACATACCATGCATGTCCTTTTGGGTTTGAGTTACCTCACTCAGCATGATATTTTGTAGTTCCATCCACTTGCCTGCAAAACTCAGGATGCCCTTGTTCTTAATAGCTGAGTAGTATTCCATCGTGTAAATGAACCACATTTTCTGTATCCATTCTTCTGTCGTGGGACATCTAGGTTGTTTCCAGCTTATGGCTATCACAAATAAGGCCACTATGAACATAATGGAACATGTGCCTCTGTGGCATGATGGGGCATTTTTTGGGTACATTCCCAAGAGTGCTATAGCTGAGCCTTCAGGTAGACATATTTCCAATTTTCTGAGAAACCTCCAGATTGATTTCCAGAGTGGTTGTACCAGTTTGCAATCCCACCAGCAATGGAAGTATTCCTCCTTCTCCACATCCTCTCCAACATGTGTTGTCACCTACGGTTTTGGTCTTAGCCATTCTGATTGGTGTAAGGTGGAATCTCAGGGTTGTTTTGACTTGAATTTCTCTGATCTCTAAGGTCTTTGAACATTTCTTTAGGTGCTTCTCAGCCATTCAAGATTCTTCAGTTGTGAATTCTTGGTTTAGTTCTACACCCCATTTTTTGATTGGGTTGTTTGGTTTTTTTGGTGATTAACTTCTTGAGTTCTTTATATATTTTTGGAATTAGTCCTCTATCGGATGTGGGGTTAGTGAAAATGTTTTGCCAATCTGTAGGGTGTTTATTGACTATGTCCTTTGCCTAACAGAAGCTTTCCCATTTCATGAGGTCCCATGTATCAGTTCTTGGTCTTAGAGCATGAGCTATTTGGAGTTCTGTTTAGGAAATTTCCCTCTGTGTCAATGAGTTCAAGGCTCTTTCCCATTTTCTCTTCTATTAGATTGAATGAATCTGGTTTTATGTTGAGGTCTTTGATCCACTTGGACTTGAGCTTTGTACAGGGTGACAAATATGGGTCTATTTTCATTCTTCTACATACAGACAGCCAGTTAGACCAGCACCATTTATTGAAGATGCTTTCATTTTTCCATTGTATATTTTTTGGCATCTTTGTCAAAGATCAAGTAACTGTTAAGTGTGTGGTTTTATTTCTGGGTCTTCAGTTCTATTCCATTGATCAATGTATCTGTCTCTGTACCAATACCGTGCAGTTTTTATCACTATTGCTCTGTAGTAAAGCTTAAGGTCAGGGATGGTGATTTCCTCCAATGTTCTTTTATTGTTAAGAATTGTTTTTGCTATTCTGGGTTTTGGGGGTTTTTGTTTTTGTTTTTGTTTTGTTTTGTTTTTTTTGGTTTTTTGCCTTTCCAGATGAATTTGAGAATTGCTCTTTCCATGTCTTTGAAGAATTTCGTTGGGATTTTGATGGGGATTGCATTGAATCTATAGATTGTCTTTGGTAGGAGGGCCATTTTTACTATGTTAATTCTGCCAATCCACGAGCATGGGAGATCTCTCCATTTTCTGAGATCTTCTTTGATTTCTTTCTTGAGAGACTTGAAGTTATTGTCATATAGAACTTTCACTTGTTTGGTTAGAGTTACCCCAAGATATTTTATATTATTTGTGGAAACTGTGAAGGGAGTTGTGTCCCTATTTTTTTTCTTAGCCTGTTTATCCTTTGTATAAAGGAAGGCTACTGATTTATTTTAGTTAATTTTATATCCGGCCCCTTTGCTGAAGTTGTTTATCAGCTGGAGAAGTTCTATGGTGGAATTTTTGGGGTCGCTTATGTATACTATCATATCATCTGCAAATAGTGATACCTTTATTTCCTCTTTATCAATTTGTATTCCCTTGATCTCTTTTTGTTGTCTTACTGTTCTAGCTAACACTATCTCTACCTCAGAGCAATAAAGTAAAAACTTAAGGCCTTCTATTGTTTGATTTTTATCTTTTTTATTTTACTGGTTTTGATTTTATTTTTCTAAGGTGATTTTGATTCATAGTAACAAAAACCAATACAGTTATCAATGTAATAAATTACATTCAAGCATAGAAATTCTGCTCAGGTATAAAATTTGCCTCTACCTTCTCTAGAAAAATCTTATTGCAATTAAACTAAACAGGTATATTTTAAAGGGAGGAAAATCACATTTATCCAAGACTGTTAGTTGGGTTGTTTCCTCCCCTTCCCTCCCCTCCCCTCCCCTCCCCTGCCCTCCCCCTCCCCTCCCATCCCCTCCCTTTCCTTTCCTTTCTTTTCCTTTCCTTTC
>NW_022196913.1:92476027-92494662 GCF_008632895.1 Mastomys coucha
CCGCCCCTCCCTGCCTTGCCTAGCCTGTCCTTTCTTTGGTGCAGGTACCTCCTTTGTGTTGGAGATTTCCTTCTGGGATCCTCTGTAAGGCTGGATTGGTAGATAGATACTGTTTGAATTTGGTTTTGTTCTGAAATATTCTGGTTTCTCCATCTATGCTAATTGAGAGTTTTGCTGGTTATAGTAGCCTGGGCTGGCATTCATGTTCTCTTAGAGTCTGCATGACCTCTGACCAGGCTCTTCTGGCTTTCATAGTCTCTATTGAGAGATCTGGTTTAATTATAATAGGTCTACTTTTGTATGTTACTTGGCTCTTTACCATGCAGCTTTTACTATTCTTTCTTTCTTCTGTGCATTTTGTGTTTTGATAATATGTGACAAGATTATTTTCTTTTCTGGTCACATTTATTTGGTGTTCTTCAGGCTTCTTGCATCTTTATGGCCATCTATTTCTTTAGGTTGGTTAAGTTTTCTTCTATGAGTTTGTTGAAGACATTTTCAGGTCCTTTGAGCTGGAAATCTTCATTCTCCTCTCTTCCAATTATTCTTAGGTTTGGTCTTTTCATTGTGTCCTGAATTTCCTGGACACTTTGGGTTAGGAGTTTTTTTATGTTTTGAATTTTCTTTGACAGTTGTGTCTGTCTTTTCTATGGTATATTTTACACCTGAGATTCTCTCTTCTATCTCTTGTATTCTCTTGATAATCTGTAATTCCTGACCTCTTTCCTAGGTTTTTCATTTCCAGGTTTGCCTCTGTTTGTGTTTTCTTTATTGTTTCTACTTCCACTTTTAGGTCTTAGATTGCTTTATTCAATTCTTTTATCTGTTTACCGGTGTTTTCCTGTATTTCTTTCAGTGAGTCATTGATATCCTCCTTAAAGGACTCTATTGTATTCATGAGACAGGATTTTAGGGCAGATTCATGATTTTCAGGTGTGTTGATATATTCAGGGATTGCTGTTGTGGGATAACTGGGTTCTGATGATGCCCACATATTTTGGTTTCTGTTGCTTATGGTCTTGTGCTTGTCTTTCCCCATCTGGATATCCCTGGTGTTTGTTGGTCTGGGTTACTGTCTAGAATCTCCCTCATTTATACCTGGGTTACTTCAGGTCTCCTGGTAGAAATGCATCCCTGGCTGTAGTAGACCAGCTGTGGGGTCTTCCAACTGGAAGCTCTTCATAGGGGCACAGAAGCTACTGATCTGTTGCCCTCGTGCTGCAGTAGATCTCCTGGGAGGCCTTCCGACAGTTGGGTCTTCAGTGGAGCCGTCAAGCTATTGTTCAACTGCACCGAGTGCAGCAGATCCTCAACTGCTCTGAGTACAGAGGGTCCTCAACTGCTCAACTGCTCAACTGCTCTGAATGCAGTGGGTCCAACTGCTCTGAGTGTAGCAGGTCTTCCAGGATGGAATGGGATGATCTTCATGGGAGCAGACCAACTAGGAGTCTGTCCCAGCAGAAAGGACCAGGCAGGAGAGGTGGAAGGGACAGAAGGGGAGAGGTATTGGGAAGGGCAGGGGTTTTAGTGGGTGATGGGTCCTGAGTCCACCGGACTTCCAGCAGCAACTCTGGGATTGGAGGCTGGGAGTGTTCTTACCAACTGCTCTGGGTCCTCTAGGATGGATAGGGATATGGAGTCTTCACAGAAGTAGAACTACTAGGGGTCTTCCCCAGCAGCAAGCACCTCTAGAGATTGTTTTAGTAGCTAAGTGATATCATATAATACCTCTTGTCCTGCACCTTGCTTTTTAACCAAGCAATATATTCAGATTGTTCTATACCAATACCTGAGGGATATTTTTTCCTATGACTGACCAGTATCCTATTCTATAGCTGTGTATTCAACATAATTGCTGTTTAGCTATTAATATACAATAAAGGTAGTATACTTGTTTTACTTATAGGTAAACAGTTGCGTTTAGAATGTCATTTCTGGTGATGTCATGAAAATAACATTGACCACATTCTAACAGGAAAAGTAACACTGCTGGGATATGGTGGAGCACACCTTTAATCCAAGCACTTGAATGGCGGAGGCAGAGTTCAAGGACAGTGTGATTTACAGATCAAGTTTTAGGACAACCAGTGATGTACATAGAGAAACTCTGTCTTGTAGGGGCAGGGGAGAGAGACAAAAAAAGAGGGGAAGGGAAGGGGAGGGAGAGGGAGAGGGCCAGGCCAGGCCAGGCAAGGCAAGGCAAGGCAAGGCAAGGCAAGGCCAGGTCAGGCCAGGCCAGGCAAGGCAAGGCAAGGCAAGGCAAGGCCAGGTCAGGCCAGGCCAGGCCAGGCCAGGCCAGGCAAGGCAAGGCAAGGCAAGGCAAGGCCAGGTCAGGCCAGGCCAGGCAAGGCAAGGCCAGGCCAGGCCAGGCCAGGCAAGGCCAGGCAAGGCAAGGCAAGGCAAGGCAAGGCAAGGCCAGGTCAGGCCAGGCAAGGCAAGGCAAGGCAAGGCCAGGCCAGGCCAGGCCAGGCCAGGCAAGGCCAGGCAAGGCCAGGCAAGGCCAGGCAAGGCAAGGAACCCAGCTAACAGTCTTGGATAAATGTGATTTTTCCTCCCTTTAAAATATACCTGTTTAGTTTCAATTACAACTAAGCTTTTTCTAGAGAAGGTAGAAGCAAAATTTATATCTGAGCAGAACTTCTGTGCTTGAATGTAATTTATGACATTGATAACTATATTGGTTTTTAATTGTTACAATGAATCAAAATCATCTTAGAAAAATAAAATCAAAACCAGTAAAATAAAAAAGATAAAAATCAAACAATGGAAGTCCTTAAGTTTTTACTTTATTGCTCTGAGGTAGAGATAGTTAGTATTATTTTATTATTTTGTTCTCCCAAGCAATTCATTTGTCCAGTTAGGGATAGCTGATGCCAGTAAGCTAATTCAAATGAAAAGCAATATTGGTTTTGTGGAAACATTTTTTTCTTTATTTACATGTCATATGATAACTCCTTTCCCAGTTTCCCCTCTGAAAAAAAGAAAAAAATATATAAAAATAAAAAATAACCATTTCCTCTCCCCTCCCCCTGCTCACCAACCCACCCTCTCCTGCTTCCTGACCCTGGCATTCCCCTACACTGGGGCATAGAGCCTTCACAGGACCAAAGGCCTCTCCTCCCATTGATGACTGACTTGGCCATCCTCTGCTACATATGCTGCTGGAGCCATTAGTTGCTCATCCTAAGGGGCTGCAACCCCTTCAGCTCCTTGAGTCCTTTCTCTAGGTCCTTCATTGGGGATCTGGTACTCAGCCCAAAGGATGGCTGTGAGCCTCTAATACAGAAACTTTTTTTTATGGCAAGATGATATGAGCTTGCAATATGGCAGTCTAACTGAGTAAGACTGTGATGTTTTCAAGTAACATATTCACTGGGACCACAAATAAAATATGTAGTTGACCTGCCCCAGATGCCATAATCAGGCTGCAATCTGTTAATAGAGAAGGAAAAAATCTTCCTCCTTTCTCAATCTCTTCCAATATTTCAATGAAAACATTTACATTACTTACTCATTCATTTTAAGTTTTCCTGTGTAGTGTTCATTTGTATCACTTCTCCATGGCTTTTACATATTAACATATCACACACTTTGTACATAAAGGTTTTGTAGCAACTTTACATTACTGCCGAGTAGAACATTTCATCTTCTTACTTACATTTGATGGTGAGTGGAGTTGTTTCATGCATTGTAATTTTATACTAACACCTTTTTTAAAAGACTATATTAGTATACTCTGAATTGTTATACCATGGAGTTTGCTTTTTTTCTCCCAAAAATTATCTTTAGAAATACAACATAAAACTAAGTAAATTTTTAAAAATAAATGCTATGGACAAAGCCTTTATGTCCACTTAAAATTCATATACTATGATAGTAACCAGCTGATGAAATAGCAGCAGGAATGTAACAACTCCTTGGGTATATAAATCCACTCATGTGGTAGGAGCCTTTATGAATGAGGTTGGTGATTCATGAAATAGACCCCAAAGAGGCACCCTTTTCTCTGCCATGGTAAATACAGTGGGAAGTTGGTACCATTCAGCTTGGAGAGGCCCCTTGTCTGATCTCAATGTTGTTGGCACCCTGGTCTTATACATCCATCCAATAGAACTTGGAGAAGTAAGTTTCTGTTGCTTATGAGCCCTGTGGTCAGTCAAACACTGTTATAGCAGCCTGGAATGACTAAAGTGCTAGGGTAATTAAGAAGAAACAAACCAGTGAAGGCTTAGCCGTCACTTCAAGAACATGTTTACTCATTTAGTAAGCAATGCATTATGTGTTAGTGCCATGTATTAGTCACTGTATTGGTGACAAACAGACATATAAGACTCAGTCACCTAACTTGAACACACATGGCCAGATGTCATAGTCTATGAAAATAAATAAATTGTCAGAATCCCTCCAGAAGTATTAGCAAAGCACTAGGGACAGAGTTTATTCCGGGTAATGATTCAGATTTTCTCATGTTAAAATTAATGTCTTTATTATATTGATGACATATTTTCAGTCATATTAGGGAAGAAAAACAGAAACTGAGAGCAAACCATTGGTTTTTGGCTTCAGTCAACAAAATATTTACCAAATGACTCATCTTGTCTTGGGTCATATGTTAGGAAAAAAAATCATAGCTTTCAGAGGACAAAAAGTCATTGTTTAGTTTGTAGTACATCTATAATAATCTAGAGGGTTTTATATATTTTGCATCCACCTCTGTTGAGTATAGGGTGTCATAACATGAATACATAGGTGTAATCAGTTTGATTTTGCTATGATGGTTTCGTGATGATGATTCCACCTGGTTTTGCCAAGAAAATAACAGGCATGCCCTAGAACAAAGAACATGGTAAACATCAAGCAGGTAGGTCTGCTTGCCAAGACAGTGATGGGCATAAGATCCGCCTCTTTACAAGGTCCTTTCAGGGCAAAGTATAATGAATACTTCAGTTTAGTTCAGCAATCTTCCACCATTATTCCAGGCAGAAGGAGAGCTTCCCTGACAATGAGGCTGTGGACATTCAGGTTTAATGATATGTAACAGCAAAGCAGAGGTTGGTTATGAAAAAAAATCAATGAAGAATCTGAAAAGTTAGATGTAGTGTGTTGTTTAAAGGTAGGTGCAATCATTGTATTTTTAAGACACCAGTGGGGTCTTTTGAAGGTTGGTGCTTTTAGAGAAGAGTCATTCTCCAAGCATTCTTTCTTTAACCCTCACATCACGATTATATTGAACATTGATGCTGCCTCCTGTATCCATTCTATTCTTCCCCCTTTAGACATCCATCAAAGGATTAGGTGTGCCCATTCCATCCTTTAGCCAACTAGATTAATCCAAGACTCCTTTTCATGACTATTAGTTTATTGGCAGCCAAAGACGGTTGCTTAGAAGGGAGCAATTGAACTAAACATTGGGTAGGAGAATTTTGATAACTGAAGAGCCAATCACAGAATTTTAAAATGAAGAAACAGGAATATACAGGGTTTATTCAGGGACTCTAAGCAAATATTTGACTATAAAATATTATACTGTTTTCTTCTCCCAAGGCTGCCTTAGTGGTTAAATTCAATTCTTACATCAAGCAAATAATTATTGAACAGTGTCTAGCAATGCACAAAGTAATAGACAAGCTTCAAAGTAACTTCCTTTAGGCTTATAGTCCCTACTGTAAAGATAAACCCATTGATTTCAGAAATATGAGTGCCAAAGAAATAATCTAACATAAAGCGTCCATTTTCAAGTGCAGGAGCTGAAACTGGTACCACTGTAAACCGGCTATATGTACAGGGAAACTACAGGTTGTAAGAGTCATTTAAACCTTCATATTTTAAAACACTTCTCTACCAAAGTGGCAGTGTGAGCATGAGAAACTGTATGTGGGATGCCCATAAATTGCATATGAAAATTCCAGACACATAGTAGATACTCAGTAAATTTGTTTCTCCCTAACCTTTGTCCACAATGGATTAGTAATTACGTGGCAAGGTTAGAAGTAAGAACATGCCATCTTGACCACCCACCACAAGAACTTCCTTCTGCACAGTGTCCAGGCCCACTGTTAGAAATCCCATCAGCACTGACATCACAGGCACCCACCATTCTCCAGACACTTTTCTTATTTTGACCTGTCCATGTACCAAGCTCTTTTTCTTAAAAATCATTGACACTTTCTTTGTAAACTCCATTATCCAGGAATGTGTTTTTCCTCATTTCTATCTACCAAAACCTTCTTGGTCATTCATTTATTCATACAGACAATGACTCTAAGTTGAGTGAACTAGGTATCAAGAGTCACAAATCACAGAAGAGAATGGCCCTGATATGAAGGACTCTAGCTGAGTCTGATTATAGTCCCCTCATTGTTCTCTAGGAAAGATAAAGGATAAAGTAGAGATGAGGAATTCTGTATACTCAGGGATTAGTGTAATCTCAGCACTGCATTTAGTGAGAGAAGTGGAAACAAATAAGACCCGATGATTTTATGTGGTTTTAATTTTAATAATCCACCAACTCCAATTGTGTTCTCCATATATTTCTGCATGAGATGGGATCATGATATCGTAGAAACCATACTCTAAGGAAAGCTGACTCTGCCTCTTCCAAAGGACATCAACTGTCCATAGCTCGAAGATCATGAACCCATTCCTACACAATACTATAACGTTTAGCATTTTAATCTGCAGTTCTACTGCAAGTATGTGAAATGTGCCTACAGGTACAATAATAGTCCAAATATTATCAGGTAATCAGCTACTTCATGATTATTTAAAGACCCATTTTACAGGAGGAACAAGTGTTTGGTACTTCAAATCTGGCCAAAAAACAAAAACTGGGGAACCTGTGAGCTACAGAGGCAAAGGTACTGTTATTAGTCTGCTAAATGGACATAACTTCAAACTGCCCTCTAAATTTGCATCTCTCTACCCTTGGATTAGTGCAGTATTCAGACCTCATAAGAGAAGTTTCTTTCTGAAGTGGGTTGTCAATTCGGAGATACACAACTGGATACTCTGCAGAGAACAGTAATCTATTGAGTGCTCAGCCACAAATGGGATGTCTATATCACACCATTCCCCAAGTCCAGGAATTATCATGAGGAAATGGGTGGAAAGATTGTAAGTGCCAGAGGTTGTGAAGTTTATAGCCTAACAGTTTTGTTTGTTTGTTTTTGTTTAACAATGCAAGGCAAGGTACAGACATTTGTAGAATACTGAAAATACATAATGGGAATAAAGTATAATTATACTTCCTAATACCTGGTTTTTTCATACCAAGGTTCTGTCTTGTCAGGAGACAGAGGCAGTCAAGCAAATATATACATCCCCAAGCAAATATATACTGCCTATTAGGTAGAGATAGGTACAAAGTATGTTGGAAAATAGAAAGGAGAAAAAAAACCTCTCTTTTGGCTAATATTTGCTCATCTTAGAGAAATGTAAAAAGGATTGTATAAGCCAGCAGTCCTCAACCTCTTAGTCATGCCCCTTTGTGGGTCAAGTGATCCTTCACAGGGGATCACATCAGAACTGCATATTAGATATTTACATTATGATTCATAGCTGTAGCAAAGTTGAAGTTATGAAGTAGCAAAGAAAATAATATTATAGTTGGGGAGTCACCACAACATGAGGAACTATATTAAAGGGTTGCGGCGTTAGGAAAGTCGAGAAACACTATTATATACCATTGTATATAATACAATGTTTGAGATGACACACTAAGGGTTTATTGGTGTCTCCCCAGAGAAGGAATAAGGGAAGCACTTTCCACATATAAGACAGAATCTCTGGCTGCCATGGAGTTCATCCAGCAAGTCTAAATGAAAGAAAACAAGGCTTTCATAGCCTAAACAGGGCTCTCAAGAGCATCACATGATGTCTGCAATGCGACAAACTTACATCAATTTTATCTACCAATATTATCTTATTAAATCAGAGGTTTACTGGATACCTTTGTAACTAAGTGGTCTTCCCAAAGAGAATTTTCAAGAGGAACATCTGTGGAAGAGGGCAACCATTTTCTTGAATTTGCAATCCAAGACAAGGTTCCTAGGAACAAGATGCTCAAGTCAGTGAAAAGAATGAAGCAGAGATTTTTTGGGAGAAAAAAGTAGGGAATAAAAGGAAGTTAGATAAAGGTTAAGCTGCTCTACAAGTACAAGGCATGGCGATGAGGAATTCTGTATACTCAAGGTTCAGTGTAATTTTAGCACTACATTTAGAAAGAGACATGAAAATGAATAGGACCCAATGGTTTTATGTATACTATGGACATTTCCTGGTTTCTGTGAAACATGATTCTGAGTTTTTATGTATTTTCTTTCTTCAATAGAAATATAAGTATCTGAGGCTGGTGAGATGGTTCTGCAGTTAAGAGTACAAGTTATTCTTTCAGAAGTCCTGGGTTCAATTCTCAACATCCTCACAGAAACTTACACCTCTCTGTAACTCCGGTTTCAGGGGATATAACACCCTCTTCTGGCCTCTGTGGGAACTTGGTTTACACATGGTGTACAGAAATACATGTAGGCAAAACAACAACAACACACATACACATCATTATCATCATTATAACTGTAATAAACAAATAAAAATAACAATTTTAAAAAGAATACAGTTCTCTTTACTGCAGGAATTATATCCTGAGTCTATTATTTATTTTGCCTATTAATTTTCACCAACAAGCTTAGCAGAGCAGGAAACCATGCTAAGTCAATAGTTAATGGATTCATTAATTGATTAATATAAGCAATCCCATACCTGAATTAACATAATGTCCTCAGTCCATTCTCTGTTAGTAATACGACCACAGAGTGAGTGAGATAAAAATAAAAGAGTTTAACTTTGACTCACAGTTAATGTCCAAGGATGAAGGGTTATGTATGATGAAGGTCTTGCTGGCAGTATCCCTAAGGTAGTACAGACCTCAGATAAGATTTTATTACAAATCTTCTATCCAGAGAACTATTCATTGGGTCAAATATTTAATCCCTTCCTAAGAGAAGAGACCTAGGTACCTCTTTGCATTATTTTCTTGACATTTAAATTGAAGTTAAATTTCAACATATCAGTAGAAAACAAGCCACATTTATACAATGTTGTATGAATACTATGTTGTGACTAAACAATTATTTTTTAACTTTTATTGCATTATGATGAGAAAAGTTACATGATTTCAAGTTATCTGAATTTGTTAACATTTAAAAACATATTTCAAGTAAATAGAATTAAATCACATTCTTGTTTCCCTTTTGTACGCCAACTCCTCCCAGAGACCTGCCCTTTAATGCCTACAATATCTTTTTTGTCATATTCCTTAAAATTTATAAAATATTATAACAATAATAATGAGTATTATAAAAGTTGTTTGATACAAAACAACAATCAATTTAACAGTCTTATGTAGATGCTTGTGTACAGCAATACTGAAAATACATACATTTTTCTCAATATAAATTTTAAATAACTCCAAACATATTAACTGTATATTTCAAAATAATACATCACTATTAGTATTTTCTTAAATGAACATAAATATATAAAGTCTTTTTGTTTGTTTGTTTGTTTGTTTTGAATTTAGTAGAGTTTAAAATCTCGACTCTTACTGTGGTCCAAGCCCAAAATAAGAACAATTTTTAGACACTGGATTTCATTGTAATAAGACTGTATTTCAATGACTCTCACATCACCAAAGGATTTTACCTCCATCATAGCTAAGCTGAGAGTTGACAGTTCTGCTGCACCAAGGAATAAATTGTAGACACGATTTTTGGATACAGACTTTCTGCTATGGTCAAAACTATTTGACTTGAGTGAGTGACTTTATTCTCAGCCCACAGAGAACAGGTTACATTCATTTAAGAAATGGTGAGTGTATTAAGATGGTCTGTCCATAAAGTCATTCACCAACTGTTTCAATGAACAATGATTCTGCTTGGAGAGTGGCACAGACATTAGGTGAGGGTAAGAATCTGGTTCATTAGCTGTGATAATTTGGAAAAGTATACATTTCAGAGAAAGAGTAACTTATAAAGTCCTCTTCTTCAAACTTGATACAAGAGCTACAAATGTCAAGCAAAGCATTCAGTCTCACTTTTTGTTGTTCTCTTTCCTACAAGCCACCTCTCAAGTTAATTGTCTATGTCTCCCTTGGGTATATAAATACTTTTGAAATATATAAGCTGTTCTGAAAACCATAGGATAGTGTAAAAACATGAAATAAACAATACTACTAATAGAGAAGCTGAGATAGGAGAAGCGAAATTTCAAGACCCTTATGTTGTACACCGCCAGACACTGTCACAACCAAACAAGCTGAAAGTGTATATAAATTATACAATATTGGACCTATTTCTCCAATTACCAAATTAGAGAGACCATTGGATGACAATCAACAAATTTCTTCTTCCTCATATTTTTGGATTTCAATCAATTAGGATATGTTGGTAATATTAATTTTCATATTAAGATATTAAGAAAAGGTAATTGTCACTTCCTGTTGTTTTTGTTGTAAGTGATGGAATTAGGTTTGTGTAGATTTGTTGAAAGATTACTTTCTTGTTTCTTCTAGGGTGTAGTTTTGCTCTTTATGTTGATATTTCCATCTATTATCCTTTATAGGGCTGGATTTGTGGAAAGATATTGTGTAAATTTTGTTTTGTCATGGAATATCTTGTTTTCTCCATCTATGGTAATTGAGAGTTTTGCTGGGTATAGTAGCCTGGGCTGGCATTTGTGTTCTTGTAGGGTCTGTATGACATCTGCCCAGGATCTTTTAGCTGTCATAGTCTCTGGTGAGAAATCTGCCGTAATTCTGATAGGCCTGCCTTTATATGTTACTTGCCTTTTTTCCCTTACTGCTTTTAAAATTCTTTGTTTAGTGCACTTGGTATTTTGATTATTATGTGACAGGAGGAATTTCTTTTCTGGTCCAGTCTATTTGGAGTTCTGTAGGCTTCTTGTATGTTCACGGGCATCTCTTTCTTTAGGTTAGGGAAGTTTCCTTCTATAATTTTGTTGAAGATATTTACTGGCCCATTACATTGGGAGTCTTCACTCTTCTCTATACCTATTATCCTTAGGTTTGGTCTTCTCATTGAGTCCTGGATTTCCTGGTGGTTTTGAATTAGGAGGTTTTTTCCTTTTTGCATTTTCTTTGATGGTTGTGTCAATGTTTTCTATGGTGTCTTCTGCCCCTGAGATTCTCTCTTCTATCTCTTGTATTCTGTTGGTGATGTTTGCATCTATGACCCCTGATTTCTTTACTAAGTTTTGTATCTCCAGGGTGGTCTCTCTGATTTCTTTATTGTTTCTATTTCCATTTTTAGATTCTGGATGGTTTTTGCTCATTTCCTTCACCTGTTTGATTGTGTTTTCCTGTAGTTCTTTAAGGGATTTTTGTGTTTCCTCTTTAAGAGCTTCTAGCTGTTTACTTGTGTTCTGTATTTCTTTGAGGGTGCTATTTATGCCTTTCTTAAAAGTCCTGTATCATCATCATGAGAAGTGATTTTAGATCGGAATCTTGCTTTTCTGGTGTGATGGTGTGTCCAGGACTTACTATGGTGGGAGAATTGGGTTCTGATGATGCCAAGTTACCTTGGTTTGTGTTGTTTATTTTCTTATGCTTGCCCTTCTGCCATCTGCTTATCTCTAGTGCTACCTGCCTTTGCTAAATCTGACTGGAGCCTGTCCTTCCTATGATCCTGGTTGTGTCAGAACTGTCTCTGTGATCCTGTGATCCTGTGATTCTCCGATCCTGTGACCCTGGGCTTGTTAGAGTATGTGGGAGTGCAGCAGCTTCCTCTGGGTATTGTGGGACTGACTGCTGAGCCTGGGCCCAAGATCTGCTCAGGACATCAGCCCAGAGAGACCAGAAGGAACCTAAGCCACTCTCCTGGTAGAGTTCCTGTGTGCCTGATCTGGCTGGTCCCTGTTACTTCCGGAGTTGGGACAGATGTTGGGTCTTCCTCGCCTCTGATCCTGAGAGTGTCAGAGCGCCTGGGAGTAGAGCTTCCTCTGGGTGTTGTGGGACTGGCTGCAGAGTTTGTGTCCAAGGACCACTCAGGACACCAGTCCAGTGACTAAACAATTCTTAACTATGCTTCTTAATTTTAATATGCACACAGCAGTAGAGTTTCTAATTTATCAGGTGTAGGCAGTGCTTGAGATCCTGGAATTTTAAGGAGGTTGCAGATGCTGCAGCTCCTGCTGCTCAATTTGGATTTCTTTTTTCAAGTGGCAGGGGTCCTCCCCCACCCCTTTTTTGCCTACTTTAGGAAAGTTCCAATCCCAGAGTTGTTTATGGACTGTGAAGCTGTCTTCAGAGATTTTTGAAGTGGACAAGCTTCACTGGGAGAGTCGTCTCCTTGGTTGAGTACATACAGCTCCTTGGAGAGTGGTCTTGAATGCAAGAGCACATTTTCAATACCCCTTGGATAGACGTATTATTTGCCTTTAAGGGAATTTCTAAAACTATCATCCATTTTTCCTTGAACTTCCAAGCATTGAGTGCCACCAGAAAATCCATTAGTCACAGCACAATAGATAATAGAACAGCAGATAAACTCAGAGGGCTCTAAACACAGCGTGCTATCAGTGCATGATTTGCTTTGCCTATGCTGAATTGTCTTTGATCAGGAATTTTCAAGTTTGAAATTTGATTATGAGACAGTTTGTGAAGTCTTTGTATTTTTCTCCTTTTCTTTGTCCCCTTTCATATAATTGTTGCCACATAATGAGAGTTTAAGTATTCCTTGGGCAACACCAGCTTGGAGAAATAGAAAACCACATTGTTTGGGATCAAGTTCATGGATTCATGCCATGTGTTTGGTTTCATTGCCATGAACAGTGTTTGGTTTTCCTTCACCCTTGGAGCTACTATGCACTGCAGCTCAGACATCCCCATCACTCAGCAATAGAACCACATGAGTGTGTTCTCATAAAGCTCCTCACCAACTGTGCCATTCTCTACACATCCACTTCCTATGGGCTCTGGCCACCCCTATTTTACATCCTACCTGTAAAATGAGAAACATTAGTGTCCTATAATTAGAAAGCTGTTGCAACAATAAAACAAATTATTTAAGTTTGTGGAACATAGAAACTGTTCAGTGAATGCTAACTACTATATACTGCTTTTCTGTATCACCATGAGCAAACTTCCCTTCCCTTGCACTGCAGCAGAGCTGAGTGAAACATGACATGGTAGGCAGCAGCTCGGGAATAATAAGAAGGAATTGGATTCCGAAGTACTACTGCTGCTTAGCATGGGTACTTTCAGACATAATAACTGCAAATGTGTCTCTGGGGTCCCTTTGGAAGGGCTCTTAAACTCTCGGTAGGACTTTCTGTCAGGAGACTTCTTCCTCACAAGTCAAACGCCCTTGAACTTATCTATACTTCACTGAGTACAAAGTCAGAGACTGCTACTCTGGGCCTTCTGTGGTACCATCTTCTTCTCAGAGATGCTGATTTTAGGTTCTGTGCTGCCTGGAACAAACCTGTTCAGCTACTCCATGGGTCAAAGGACCAGTCACATGTTGTATTTTCCATCTCCCAAGAAGTCACTGTTTCCTTTACACAGAGGATAATACAGGCTGAACTAAGTGATCTTCAAGTCAACTCTAACAGTAATATTAACTAATTCATTCTTTGGTTGCCCCAATGCCTCTCAAATCAAACTTCAAGAATACTGTTTTAGTTACTATTCTGTTGCTATGAAGAAACCCCATGACTAAGGCAACACGGATTAAAAAAATATTTAATTGGGGACTTGTTTTTTACAGTTTCAGAGGTTTAGTCTATTTTCACCACAGAAGGAAGCAGACATGCATAGTGCTGGAACAGTAGCATTACATCCTGATCAACAGGCAGCACTCAGAGAGACAGAGAGACACAGGGGGGAGGCTGGTGGCTTCTGAAACCTTAAAGCCCACAGCCCAGTTACATACTTCTTCCAGAACCTTACCTCCACTCCTTTCCAAAAGTTCAACTAATTGGCTAAGTATTCAAATAGGTGAGCCTATGAGGACCATTCTCATTCAAACCACTACAAACATATTTCCTATTTCACATCTCACTTAAAGCTAACTGTTGATCTCTGGCATTTATGGGACAGAATTCTAATTAGCTTAAATAACTTTTCATTTGAGTGTTGGGTCTTTGGTTTTAAGGCAGACTTCCCTTCCTTATTCCCTTTGACAACGCCCATGAACCTTACTGTTCCACTCAAATCTGAACTTGCTCTGGGAATAGGTCCTTGCAACCTGAATGACATCCTGTGTCCCCTTTGTGTTTCTAAAGTTTTGGGGTATGATATACCCTGGGGCACATTGTTAACTGACAAAAGAGAAGAATAACATATGTGCTTTGGGAATGGAGGCATCAGGAGAACCAGCACAGAACTTGCTGTTATGAAAAGCCAGATTATACTCAAAACCTAGGTCCAAGCATCACCTCTCCCAAAACACCATTCTTCTTTGCAACACCTGGGGATGCTCTAAGTACCAGGAGGTAGTTTTGTAGAAAATTTCAAAATGTTAAGAGTTCTCTTCAATGCTAAAAGCAACACAAACACAAGGTCTACAGCGCTGAGGAAAGCTCTGAGGAGAGTGGAAAAAATTAGAAATAGTCACTGGGGTGGAGAAGGCACACTGGGTCTTGTTTTCAGCCACGTGAGCAGTCAAACCCTTACCCATTAGCAAGTCTGTGAGTACATTGAGCTTACCTAAGGCAGGACAGAAAGCAGATGGTAGGGCAAGAGGGTTCAGAGCTATTTCAGAATCAAGAACAATATCCAGGAGATCTTGAGTTGCATCATGGAAGCTCTCTGGACTCTAGTGCCTTCATGCCCAATGTGGTTTCCAGAAAAAGGAACTCACCTTTTACTTGGAAGTCATCTGCAGCAAGTCATCTCATAGCCTTAGTGCAGGGAAACTTTCTATTTGTAAAGAACATATTATTTTGCTTAATTATGGGCTGTGACGGGATGGAAGAGAGCAATGAAACAAGCATGGGCTCTGGATTCAGAGACTCCTGGAAAAAGCACGGGCTCTGGATTCAGAGACTCCCGGGTCCGAATCATGGCTCTACCCTCTACCAGCTGTAGGCCAATGGTACTAGCCTTGATTTCTGCATCCAGGAACACAGAACATCTTGTAATCATGACCAATGGAGTAGGGAAGTTACTAGGATTAGATGGTTAACATATGTCAAGAATCTGGAATTGTTTTGGTAGCTAAATATTTTAAGTATCAGTAGTAATTACAAAGAAAGTACCTGACTTTTTAACATGGTGGCACTTGATAAGTTAATTTGACCTTGAGATTTTTTTTTTCTATTGAGTCAAGTTTGTGTTTTCTAGTTAGTCTTGGGACTGGATTCTGATCTTGTGCTTGATCAGCTTCCGAAGAGTCAGATTTTTAAAACAAAAACCGTCACCACCACCAACAACAAAACCAACCTGACCCTTGCTTTCCCAGCAGCTATTGAATGATAATAGTCCCTAAACTGGTGGCTTAATTGTGTATTTACTTTCTCCCTTCTATGTGGGGGATTTTGATTGGATGGAGATTTTGTATATGCTTTCACAATGGTTGTGAGTTTGTATGTGTATCTTTCCCTTTGTCTCTGAAAAGTATTGTTTTCTTGAAGCTATCCACCCCTCTTCCACAAAGACCCCTAGGACTCAGAGGAGGGACATAGTATGAATATCATTGAATGTTGATTACTCTATAGTCTTTTATCCACCTGAGGGATCTCTGTGCTGCTATCCACTGCAAGGAAAAGCTTCATTGATAAGGGTTGAGAATTCAGGGATATGCTGATGTATGGGTATGATAAGTCAAGAAGAATCATTTAATGCTATATTCATTTAGCAGAATAATACTATATGACATATGACCTGCCCCATCACACGTTTTTGGTCTCATTAACAATGTCAAGTACAGTTTCATCTTGTGAAGCAGAGTTATGATCCAATCACAAAGTAGTTGGTTACTTCATAACATTGATACCACTATTGCACCAATGGGCCTATGTTGTCAGGCCAGTCATTTTTGTAGATTACAGGGTTCACACATGGATGAGTTAAGGAGGCTTATTTTTCTCCTCTAGCAGCAGACAGAGTAAGTCCCTACAACAGGAATGCTAATTAGTAGAGATGAAGCTTGCAGGTGAGTACCAGCTTGATGTCTCTGAGTTCTGATTCAAGTATGTGTTGTCCTTAGCGATGGGGTCTTGCCTTGAAGTTATGGAAAGTAGCCGGGAGTATTGGTACTATGCCTCTAATACTTAGAAGTCTATGTGTTCCCATTGACCAATAATTCAAAAAGAAATTTTTAGAATTTTTATGAGTTTTCATATTAGTACATTTCAGTATGTCTTTTTCAAATAATCTTTAGTATGTTATTTTTTCGCATATCCTCTATTCTACCCTATACTTCCATTCCAATTTAGTTCTCATTTTCTTATTTAAACTTAATTTCTTCATCTCCAATTTTGAGAAAATATAAATATTATAAATGTTTCATTTTTTTTCCTAGAAAAACAAAACAAAACAAAAAGCGGTAGTTTACTTGATTGGCAAGTATGAAACCCTGGATTCAGTTATAGTTACTTCTGGAGTACTACAAAAACATCAGGTAAGAACTTAGGTGGGAAATACTTTGTAAATAAGCAAGAAGCATAAATGCAAATTATGGTGACTTTTATAATTCTTGTGCAGTAGAAAGAGATATTTATGCTGGAACTACAGACGTGATTGTGTTAATGGTGGTTTTAGGAGTCTAAGAGTCACCTTCAGGCTACTAAGAACCTCTTTCCACTGCTAGATGGAAGGATATTGTGCAACACTCCTGAGTAATTGGCTGTTCTAACTGGTGGTTCCTGTAGTGTCTTTTAGTACTCATTGCTACTCAGAGTGAGCAGAAAAAGATGTTTAAGGAAGAACTCTGAGCCTTTGTGTAGAGTTACCTTCCTAAGTAGTCACAGAATAAATATTTGTAGTTACTGGCTTCAACTGTTCTGAAATATATACTCTGAAAAAAAGCACATAAGTATACTTCTCTAATGAGATTCTATTCAATAATTGCCATCCTCCTGAGAGACTTTATTAGGAGAGAGAAGCATAATGCACATATGATATGAATGCCAATATGCAGTTACGTCTTAGCATGTAGCCACACATCACCATCATCCTGTGTTTTCCTCTAACTTTGGTTTTTTTCTTTGACATCCTTTCCTTTCCTTACTGCTCTTCAGTTTTCTTTCTATAGTATCCCATGCATCAACTTCTTCAAACGTATGTCACTGGCCTCATTGGAAGATTTAAAAATGTAAACAGTTGTACCTGCTTTATCATGGTCTGATCTTTTGCCTCCCTATGCATTTTAATTACCTGAAGAACCTATTGATCCCTCTGTGTGCCAACTGAGTCATTATCCTCATGGCAGGTGGATTCTACACCTGATTTTATTTTTTAAAAAAGTATCAAGTAATTTTATTATGCATTCATGTTGAATATACTTGGGATGAAAATTGGAAAACTAACCTAAAAATAAAATAAATGTGATATCTGGCTCAAAGAGTTGCAATTTTGTGGCTTGGCTACATTTTGCTTGTGTCTGTTCATCAAATAATAAGTGTGTTCTGAGAACTACAGGAATAAAAACATTGGTTATATCTAGGTGCCTTTGAAAAGAGGATGAATGGTCTAGAAGGATTCATGCTTCTTGAAATATACTCTGAGTCATAGGTGGTCTTAAAATCTTTCTCTGGTAACTTAATAATAAGCAAACAGGAGTCAAGTGATTGCTTACCCCTGTGTAAGAGCTAGCCAATATTTAGATGTAAAAGTTGAGAATGTAGACTCCCCTTTTAACCATTGTGGTATATCCACTATCCAAAGTGACAGATAATATTATAAAAATATATTAGACCAATATATTGAGATATATGATTATTAATCTTAGCTGCATAAAAGCCATGTTTTTAAAAACATCCTTTGCTCAGGTTTATAGTTCCGATCAAATAAATTCATATCTTAAGGGCTCAGATATTCGTAAACTACTCCAGATGATCATGCTTTATAATTAAGATAGAAAACAAGTAGAGGGTTTAAAACAATTCAGGTGAAAGCCATTGAGAAAATTATCATCAGTAAAGTGTTGGATAATTAAGGATGTGTGCTAACGTACATGAGTCTGACTTGCAGTAGGCTGAATATGTGTAGTTCAAAACCAAGATAATAGCGTCCTAGTTCCCAGAACTCCGAATTCATTGCCTCATTGAGGCAAAAGCAAAATCACATTGCAGATGGAGGGAGGCTGTCAAATTTGCATGTCTTCTTTAAGCAGTCCCAAGGAGAGTGACATAGGTCCTTATATCCGGAAAAAGAAGGTTGAAATAAGAGAATGGGAGGCGTGACATCGTAAGGAGGACTTGGGTAGATGGTTTAGGCTTTGAAGATAGATAACTCTGGTTGTCAGGAAGAAAGTTAGGAACTACATAGTCTCCTGGAGAATATCCCGTAAGCATGGCTTTGCCAACATCTTTATCCAAACCCACTGGTCCCCACCTAAGAATTCTTATCTTTAAACTTTTTTTTTTTTGAAATGCATATTATTTTTTTTTCTTTATTT
>NW_022196913.1:92499830-92507738 GCF_008632895.1 Mastomys coucha
GTAGATCATACCTTTGATGAATATGAAGTGTCCCTCCTTATCTTTTTTGATCACTTTAGGGTGAAAGAACTTTTTTTTTAAATGACTTTTATTATCTAAGCCACAGTCCATGATAATTTGCTTCAGTAGGAAATTAATACAGTAAGGGTGGACCTGGGAGGAGAGGAGGGAAGGGGATTAGGATGTAAAGTGAATAAATAAACTAAAGGGAAAAATAAAGAGAAGTGGCTATAATAATAGAAATATGCTATAATTAATAAGAATAAACCAAGATTTTTGTGAGTTATATGTATACTGCCCTTTCTTGTCTGCCCCTTTTCAGATGTATCCTATAGTCTGAAGACAATTTCAACTTGTAGTGAGTTTTCTGGCTTCTGTGAATGTAAGGCAAGAGAGTATAATATCATGGGGGACCTTAGTACACAAAAAATTGGATTCATATACTAGCTGGTTGAAAGAACAAATCCATGATAATTGCTGGAATGTTTTAAAATGATTGATCATATAGTTATGTACATAAAAGACTGAAGGGGTAAATCTGGAGACAGATCACTCAGAAAATTATACTAAGTCAAGCTCTTCAAGCTGGAACTAGCTTACAGTCTGCTTGGCGGTGACAATGAGAGTGAAGAGAGTTGGATACAGGAAGCCTTAAGAATAAAATCAAAGCTAATCCTGGGTGTTAGGGTCTGACATGATGAAAGAAAAGGCACTTAGTGGTGAGTCTAACTGGATCAGGGATATTAGGAAGGGGAACGATTTTGAGGAGCAAAATTAGGTTAGGTCGTTTGATGTAATAAAGAATTTATCTTTGGGCAAAACTCATTTCCTCTTAACACTAGGTCAAAAAGACATTAAGCATTATTTTTAAATGTCCATGACTTAACTTGCAATGACTTGTGATTTGGGGCCATCATGATGGAATAAAATATCTGGGTTTGGTTTATTTGTGTTTGGAACTGGAATTTGATCCTAGAGTATAGACTATGCTATTCTCTACCACTAAGTTATGTCCTAGCGACCATTCCATTTTTTTTTAACTTGACACATAGACTCACTAAATTTCCCAGGCTGACCCTGAACTCACTTTGTAGCCCAGGATGGCTGTTAAGTTTCAATTCTTCTAC
Source organism: Mastomys coucha (assembly GCF_008632895.1). Classification (NCBI taxonomy): domain Eukaryota; kingdom Metazoa; phylum Chordata; class Mammalia; order Rodentia; family Muridae; genus Mastomys; species Mastomys coucha. Next base: position 92,500,958 of record NW_022196913.1, read on the forward strand.
CCAAAGTTCTGGAGTCATTAGGATTAAAGGTGTGTACTACTAGGCCTGGCAATGAACTTGAAGTTGGAGTTCTTGCTTGCTATGAAGTGGTAGAGTTTGGATTGTAACTTGTTATCCTGAACTGGAAGGGCCAATGATACACCCCTTGTGTTAAGCTGTTGAGATGAACATAGACAAGAGAGTCTGGCATCTGTGAATGGTATTTTCTGCTGTCCCTAGATTACTTCCTGTTGAAATGTTTCTTATTAAGATATCATTTTAGATTCATCAAGAGCCTATGTGAGTGATGCTAAGCCACCAAACATTCTTTGAACTGTCCTCAGGATACACTGCCTTCTTCAATCAAATATCAGTAGTTTGTAGACAGTTTTGCCTTTGGGAAGCTTTTTATGTACTGGAAATATTTACTATCTTTGCTGTGCATGAAAAAAGGTAAGACCAGTAAGATCCATGTTGTGTCTGATATTGCCTGATGTCATACTTACTACAGACTCTCCAAGCTGTACTTCTGAGGTACATTTCCTGGCTCTGGGTAGCTAGTATCATGGCTACGTAAGCTTATGTGATGTTTGTATGGAGACTAAGCAAGTCTGGAGCTCAGGAAGCAAACTTCTCATGCAGATACTTCCTTGTATCCTCAACCTCCTCTTCTGTCTTACTTTATTTCCCTTTATGGAGATGTGGTTGGAACTTGGAACCATGTAGCAGGCACTGTCATCTAGCAGAGTGTCCCTTAATCATGTCCTCAAATTTATACCATGAGATGGCCAGCCACCTTCCCTGCTTGCATTCATTTTTAGAAAAGGAAGAAAATTTATAAACACAGTTTACTATACAAAGTGCAGTAATACAGACTCACACAGAGATGGTCCGACTAAGCTTCTGTGGCTTTGTCTCTCTGTCATGCAGATATGCACACTAAGCCCCAAAGCAAGTGACTCAAAGATACAAGTATTCAGGAGAAAAACTGCTATGTCTCATTCCAAGCCATTTCCTTTTCTTTATTTTCTTTGTATTCCCAAGCCTAGCTAGACTTTATTTTCGAGACACTTTATTATGACACTCCCTATTTTTAAAATGTGGCTTAGTCAGTAGAGTTTATTTACAAATTCTTTGAAAATAATATAGTGTCAGACACACACAAAGTGACATTCTACTGGTCTTAAATTTTGTTTTATTCCCTGTTCCATCTGCAGTGTTTTGGGCTTTAGAGAAATGCATTTATTCTGGAAGCATAGACAAAGTTGGTTTCTTTTACTACCTCCCCTTAGTAGTAAACAAATTCTAATTCTTTTCCATGATGTAAGAACTTATAGCAAAATATTTCTCTGTATCACTCAAGGTGACATATCTCCTTGGAGAGGAAAATTTGACCCAGAGCTTCTAACGCCGGACAAAGAGCATTTTGAGTTTTCTGCTTAAAGCTGTTACTACTGGATTCAGCAACTGTGGAGTTCTGATTCACAAATTTATAAGTTTTTTTCTTGATTACTGATGTGACCCCATTTCAGGAGTGACGTCTGATTTCCCTGGCTTAAGCATAGAGGCAAAAGTAAAGTGATCTTTGGTATACTACACAATTTAAGCATTGTGCTTGAGCTATTTGGAGACATTAGATATGAGCCACTGTGTGCCCTGTCCAAGCAGTGGATAGTAGTAGAGATTCTAATAAATGGTGGCGGATATCACAGAACGCTGCTGCTAAGGCTGTTAGGAGTTAATAAAACGATGATGGTAAAATAAATGAGTAGTGGAGGTCAGTCAGAGTGAGATAATTGAAACATTGGCATTTAATGAGATGATGTCTATAATAGTCTTAAGTGTAGGGCTGTGCTCCTTGTTCACTCTCCATAAATAACATTTATTGTGAGTACCAAGGTCAATGTAGGAGCAACAGCAAATATGTAGAAGATGAGCAAGTGGTATCCAGGTTTTTCACTTTATATAATGTTGCTTTCTAGAAACCGAAATAGGAACCATGTTAAGAAACAGGTGTGGTTAATAAGTGACCCTGATTAGTCAGATATTCAAGAGCCGATCAATGCAAGCACTCAGATAGGGATGGCTCTTTATTTCTATCTTTGTTTGCAGATGCCCAGGAGTCTTAATGAATACAACTGAATATAAAGAAGGAAACTGTTTCCCTAAGTTGACTGATAAGAATCCTATAACTCACCCTCTGACTTACGTAATCTAAGTCAGCTTGAAAGAGTCCTAGGAATGTGGGTATTTAACATCCATCCCGAGTGATTCTTAGAAATCACCGAGATTCTTCGGTGATTTCTTCGTATGACATGTGGAAATATAGCCAGTGCAATTTGGAGGAGCTTACTCCCCCAACACTTGTTCTAAAATTTATAAAGGCTGGGCATTTCTACTAGTAAAGAAACTGCTTTGCCCCGGCTCAGTTTCAGCGAGAGTTTGCATGTATTTGTAAAGGAGGGAGACATTTGAGCAATGCTACTTAATAAAACTCACAATTTTGCAGGATAGTTTTAGGATGGATGGACCAAGGGAGGATGTATGGAGAGATGACCTTATATTATTTCTTTCAGACATGTGATTCTATGAGACAGGTACAGATTTTATACAACATCCCAAACTCTACCCCCTTTTAAAAAACTTTCATTTGTCAGGAGCCCATGAATCGTGAAACCCCCAAATTGGAGTAGAAATTTAAAACTGGAAGCCATTTTTGTTTTAGTCACAAAAATTTTGTGGAAATATGACTTAAGCCTTTGTGTTTCAAAAGATGAGCTGGATTTCCCTGAGGGGCAGACTCACAAAAGCCCAGGAAATGGAAGATTTACTTGGTATTAAATACTTGGAAAAAGAGAGAAGTCTCAATCCATTACTCATAACCAAATGCCAAGGGATAGAGTTCCTCCTGTTATGACTTTTCCAGAAAGATGAAGTGTCCTTGAATCTAACACTTATCTTCACTCCATTCTGGACTGCCCACATTTTGTCTAAGTTGTCTGTGTCATCTCTTCCAATCCATCCTATTTTTCTCTCTTTCCATTTGTTCTTTTGTAAATAATCAATGTGAGTCCCAAGCTTCCAACAGCTCCCACTATGATTACAGTAAATTATGCCAATGGCTTCTACTACAGTGGTAACATTACATGAGGGTGGGCATACGACCTCACAAATCAGACAGGCAGCACCTCAATCCCAAAGACCAACTTATTTACTTCATATAGTAGTCATGATTCTTATTTAGAAGTGATAGAAGCCATCTTGATAGGCAAGGAAAAATGTAATGATTCATGAAATTGAACAGCGATTCGTAGGACTTGTTACCTACCTGTCTATGCCTGACATATGATCTATGCCCATGATGTTCTGTTGCACCCTTTTTTCTGTACCCTTGTTTGACATTAACACCTTTGTGATTTCATTGACTACAAAGGGTCCACTGTAAGCAACTGCAAATTCTTGAATCCTAAGGAAAGTTTCAAATCTCTTGAATGAGGGATGTGGACAGTTTAAGGAATATTAGACCTAGTTATAAGCACTGGGTTTGGTTTAGTTGGGAGTAACACTAGGAAAATGAGTTCACTGGATAATCAATGATTCTGGGTAAACAAAAATAAGTAGATTCAGTTGTTATAATGCAGTGTCTTAGTAATCAGCATCTATGAGCATTTGCTATGCTACTTGTTAAATCTGTATAGAAAGCACATGGGTCCAGCTAATGTGGCCTCAACACACCATGTACTTTAGGCTTTAGAGTTTTTCCTGTGCATGTTTTCATGCTTCAACTGCATGACACTTATAGCTCTCTACCTATGATTTCTGAGCCCATCTAAGGGATGTGACCTCTGTGGGGCTGCCCTGGGGTTCAAGACAAGACACTTGATGACTTTGATGGGTTTGTTAAACTCAAATGGCATTTGTCCATGCTGCAAGGTACTAGCAATTTCACTTTCAGTTGTGTGAACCATTTCCTCATATTAAACTGTTTTCAGGAAATATACTCTAGATAGAGCTGCTGCTGGTTATTGTGATGCTTAAATATCTGTTTTGCAATTTTATACTTTGGGGGCGGGTGGTGAAAAGACAAGCAAGAAAACCATAAAGAATCAGAGCTTAGTCAACATCAACAAGCACAAGTACACTGAGAGAAAATGCTGGGTTACAGAAAGAAAAATAGAAGTTCATCTCTTATGCTAAATTCAGCTCAAGAAATGGCTTCAAATAAATTAAATATATTAGAAAAAAAGATGCTCCCAGGGCCAGAGAGCTCTGTATTAGTAGCAACTGTTGGAGTTTCCCAGTTCTCTGGGTTTTCTGCTTTCTTTACACTCTTCTCTACCCTCAATGTATAAATACTTTTTTGTTTGACAGTGACTATTCCTCAAGTTAAATTATTTAAATATTGCCATGTGTGATATACATGTGTATAACCACAGCACTTGGAGGTAGAGGCAGAAGGATTGGGAAAATTTTGAGGACAGCCAGATCTACATAGTGAGACTTAATTTTTAAGGATAGAAATGAAGTCAGAGATAGAGGCAGAGGTATATAGAGAAAAACAATGAAAGACTAGGTAGGTTTAAAGATGCTGATAGTTGATAACTGGGTCTTTTCTTAGAGCTGCAACTTGTATAAAGTATACCTCTTGAGCCCTCTACTTTGTCACTCAGAATCTTTCTTTACTATAGCAAAAATCTAAGATAACATAGCAAATAAGACTTAGGTAAAATAGAGAATAGGTTATGTAAATAAAAACCTCACAGAATGTTTGGTTGACAAACATGGAATATGTCTAATGCTACTTCCTTATAGTAGCATTGTAGTCTATAATATGACCCTATCAATAATACTTTGTAATATATCTATGTCTTACATGGGCAAGAGAATATAATGTATCTAGACTCATGGAGATACGTTTTAAATGCAAATCCATTCTTCCATAATAACATTTAAAGAACAATGTTGACTTGATATATTTTTAGCTTTTACTGTGGTAGAAACAGAAGTGGAATTCTGAGAAAAAGTACCCAAGTTCAAATTCATGAGTAACAAAATCTACTGGGGACCTGAGATTATAAAACAAGTAAGTGGGCCCAGATCTAAGAAGAGACAGCAATCATAGGGACAGAGGACATCCACATGCACGCATCCCAGGAAAACATGGAGCTGAGTGCTAGGAAGAAAAACTCAGCTGGTGAGAAATTGAGGACACCCAAAAATAGGATAGTGGGTCAATGTCAACAATACTTGGAAGCTTCCTTTGGCAGGTTTTGCTTCTGTGAACCCCTCTGAATGCTCCCAGGAGGTGCACAGAGAGCTCAGAGAGCCATACAGCCTTAAAAGAAGGAGGAGGAACAGTAACCCTAAGTGGAGAATAAAATACCAACTTAATAAAACAAAACTGTTAAGCCATCAGGGAAACGGGTGAAAACTGCAGGCTTTATGATATTGGTGATCACTCATCAAAGCTGAGAGCAGAAAAATGAGGCAGAGGGAAAAGAGTCTTTCTAGGAGAGACAGGATTCAGAGCTGAGCTCATAGGTTCAAGAATTGAAAAGGCCACACACATACCTAATGCAGAGCCTTAATGAGAACACCAGAGACTGAATGTACCTCCCACTCCCCCAGTAATGCCAAAAAGCTTTGCATAACTAGCAGCAAATGCAAGAAAGAAAAGAGAACATGAGTGTGCTGGGAAGCTTCTTTGAGACGCAGCTCCAGTTACAGGCCAAAATCCTTCAAAAGGCATTGCTCTCATGGACAGCCACCAGCTCCAAAGAAATGCCCATGTACAGAGAGGTTTAAAAGCTGTGCTGTGTGTAAATACAGAAAAAAAAAATCAGTGTAAATACAAGAAAAAAATCACCAAGTAGATCCTGTTATTAAATGGATTGATATGAGTCCCTTAATTCTAGTTCCAGCAAGAGGGAAAAAAGGAAAGCTAATCACCAGATCTTCAAATCAAGCGCACTCCTGTTCACTTACTGTCATAGCCAATGTAGCTTTTAACAAAACCTTGAAGCACATGAAAAGGTACGAAAAGAGTAAAACCAAACAAGTACAAACACACCAGACAACATTTCCAGGCCACAGAATCATCCCTGAAAATTAAGTTCAAGACTTAATACAAGGTGACAATCATTAATGGAGTGTGACACTGGATAGAAGGTAGTCAACAAATTAATGGGGCTAGGGATGGTGGTGGATGCCTTCAGTCTCTGGAGGCACAAACAGGATGATCTTAAGTTTAAGACAGCCTTGGGTACATAACAAATGGCCAGTCTGGACTATATAAAACCTTGTCTCAAGAAATAAATTGCTTTGCTAGCGACATAGTTCAGCTGGTGAACATGCTTGGACATAAGCCTGACTTATGACCTGAAATCACTTGAAACCAGATTTGGTGACGCATATCTGTAACCTCAATACACATAATCTAAGATGGGAGATAGAGACAGGAAGCTTGGAGGACAATTAGCCTGGAAAATACAGCACAGTGCAAAAACAACAGAGACCTCACCTCAACAAGATAAATGGTAAGAATTAACTCTCCTGCCAAAAGTTGTTCACTCACTTCCATATATGCACATTGGGCATGAGTGCTCCCATCTCAATCAACATCCTATCTCCTTAAATTGATCAAAACCAACCAACTAATCAACAAACAATCCAAAACAAATGCTATAGTGGAATAGAACCGAGATTCAGAGCCAGGTGCACAGATATAGTATCAAGTGAATTATATATATATATAAAATATATTAATTATACACACACACACACATATGCATATATATATATA
>NW_022196913.1:92507748-92579851 GCF_008632895.1 Mastomys coucha
TATATATATATATATATAGGCAAATGTAACTCAGTGGTGAAATACTAGATTTCACAAAGCATTCTGCTGGGACAAGTAAAATTCAGCACACATTCTATAAAATTTAATGAAGTTGATAAATCTGAAATATAAAACTGTGAAAGAAAATGGAAGAAACACTTCAATTTGGATTTAATTGGGGTATTGGAATATAAAGTGTGCACAGACACTTGGGCACATGTTCACACATGCACAGAAATACAAATACACACACACACACACATTCCTGAGTGTGACCCAAACCTATAATCCAACAATCCTGAGGTCGAGGTAGGAGGATTGATACAAGTTCAAAGCCAGCCTGGCCTACATAGTGAGTTCCCAGGAATTCAGGGCTACATGCATAGTGAGATGCTGTCCTACAGAAAAAGAAGGTATTTTGTGTTATTTTTTTTTAATAACAGCTCAAAGTTTTGTTTTTGTAAACTCACAACAAAAATATAAAAGCCAAGACACAGACTGAGAAATGATAGTAGAAAACCACTGTAGGCTAAAAGGCTCGTACTAAGGATATATAAAGAACTCTTAAGCAACAATTAGAAAAGAGGAAATAGGATTAAAATGGGCAAAATATCTGGACAACAAAATTAGGAAAGATGTATAGATCGTGGGAAATATATGGAAAGGGGGCTAGGGAGGTGGCTTAGTGGTGAAGGGTACTTGCTGTTCTTCTAAAGGACTGAAGTTTGGCTCCCAGTATCCACAGTGTGCAGCTCACACCCTTCTGAAAGTTCAACTCCAGTGGATCTGATGCCTCTGGGCTCTACAGGTGGCTGCATACACCTGCACATATCTATATACACACACACAGAACATGTACACACATTTATGCATAAATGCATGTATATTTACACATATAAATATATGTGTGTGCCTGTGTGTATGTAGATTAATATGCATGAATGATTTACTGGCTGTCTCCATTGAGAAAGGCCTAGATATAAAGACATCTTAATGGCAAGGACGTACCTAACACCCCGATCCTGGTTTCCAAATAGTGCTTTCAAAGTTGTATTCATTATTATTGAGTGTGTGCATGATGGATTGTCTACATATACCACTGCACACATGTAGAGTTAAAAACACAACTTTTTGATGTGGGTCCTGTGTTTTGACCTATACTTGGCTTCCAGAGATTAAACCAGTCACTAGGCTTGGGTGCCAAGTACTTTAAACCACTGAGCCATCTCTCGGGCCTAGAAACATTTTTTTCTAAATATAATTTTTAATGAAAGGAAAAAAATCCTGATTATCAGCCTGAGGAAAGACATTTTATCCCAGAGTTATAAGTATAAAAGGGAAAGATAAATCATGACTGGAATTTTTCTCTTGGATGAGACAAAACCGAGCCAAAGAGAGCAGCTAAAGGGGCTTAGCCAGTGAGAATCTGAGTAATTTTGCTTCAATGCTTTTAGGTTTCAAACTCAAGAAGCTGACTGGTGTAGGCCATTTCATTTCCTAGCAATAAGATCTTTAGCCAATGAATTGGGGCTCCCAAGGACTGGGTGCAGACTACTAGTTAATCCCTGAACCCTTGCCTTGTCCTTCAATATTTGACTTCCATAACCCTGTCGTAATATGACAAAGGTGGGGTCCTGTTCCTGAAAGTCACTTGACTTTGCCATGGCTTTTTATTTCTTTAGACTTATGAGTCTGTCCAGCTACAACATGAGATGTGAGTCAGTGTAATGCTCTAACACATAGGACAGGGGCAGAAAGAAAGAGCTATAAGTGGACCCTACTCACAAGGTCACTTCTTGGAAAATGAAAATAATAAATCAATGCAGACCCACACTAGGTTTGTCTTTACATCAATCCCGGAGTAAGAGAACACAGGTGGCTTTAAGTAATTTGACACTCAATTGAAAGTTAGATTGTGCGAATGGAGAAAGAGTAGGAACCTCCATTCAAAGGAAAGTATTTTACATCTCTTCTTTCCAAGGCTTAGATGCCAGCTCTATGTATTCACTCCAGCTGTTCTAACAAATGTCACAGACGGTATGGTTGAGAATAGCAGAAGCATTTCCTCAGCCGTGGAAGACAGATGTGAGCCCACTAGCCCACCCAGGGTTCTGGGAGAGGCTATCTGTGTGCTACCACTGGCTTCCTTGACTTAGGGCCACACCTCTTCCATCTCTATCTTCATACTATGATCTCCTCTTTTCCCTCACTTTGGCATTTCTTTCTTTTAATTTTATATTTTATTTATTTAAATGTCAAATGTTATCCCCTTTCCTGATTTCCCCTCTGCAAACCTCCATCCCATTCCCCCTTACCCTGCTTCTATGAGAGTGCTCCCCCACCCACTCACCCACACCATCTTCACTGCCCTAACATTCCTCTTCACTGGGGCATGGAGCCTTCATAGGTTCAAGGGCCCCCCTCCCATTGATGCCAGATAAGGCCCCTTCAGCTCCTTCAGTCCTTCCCCTAACTCCTCCATTGGGGTCCCTGTGCTCAGTCCAATGGTTGGCTTCAAGCATCCGCATCTGAATTGGTCAGAATATAGCAGAGCCTCTCAGGAGACAGCTATATCAGGCTCCTGCCAGCAAGCACTTGTTGGTATCTGCAATAGTGTCTGGGTTTGGTGTCTGCATGTGGGATGGATCCTCAGGTGGGGTAGTCCTTCAGTCTATGCTCTGTTCTTTGTCCCTGTATTTCCCTTAGACAGGAGCAATTCTGGGTTAAAATTTTGGAGATGGGTGTGTGGCCCGAGGGATCATGCCTAACCTCTGGATATGGTCTCCTCAGGGCATTTCTTATAAAAATCCTCATCAATGGAAATGGGTCAGTGGGATGATCGAGGATCTTCTCATCTCAAAGTCCTTAATCTAATTACATCAACAGAGTTCTCTTGTCTAAATGAAGTAACATGTGCAGGGTCTCGGGATTATGATATAAATGAATGGATTTGAGGACAACTGACATTCCAGTCAATATATCTCCCTTCCAATTACTGTCTTTTCTCTTTTCAAGAGTTAGGTAGTGTGGCTGTCATTTCTTCTAGGCAGATGCATAGTTTGGTCTTCTGATGTGGATGATGTCACTTATGACTTGTTTCATCTATACACTAGTCCTGACTTCAGAAATTCTCCAGTTTCTTATTTTGAAGATGCCCCTGGCTCACACTTGTTCCTCTCTCTAAAAGTTTTTTACAGCATGACCCAGGAATTTGTATTTTAAACAACTTCTAGATGTTTGTGATGATCAAAGATGAACAGGAAAACTGTAAGCCAGTAAGCCTATTAATGTCTTGTTCAAATAAAAACAAGACTAAAAGAAATGAAAAATAATTTGAAAACTTTAATGATGTTATTTATATAGTATGATCATAAAAATCTTTAAATAAGGTACATTCAATTTCTCAGAGCATCTAATATTCAGATAATTTATAGTTCATACACTTTCTGACATTAAACAACTGAATACATAATGCATTTTTCTATAAAATGATATTATATCTTATACAGATAAAATTATATTATAAAAACATTCCACACTGGAAAACTGACAGTACCTATTGGAAAACACTACAAAGTTTCTATTAAAAATATATTTTATCTCTTTTATTTATCTCAATAGTAAACAGCATATTCTTTTCTTTCTAAAATTAAGTCCTACAACATTTCTCTCTAGGATTATAATATGTACAAAACATATCTAGATGGATATAAATAGCAATACTGTAATAGTCTTACAGATATATTAGTAACTTTTACAGAAGAACATCAGCTTTTTAATAAAAGCCTTTAACACGAGTGAAATCTCAAAGCTTTTTACGTTAGATATTCCCATATTCAGAGAGATCCAATGGAGTCTAGATTTTATTTCTATTATTATTATTGTTGTTGTTGTTGTTGTTTCTAGTTGAGTTACTGCATGCAGTAATAAGAGGCCACATGGTCGGTAGATACTGAACTAGACATGGCAGCTGGATAAACTATTGGGGATTTGTCGAACATTGGGGAAGATATTAATTCTTTCCCCATATAGTAGTTTCTTTTAGTGCCGTGAAAGAAAGCCAGCCATTGTTAATGTAAGAAATAAAATTTGTTGACTATTCTTCAAACTAAAACTACTTTGAGTCAGCTTAGGTCCAACCACCGAGGAACAAGCAACACTGGGCTCTTGGTGGCAATCTGTTAAATAAACTACCACAGCCCATCCCCTGCTTGTCTAGCTAAGTCTGCATCTCGAATCAAATCTTCAGAGGGAAAAATAGCTAACAGTCAAGCTTGCCGAGCAACCTACACATGTGATAAGGCTCATGCACCTGATAAGCATTATAATAAACAGAATGTCATAGACTATCAGATGCAGAAGGAAAGAGACCTTCATCTAGGAATGACGTGTAAGATAGCGGAAACCTTCTGATTACTCAGCCGAGAGGAGAGGAAGGAAGGGATCAATGTTTGAGGTTATAAAAATAGCCTCTGTTCTCACTCAGCATGCTCGACTTTCTAGGTATACACCTGGTTGTGTACAATTGTAAAATTGCCTGCCTCACTCTTCCGACTCACAGTGCCCAGTGTGTGTGTGTGTATGTGTTGGGGTGGAGGGGAGGCTGTCTTCATTCCCACCTACTGATGACAAAGGAATCACGGTGCGGTTCAAGTGCCTGAGAAGCAGTCTTCTCCTCCTCCGTCAGTCTTGGCCCATCCTGGAGAAACAGCCCAGTGACCATTTCTAGTTATAAGCAGCTTATTTTCACTGATTGAACCTGATTCCCTATCATTTCTAAAAAGAGCTTCTGATACAGTCTGTACATTGTGAAACTGTGCAAGAACCTGACGGTCTTCCTCAGACTGTGAGTGACGGTTTTGGGAAAGTGGTAGGTTTTCAAGTGCTTGAGGGCGTACATCAGGCCCTTCAAGGTGTCTTGGTCTCCATTTTTGATCCTCCACAAGCTGAGTAGCTTCAGGAGCTGCTCGCTAGATTTGCAGGTCTTCCTCGTTCTCTCAATCTCTTCTGGGCTGATCTTCTTCCCAGGCAAGCTCTCCATCAAGACACGAAGCTGCTCTGTGGTGAGGTTCGCATGGCCCATATGCCGCTGCACACTGCTTTCACAGAGGTCAATGTCTGCATGAACCAAAGAGATGCTCACATCAATCTCTCCCGTCTGATATCTCAGGCAGCCACTCTCACACAATTCAAAACTACATCTTGAGAAAAAGCTTTGCCATAGATGATTTAAGGGACCAGTTATTTCTGATTACTAAGGTGATATTATTTTATGTTATGATAAGAAATCATACAATCTATTTGAAATATCCAGCCAACAGTTTTGTGTGAAGCTTTGGATATTGACACTGAATAATAGAAAACTTGAAACTTTAAAATCACAACATTTCAGAGGAAAAAAGAAACAGAAAGTATTCAGGTCCTTCATTTGATAATGAACATTTCTTCAGTTGGCATCTAACCTTGGCCCTATTTGACAAGAGTCACTTTAACTAGTCTTTAATAAATATACATAGCACTGGAGAAGCACCGAAGTGTGGCAGATATGGGAAGCCAGTAATGGGAGTCCAAGTACAGCAAACACAGAGCCTGGAGGGCATTTCAGCAGTGAGCTTGGGCATAAACATAAGAAGGAGTAACTAATGTCTCTATTAACGACATGAGTCATTTACTATCTGTGAGCCTGGAGGCAACTCCGTTCGTCTTTCTGGGCTGCAATGTTCTCATTTATAAAGCTGGGAATTGGGTCCTTTCACATACTGACAGTTCCTGGCTTTCTATTTCTTTTTCTTTTTGCTTCAGGGCTAATTATAGGTTCAAAGAATAATGTTGTTTTGCCAGAAACACAAGAAAAGTTTAGTCTTTGCATAAGTAAAAGCACTGGACTGTCAAGAAAGCTAAGTCTCCTAAAATCTATCTCTCTGGCTTTCCATGTCTGAAGCTTTATGGGTGGTGTAGAAAACCTCTGTCAGATATTAGGTACAGCAGGGCATTTTCTGCTCCTTATTGTCTGCATTAGGAAAACCCTCTGTCATTTCTGTGGCATGTCTTCTTAAATGGTAATTCTCTTTGCACTGTATATCAAAAAGCCAAAAGTTTATGATATAGTATACATAAATCTCATGCAGACTAATACACATGTTCTCCTCTCTGGGTCTCTTCTCTCCTTCCCTCCATGCCCTCCCTATTTCCCCTCTCCACCCTATTTCTAAGAGAGATGCTCCAGGACACCCTAGCACATGCAACTACATATTTTTAACTAGCCCTTCTTTCCAAGAAGCTCAAAAGTTTATTGGACCTTACTAACCCTCACCCTGGGTGTTACCAAAATGGTAATTTGGATGCAGGCTATGTAGTGTGGATTAATGAGAGGTTCCCTACAAGACACTTAGTGTCTCACTGAAGAGAATTACCAAGTACAGCAGAGCGTGAAATGTGAAGCAGGAGCCAAGGGACCAAGGACCTTCTTCTAGGCAGACGTGACTAGTGTAAAGAGCTAAGGAATCTATGTGCAGAGTCCTATTCCCCAAGGACTGGTCCTATGTGGAAAGAGCATGCCCTTTCTTTCAGTGACTACAGAGGTTAGAACAGAACTTTCCTCAGCCGTGACAGGAATCGTGTCCACACTGTCGGTTGGTGAGAACTTGTCAGTACCATCTGACGACTGCAGGAGGAAAACACAGGCCCCACTCCATAGACAAGTAATCTATTCACATTTTATGACAACTAGGTGTCCTTGATGGCCTACTGACTCATTTATTTCAGGAGCTGGTACCTTGGATGATCTTCTTCACCATTTCCTGGTCTCGGTTTTGATGCTTCCACAGTTTCAGCAGCTGGAAGGTTTGTTCTTGTGAGCTGTGTCGCCGTTTTATCCTCTCTATGCTCTCTGCATTCACTTTGGTCCCAGGCAAACTGTCCATCAGAACACTCAGCCAGTTCGGTATAATCTTGGTAGGAACAGCAAACCTGAAGAATGCCTCTTCGCACAGGGTGACATCTGTAGGAAGAGTGACCGAAAACAAGATTCACTGAATGCTTTCACTTCCTGCAGTCCTTCCAACAAAAACAAAACAAAACAAAGCCAACCACAAAATGAGTATGGGGGCTGAGTTTTCTGTGAGACAGCATGCTAAAATGGGAAGTTTGAATTAACAGTTTTCTGTAGGATGCTCTTAATATAGAGGCCAACTGGGCCTCTGTGTTATCTTATATTCATTCATTCATTTCTCTATGTCTTTTGAGGGGTGAAGATGTAAACATTAATAAATGTTTAATGAGAATGTAATATGAATACACACAAATAATTGACAAAAATTCTATAACTTAATGTAAATATTAATACTTTGTTAAAAGGTTAGTTGGTGACTACCAGGTACCTCAAGGTCAGGGTCAAAGAAAAAACAAAACACAAAACCATTCCCTAGAAAGAACTTAGAGAATAATCAAAATAGTGTATTGTGTTTGTGTGCAATCATGATACTATATTATTTTATGTGTTGTAAGCATGTTTATCAGTAGGATCAAATATATATATATGTAAATTTTAAACCATTAACCATCTACACTTTTTCTAAGTAAATTTCACAGTTTTTAAATAAATATTAAAGTTAAAAAGTGAAGGAATTGGCATATAATAAATGATCAAATAATTGCAAAGTAAAATCAGCATTAAGGCTAGAATTAACTCTTTTCATTAGCCTTCCCATTCATTTTACTTATTTTTTTTTTAGATAAGAAAAAGGTTGGGCTGGAGAGGTGGCTCAGTGGTTAAGAGCACTGACTGCTCTTCCAAAGGTCCTGAGTTCAAATCCCAGCAACCATATGGTGGCTCACAACCATCAGTAAAGAGATCTGACATCCTCTTCTGGTGTGTCTAAGACAGCTACAGTATATATTACATATAATAAATAAATAAATTTAAAAAAAAAAAGAAAAAGGTTAAGTTAATTAAGGTATGAGATAATGTAGTGAAAAATATTGGAAGTGGTTTGGAAGTATAAAATATGCCTGTGTTCATTCTTACATTTCATGTTTCTGTATAATAAAGAAAGGGCATTTTGGGAGAGTCACATTGATTTGTGTCAGTTTGACTGGATACATGAAGGCACAGCATTGGTATGTAACTCGCACAGTGAAATATTGAGATTAGCATAGGAGCAGGGTGACTAAATACACCACACTGATTGGGTCACCCAAAAGGAGTGGTTTCTTCTATTTGTAGTGAGCACAAGCAAATAAAGAATTTAACACAACCAAAGCACCTTGCTGCTTCCAGGCAATAAATCTAAAGATATGACTGGTAGCAAAGACAAGTTTCCATTTCTAATTTCTCAACATTTTATGTTATGTTTTACTTGCCAATTTATAGTTTAGCTATTATAGACATTCTAAGAAATTATAAAAATATGTAAGTCAATTCTATGATTTGAAGTTGGCCAATTTGTGCTCAGGTTATAAGCTTAATATCAGCATTGGGTTATTCTTGATCTTGGTGTGTGAGCACTAGAAAGCTTTAGCGGCTTCCAGGGTCCCTGGGATCAGTGAGGAGATACAAGGTTTTCTGTTGTTGTTTTGTTTTGTTTATCTTTTGTTTTTGATAGTTTGTTTGTTTGTTTGTTTGAGTTTGAGCTTTCAGCAGCTGTTAGGTTGGTTAAGAATCAAGAAAATCAAAATGTAGCCAGGCTTGGTGGTACGGATCTTTAATCCCAGAACTCCACAGGTAGAGAGGCAGGTGGATCTCTATGAGTTTGAAGTTAGCCTAGTCTACATAGTAAGTTCCAGGACAGTCAGGAACACACAGAGAAACTCTGTCTCAAAACAAACAAACATAAAATGCAAAAGTTTGTGTTCTTCTCAGAGAAGGCTATGCTGAGATCGTAAGAGGACAGTGGGGGCACAGTCCTTTAATCTTAGCACTTGGGAGGCAGAGGCAGGCTGATTTCAGAGTTCGAGGCCAGCCTGGTCTACAGAGTGAGTTCCAGGACAGCCAAGGCTACACAGAGAAACCCTGTCTCAAAAAAACAAAAACAAAGAAACAAACAAAAAGTGGCATGCTGTGCATAGTTACCTATTCCACACTTTTGCGTTGGTTCTATGTTTCCAGAACATACGTTATCATGCGTTACATTTCCCTTCTGAATTAGGAGGAGGCCATGTGCACTGCAGTTCGTGTGTTTCCTACAGGGTGCTTTGGATGATGTCTCGCCTGAGAAGAACCCCTCTGGACATCTTCTGCAAACTGTGTTTCGCTCTGGTGTTCCTGTTGGAAAACACCCAGAAATTTAGCACCTTCTTCCCCAATCCTTTCTCTGTAGACAATGACTTAGAGCACAGTTCTGGACAAAGTTTTCACTAAAGTTTTACTGCTCCTGTGTATTGCAGGGAACTTTCAGAGTTTCCATTTTTCACTTCATTAGACAGAGATAACGAAACTTCTACAGTCATCCCCTCAGGCTCTTTCCCCTTCTTGTAATACCCACGCAAGTTTGTTGTGCTATTACCTACAAAGATGCTCCTGAAATGGGAGTTGAAAGGAGAGGAGGGTGGGGTACTCATTAGTGCTGCCTCTGACAAAGTGCCAGTAAGGCTTGTCAACCATATTCTTCGCACAATTATTCCTGGAAAAACCATCAAGATAAGTGCTGTGTGCCTGCTTTACTGTCTGTCACTCTTTGAAGTCAGCACCCATTCAACGTTGCATCGTTAAATTCCAATCATTTCTTTTGGAAATTTTTTCTCTCCTAGCACCTAATTGGGAACCGCGCTAACCTTGAGAAATGCACATTACAATAAACTCTTGAAGGTAGTGGTAGAGTTGCCTGCTGAATCCAATCGTATTCCCAAAGTTGAACTACATAATAAACAGATGATGATGTCGTGTTTGTTTACACTGTTGAGCAAATAGCTTGGTTAAATCTTTGGGAAGGATAACTATAAGGATATTTTACTTTGTACTTCTAAGGCATTTAATACTTTTGAAAACATCACTGGATTTGAAAACTCTTGAGTTGAAGAAACTTTCGATAGAGATGCAACTGAAAATAAATATATTCAAACCCTGGACTCTATTATGCATCAGCACAGCACACATTATAGTGCATTTGCATATGAAAATATCTCCATCTAGTGTAAGCTGGCTGAACAGATTTAGACTTCCGTATTCAAATGGAGATTGCATAGGCCATCTCTGGCTCAAGCAAGATAACAAGCACAAAAGAGACAAATGAAAGCTACGGAAAGTTATTAAATTTCATTTATTAAAAAAGTTCCACCTCCTATTTCATTGTGTCGTTTAACCATCCTGGAATGAAAAAAAAAGAAAGTAAAACAGTGTGATTCTAGTCTCGTCTCATTTCATGTATATATATGAAATGATTCACTGCCCTGTAAAAAAAGGTACAGGGCTAGCAGGGATGGAAAAGAAACGGAACCACAGCCCTGAAGTCTCACCTAAATGCTGTTTTCAACACTGCAGTGACACTGTCTTAAGATCCACCCTCACAAAACAACAAGGATGTACACTGGAAAGTGTACTTCCTTCCTACTTCCCTCTCCTTAAATGGAACCCTACTCTATGCTAAGCTCTACTGTCTTGTAAGTAGAAATATTTAGGCATCTAGTCTCTGATGGGAATGCAACTTACTGGGAATACATCACTTGAATGTGTGGATCCAAGAATCCATTTGCCAACTGCCACATGATTTACACAGAAAGAAAGGTCATCATTCTTCAGGTACATGTTTGTGGCTTGACTTTTCTGTTGCCACCTAACAAGAGGTCATGGGTATAAAGTAGTTCTTCAGGTGAACTGCCCTTTCTAATTCTTTTAACAAGAGGAATCCAAAGAATGCTTTGTCAGTAGGCTTCCTCTAATAACCTCTGTGAGTAGGACTTCTTTTAAGATTGACTGAACTGTTGGGCCTAAAAAAGATGTAGCCATCTAAGTAATGATTTTGCGTTGTTAGTGTGTGTAAAAACAACAAGCATCTCGCCTGACACACAAAATGTGAAACACGACAGTGACAAGATGAGTTACAATTCACTAAGGCAGTCTAATGTAACTCGACAGGAAGCAGGGGACTGGCCAGCAAGAAGATATGAAGAACAGAATATGAAGCAATCTTGGCTTCAATATAACAACAAAAATAGTTATCAAATACTTTGTAGAATAACACCAAACAACCCTCCCTGCCTTTTGGCCTGAAAACTTCTCTGCAGAACTACTTTGCAGGTTTTCAGGGAGAAAAAGGTTAAGTAAAGTCTACCATGGTAATTCAGACTGGTTACCTGTTCCTTCTCCCTACAGAAATATTTTCATGTTTACGAGGGCAACGACCATACTATTTCCACAATATTCAACTTTTGAGCTGCACAGTCCACACTTACTTTCTGAATATGAATCTATTTAACCCAGTTCACTGGAGTAAGGAGGACAGGGATTTTCTATTTGAGTGAGTCCCCAAGTACCTCCCCTTCTCCGCCCCCCAACCCCCGATAAAAAGTAGGAAATTACAATTCTTTCTAATTGAACTGCAAAATGTGGTGATATTACCAAGGTCTTCCCTGCAGTGTTCATTCTTTTAAAGATTCCCTACAAAAGAGACTAAATAGATTTCAAATTTTGGGTTTTGGTTTTGTTTCCCTTCTTGAGACATTCACACATTCTTCGAATAGCCTAGGCTGGCCTGGCACTCACTCTGCATAGCTGGTTAGCCTTAACCTTGTAACCAACCTCGGGCTTCTATGGAGCTGAGACTCCTTTGGCCTTTGTTATTGCACCTAGCTTTGACTGTATAGGCTTCCTGTGTCTGCCTTCAAACTTAAAATACTGGTCATTTAAAGTTTAACTTCTCAGAAGTAATTCATCTACTAGGCTATGACCTCTCAACCAGGAGCAAATTGGCCTCCCGTAATGGATAGAGGCCTGCAGCCGGTAGCTAGTTGCTAGACTCACAAGTCATAAGGGAGGCACAGGACAGACTCCCACAGAAAAGAATGATCCAGCTGGTATAACGAGCAGTGAATTGAGAGACCCTGCTTTAAAGTGAGTTAGAGCAAGCCATAGGGATTTCTCTTTCTTCTCACTAAGTGCAGGCTCTTCATTTTCCTAAGCCACAAGCAGCTGTAATCTACAGTGCAGCTCTGTGGCTTTGTGCATGTGCTAGAAAAGGAATATACGTTTCAGCTTTCAGAGTTTCTCACTAGCTCCAGCCCATGCCATTGGGAATGTGGAAAGGGAAAGTACTTGTTTATACACCACGACTTCCTGTTTGCTTGACAATCTGTTTTGTCTACGATAAAGAATAAGCTGGTGATAGGGTTTGCTTCTGTCATTATCCCCCAAAACATTCAACTCCCATGCCAAGAGGAGAAGCAGCTTCATTTTTAATAATGAAATGTATTTCCCCTAACCATTCCCAATTTTACATAATTAATTATAACTGTTCATTGTTAGTGCTCCAGAGTCTCATTGATATCAGCATAATTACTCTCTTGGTATCGATTAACATTTCTGATATTTGTCAAAAAGCACTGAAGACTGAAGCTGTCCATGCCAAAGTGAAACATACTGGTATATGTCAGCTTCTCTTGGTGCAACTCAGACCACGGTCCTTTAAAATGGAGCAATTCATCATGAATCTCATTAGGGAGCAATTTGCTGCATTTGAGATTCTTCACTAAATTACCCTGTAGTGGCAAAGGATTCCTTTGAGAAGGGTCTTCTGGAAACAATCCAGATATACATTACACAGCTAACAAGTACTGTTACCTTTGATCAGGCCAAGTGTCCCCTATGTCAGCTACTGCCTAGCTTTCCATGGTCCTCCTTGATTTTGTTGTGCCTCATAACAGATACCTACCAGCCTGCACCACGCCCAAGCCTGGGGGACAGCTCCGGTGCTTCAAGCAGAATTCAAGCTCCAGGTAGCGCCCTTCCTCACACTCACACACTCGATTGTGGGTGCGGTTGCACTCCTGCTTCACAGACTGCAGTTCCTTGCAGACTGGGCTGCAATATACACACTCATCACTGGTGTGCCAGCTGTCCGTGTAAGAGTGGTCAGGGCATGGGACACACAATGTCTTCCTCCTCGTTGTGCAGTGCTGTTTTAGGTAGGTGCCAGGAGCACATTTGTCACACAGGAGTTGATGACCGGTTTCTCCGTCATAATGCAAGTACTTTGGAGGAAAGGTTTCCTGGGTTGTCCATTCAATGATGTCCAGGAGCTAGAAGAGACACAATAGTTTACTAAGGTGGAAATGGGATGGTAATTCTATACCAAGGCAACAACTGAGTCAAAATCCACTAACCACCTAACCTTAATGCCATTCCCAGGAGCTCCTACACAAGAGAGAGTCTAAAGCCATGACGATGCTTCCAAATATTTCACCAATAGCCAAGAGGATAGATGGCAACAGGTGAACAACGTGATGCAGACTCAAAGAAGACTGCAATAAAAAAAGCTCAGAGCAGCGCTACTGACACAAGGGGTACCACTGAACAGCCTTTTGACCCCTTAGACTTCATTACTCCAGGACTCAGGGTCATCTCTGGACTAATGCATGGATGAACTCAATGGTCACTCTTGCAACAGTTACATGAAAGTCACTAAGACTCCTTATTAAAAATGTAGACCTCCAGCCGGGCAGTGGTAGCACGTGCCTTTAATTCCAGCAGTTGGGAGGTAGAGGCAGGCGGATTTCTGAGTTCGAGGCCAGCCTGGTCTACAAAGTGAGTACCAGGACAGCCAGGGCTACACAGAAAAACACTGTCTCAAAAAAAAAAAATGTAGAACTCCAAGACTCATACCCTAAAACAGTATGGTTCTCTTCATGGGGAGTTGGACTTATGAATTAGCAATGCAAATGAACAAAAGTACTGTGTTGATTCTAATGTATGGGATGAACATACTAAGAATGGTTTTCTCATTAACTTTCCTAGTTACTGTGGGCCAGACTCTGTTCTAGGGCCTCCAGATACAGCTCTAAATTAAATGGCTCAGAGACTCTGCACCTAGACGTTTACAGTCCAGTTAGAGAAGAAAATCCATACAGTAAAATGAAAAGGAATGCTAGAAACTAAGTATTATTTTAAAAATAAATGGAAAGGCAGGTTAAGGAGATGGGAAACATGGAGTAGAAGATGAAGATTGTATAAATTGCTAATGTGGTTATAGTAGCTGGACTCAGGGCCAGATAATGTCTCTTGTTTCCATAATTAAGCTTAATGATGGAAAGCAATGGAATAAAGATGACAAAGTGGAAAAGTACATGATTGTTGATGGCCATTCATAGCATGAATCATGCATCCATCCATCTATCCATACATCCATACATCCATACATCCATACATCTATTCATTCATTCAATAGATCCATGTGAAATGCCTACTTGGAGTCAGCAACCAGGAATATGCTGTTGTATCACATACAAGCACAGTCCCTGTAAACTTGCAAACCACTAGGAAGAGTCCTAGTATTTTAAGATGGACATTTTTTTGGAAAAGGGGATAACATTTGGAATATAAATAAAGAAAATACCCAATTCTAAAAAATAAAAATAAAAATAAAAAAAAGGTGAAAAAAAAAGACATTTTTCTCCAATGAGCATGCTGGCAGACAATCTTGCTTCACATAGGTAAATCACATCTAGAAGATGGAATGACTGTCTCTCGTTGGGTTAAGTGAGAGAAAACTGAGGGAGCAGGCATGCTTTCAGAAGCCACCATCCATCATAAGAAGTCTGTGAAGCAAGAGAAATGACTCGACAGGGAAGGGAGCTTCATGGAGGACCAGTGGCACATGAATTCTGTCTCTTGTTCTACATCCCAAAGGTCTTCAGAGAACAACTTCTCACTAATTACGGGAAACATGTTCTCAGAAGGAGCAGTGTTATTTCTGTGTAGAGGTTGGCTTGTTTAATTTTTATTGTTTATTTTTTGGTACGAAAATCAACACTGACTGTTTACAGGTTTGGGGAAAGAAGCAAACCAAGCACAACATTTTTTCCCCAAACTTTCTTGTTTGTAGAGCTCAGGAAATGTTCCCTGCTCACCAACACATATATCTGGGGCAAACATGCCAATCTAGAGAAATAGAATTCCCTATTAAATCATATGTTGTCAAGGCAAAGAAGACTAACTAGCCCCTTTTGTAAGCATTCAGTATTCTAATCGAAGAAACTCCATTCACTTCTCAGTAGAATATGGCCAGTATCTTAGACCATATGAACTGATAAAATGAAAGAAAAGAACAAAACACCTCCCCAGAATGATGGATCTTTGAGCAGAGTGTTTTGATGTGTACTTCCAACCTACAGCCTGAGAGTGGAGCCATGTAAAGTCAGACAGGCCTGCTAGCTCACCAGGATGCCCCACAATTTGATGGGTTCTGAAGAAAGCATGCTCTTTTGTTTCCCTGAGGCTATATTGGCTTGAAAGAGGAAAAGATGAAATGACTGGCTGAATGTTGATTTGAATATGGTATGAGGCATGTTTTAAGGATCTGGTTCAAATATTTCTCCAATCCCCAATGAGGTTTTCCTAACACAACATGCAAACCCATATGAAAGCAATGAGACATACTTTCATTTTTTTTATTGCTGTTCACTTTAGATTTCCTGGAAAGCCACTTTTGAGGGTTTTGTCCGCTTTCAAGAGGTCTGGCTCAGAGGTCCAGAGAGGCCTTGTATCTCAAGTACAGCATCCAGCCATGTTTCTCATTGCTTTCCTGTGTCCATTTCCACAAGGGTCAAGAATGTTCATTTGTTCATCAACATTGCTCCACTCCCTTCCATTACTCAAACGTGATGAAGATGGGATGGGAGAGGAAACAGTAACTGCTCATGTGCTTCACCCTTCGGAGCCACAAAAACAACAACTGCATAGTACTTCTAACTTGGAAACACAAAGTTTGAAATGGTCTACAATCCAAAACTTCCTGACTCTCATGTAGGTGGTCAAGAATGTTTAGACTGTGGAGAAATGAGAAATTGAGATTTGGGGATTAGAGGGTCTCAGCTGTCAAAGCACATGCAATTATTCTTAAATCATTTTAACAGTCAAAATATAAAATACTTCAAATTTTAAGACTTCCAGACTCCAGACTATCACCAAGAGCAATAGTGCAATTTGTATTTTTCTAGGAAGTCGACATGATATTCCTGATTCTCTGAACCAATACCATAGAAAGCAGTTACTTCATTGAGATACAGGAAAATTGAGGTGAAAGGTATTTAGGGAGGAAAAAGAATAAACAAAGTCTGGATTTAAGAGTTAGAGAGTAATTAGTAGAGACCCTTTTTATCAAGACTACCATGTGGAATTATCATCTTACAAAGTTTTAAAACCCAGAAGGCTACAAGGAACAATAGACTTGTTTTCAGCAAGTTCAATTGGACCTCTGTGCTTTGCTTGGGGAAAAAAAAATTCCACTTTAGTAAAAGTAAAAATTCAGTGTGGTCAAAACTGGATAGTTAGGTTTCAATCTTTGGTTAGCCCCAATTCCCACACAGAATTTCTGGACTTGGTGTTTGGACAGAGAATGGGCAAGCTTAATACATCTCTTCTTCTCCATCCCTTTTCTTACATCCCTTCCCATTTCCTGGAGCAAAGACAAAGACATGGTCTTAACATTAGTTATTGTTCCTTTATCTACTGATAAGATTTAAAATCTAATAAGGGTTTAAAAATAATGCAATCTTCAAATATCCCTGAACATCTGCAGAGGCTGAGATACATGTATAAGCGTGTCTGTTGAATGTGAAAGTGCTTTTTATAGAAGGGAACAACCTTTCCAGGTTTTATGTCTGGTTTATAAAAGAAATTAAGTATAGCTTTCCTTTCTCTTTCTATTTTTTCATCTGTCCTCTCTCTCCATCCCCTAACTCTCCATTACCTAGTCTAATTTAATGTTCTTGAAAGTAATCTAAAAGTCCTACTCTCTACTATGCTCCAGTCTGGGATTTGTTCTAGAAACTTCCATATTACTGTTCTTGAAAGCTTTGTTAAAGTTCAATCTCTAAGTGCTGTATTATCCACTCTATTTTTAATGTTTTACACAATTAGGTAATTTTCTATTCCAAGCTCATCCATCTTTCTTATCTACCAAATATTAGTGGAGGGCAGGAGTGAAGATGGTAGATAGACTGAATTAGTTGTCTAGTGTCTTTTCTACTTGACCATTGCCCTGTTCTTGGATTTGACAATTTAGTCAAATGAAGTCAGAAACAAGTATCCTAGTCTCAGGTCTTTTGGACTTTTAACTCTACTCTATTTAGAAGCCTCTTGCTATGCAGACATTTTTATATGAATCACCACTTTTCAGATTCACCTATGTCTTCCATTCACTCTCAGATGACCAACGATTTGACTAGAGACTTCTATTGGTTTATGTGACTTTATGACTTCCTAAAGGATAAAAGAATACACTTCCTCTGGCAGGTTTATTTTTGCATTATGCAATGCAGACAGTCACTACTGGGCTTGCTCTCTGGTCTGCAGAACCATGAATGACCCAGTGGGTTTCCATTTATGGAAGATTCATTAAAAGCATCCTACGCAGGTCCTGAAATAGACACTTGGTTTGGGAGTTCCTTTTGTAATCCCTCGTCATGATCTTTGCCACAGAGAACTATTTGAGGACTGTCCAGAGTTAGCTAAGCGTCTGGTCAGTGTGTAAACCATGCCATTTCCAAGTCCATCTAAGTCGTTAAAGGAAAGATCCGAGATATATACAGTTGAGAGTTTAGTGAAGATTGCTTGTAGCATAAATCATAAAACTTACTTAAATTTAGAAGTTTTTACATTAAGTTCAATTTGTTTGTTTGTTTATTATTTTCATTTTGACCCTTCATATTTTTCCATTCCCCCTCAATTCCTTAATTAATTAGCTCACTCAGCAAACATTGATTAAGACAAACATTTCTCTGGAAATCTATATATCTATATATCTACATATCTGTTTAAATCTATAATCTATCTATCCATCTATCTATCAATCTATCTATCTATCTGCTACTCACTGATTTCACCCCCAAGACCCTAATGAAGGCAGAAAAACAAACTAGACACTAAGGAAAGAACTAAACAGACAATTGGGTCAAAATCATGCAAAACAGTTGATGATATGAGAGAGAAGGGTATTGATTGATTTTACTGGGAAGGGCTGGTGTCCAAAGCAGCAGCTGAATTTTGCGTTTCCTGAACTCTTTGTTAATTTCTGAAAACAGAAGTATCAGCATATATGAATAAAGGGAAGGACTTTAGGTGGGAACTTCTGTTGTTTATTTGTATGATACCCCAGTGATGATGCTAAGCAAACAGCTGTAATACATACTGATAATTCAAAAATGCAACTGAGGGCCCAGCTTTGAAGGCTCTGAGCACATACATATCTCTAGGAGCAGAGCACATATATTACCTAAAGATGTTGAATAAAAGCCGAAAAGGGGAAATACACAGTAATTTTTAGTATTTGTATGTATTTGTGATATGAGGTGAAAAGGAGAATGTAACAGTGTAGGAATATCATGGACAGTTTGTAAGAAGTATACAAAATTGGTCATGAATAAAGTTTGAAAAACCTACAGCCTGGCAACCCAATATGAACACCCATGTGCACTTTCCACTGGAGAAGTTACATTTAGATTATGTTAACCATATGGTAAGCTTAGTTCTACTGCTGCCTCAGTGACCCTGAGCCAGTAATTTCTATCTAAAATGAGAATGATTCTGAGTTTTGTATTCTGCAAAGAAACAGTTTCAAATAAATAGTAATATAGAAACATATTTTTGCAAATGGTCAATATCAGTTTTTATTCCCTCATGCCCATAGTCTAGAAACTTCTATTCCTTCTCCAGCAATGCATAAACTTTGGTGTTTTATCTTGGAATCCAAGCATGGAAATCAGAAGATCAAGATCATAATTGGTTCTATATAAAGTTGAAGGCCAGTTTGACATTCACAAGACCCTATTTTTACTATTTTATATACATTACGCGTTATATAATAAAATTGGTTTTTGATATCTTCTCAATGATGTTACTACTTTTTTTTTTGGTTCTGCCAAGGGGTTTAAGGCTGGTTCTGGGAGATTCAGAGAGTCAAATTTGCCTCCATATTCTTTGAAGGCTTCATATGCGTTTGTACACATAGAAAGTCTCTGCTGTATCTCAGTATTTACTCAATCCAGTAGATAGGTTGAACGCCTTCTATGTAAACCTTAGATAATTGGAGATTAGACAGCACAAGTTAACTAAAGTGTAAAGGATACATTGCAAGGACATGCATACAGCCTGCATTTACTTGTCTCTAGAAGGACAAAGGTGAAAGATTTGCCTAGAAAACTATACTTATTGTATTGTATTATGAGATCACACGGAAAGCAAATGAAACCAAAGTACAATATTTTCAAGAGAATAGTTTAAAAATTAATGTTAAAACAACAACAAAACATCAGAAACCATCTATTAAAAAGGAAGAACATATGCTTCTAAAACAAGACCTAAAATAACAAGTTCTGAAATATTTAAAAATTACATTTTGTTCTCTGAGTTGAAAGGCTCAAGTCCTTCACAACAGAAAGATATTCTCGTTCTCATAAGACATTTTAAATTTATTTTTATTAGATATTTTCTTTATTTACATGTCATATGACATCTCCTTTCCCAGTTTCCCCTCTGAAAAGAATAAAATAAAAAAAATAAAATAAATAACAAAAAAAAACCCAAAGCAAAAAGAAACCTTGTTCCCTCCCCCTTTCCCCCTCCCCCTGCTCACTAACCCACCCTCTCACACTTCCTGGCCCTGGCATTCCCTTACACTGGGACATAGAGCCTTCACAGGGCCAAGGGCCTCTCCTCCCATTGATGAAGGACTAGGCCATCCTCTGCTATACATATGCTGCTGGAGCCATTAGTCCCACCATGTGTATTCCTTGAATGTTGGTTTAGTCCCTGGGAGCTCTGAGGGTACTAGTTAGTTCACATTGTTGCTCATCCTAAGGGGCTGCAAACCCTTCTGCTTAATGCATCTTTCATTTGCACTGAGTTTTGCAAGCACTGTTTCATTTGGACTTAGCCTCTGTGAGCAAAGGCAGTTCATTGGAGAGGTTTATCTGCTGCTGCCAGGCCCCCTCCTGGGGAGTAGCCTGCTTAGCAATTTGCACACTAGCCAGTTATTTGGCTCGGGGTTATGTCTCCAGGTAAGGAGGTAAAAGCAAATGAATTAAATCTGTTCATCTCCACATCTGTGCTCTGCTGCCAAAAGCTTTCCCAGGCAAATGGGGGAAAGGAAACACAAACAACTATGATTTATTAGAAGAATTACTGGGCCAAATTTGATGTGCATTTGCTTCCCTGGAGGCGGAAGAACAGTCTCCAGGTAAAATGTAACTTTCAATGTAATTTTTGTTCACTTCAGAAGTTTCCTTTACCTTTCTGAAGGCATTAACATTAATTAGCAGTGTTTTGTTTGTGCATAGACTCAGTCCTAATGGACAAAAGAGATTTGCTTATGAGGTTTTTGCTGTGATGAAAAAGTGTTACAGGGAGTTAACACTTTACTGATTAAACAAATTGTAAAGTAAAAAAATAAATAAACCTAAGTAAAAAGTTAACATTCAGGAAGAAGGAATTGCGCATACGGATAACAGGTTAGCATACCCACAAACCATAGAAATCTCACCCAATTGGGTCCCTCCGTCCTAACAGTTATTCTGTTGGCCTCATGTTAATCACCTTTTTGGAAACATAATATTAATTCTGGAAAAGAACACCACAGGAGTACTGGTTGCATGATTATCTCTCCTCAGCCTCCCTTGGCAAGCCCCAGGCAGCACTAGGCTTTGGAAGGCTCTCCAGCTACAGTTCCTGGCATCTGGAGCTGAGAGCTGGTGATGTATTTTGGCCTATTGATACCTCCCAACACAATTTTAAGCTTACACCTTATATTTATGGTCCTTTCCTTGGAAGATAACATATTGTTCACAATACCCTATAGAACCTTTTGCTGACTAAGAAAACCTATTGTTTAATTAACACATGGCTACAGGCCATTGTTAGAGAAGAAAAGTAAGGAAAGCTATGTTAGGGACAAAAGGAAATAAAAGCTAGAAGGGAAGGGGGAATCAAATAGCATCTGTGTTCACTATGTAGCTATTCACTGTCCACCTATGATGTCTGAAGTATCGTGCTATCCATTCTGTATGATATAGAGAAGAGTAACAGCATTGTATATTGTAAAAGCACTATATGGCAGGTTGCAGGCTAAGCTCATCCTTTACATTCTGCTATCCATTCTCCTCAACAGCCACCTCCAAGGAGATATGATTATCTCTATTTTAGAGATGAAAAAACGGAGTCTTAAGAGAGTTGAGTGACTAGTCAGAGATAACAAAAACCCCATACCTTTGAGAGCTTAACCCAACACCTGCCTGAAACTAAGCCTCTGACTCCTGACTCTTCTCACTGTCATCCTGGGAATAAGTTTCCCACTCGCATGAAAGAGACAGATGTGGAAAGATATACATGTGTCACTTGTCTATCTCCTCAGCTGTTTAACTATTTCTCTATCAACCACCCATCAATATAGTCACTCAACTCAATGCAGAAATTTTCCTGTCTTCCATTGAAGTAGTTGACACAATGCTTTGGTAGAAAGGCCAGACTAGAAAATTAACTACACTTTATGCTAAGTAGTAGATCCTTAGTGATGCATTTTCTTGCATTGACCCTCCTCCTTCCTTTCCCACCTCCCATCATATACTGGATCTTCCTTCCCCACGCTTTCAGTGTCTGATAAGACATCGGTTTCTTGCCTTATACTATGTCACCTAGGGAAACTGAATTTAGATTCATATCCAATGTAAAGACCATTGCAAAAAATAAATTCATATCCTCTTGAGCTAAAAAATGCTAAATGAGTCCATGAAGGAAAAAGTAAATGTATAGAATCACATTTTTTAAGGATTTGGCCCAGGAGCCTAGTCAGTTCATCCTTCATACCAGCTAGATACTCTGGGTTGAAGGTATACAGATGCCATTTTTTTTCTGATTTTGATATTAGCATGCTCTGCTACAGAAACAGTAAATATGATGATGATGATGATGATGATGATGATGATGATAATAATAATAATAATAATAATAATAATAATAATAATAATGTTCTCATCAGTTAACCTTAGGGAAAATTACTGAAATTAGCAAAAACTACTTAACTCCTCTGATTTCCCCAGTTTCTAGTCTATGAATCTCTTCTCCCTAGGATTTTTATGAGCAAATATATGGAATGGTCTATGTTACATGTAGGTGTGACAGTCATTGTGAAGGGTATTATGTCTTTCTATATAAGGAAGGAAAACAAGTATAGTTTGCCAGATGATGCTCATGGGTATTTTAATTCAGTCTAAGCATCTGATAGCTGCTCTACTTTAAGGCCAGCTAAGACTTTCTGTAATGCCTAAATTTTAAATTTTCAGCCAAAGAAAATGTTAGACCTGAGAAAGAAACCATTTCTATGACTGTCTAATTAAGCAATTTTTATTTACACTGCCCATTCAATTGTCTATCCCAAATTTAGGATTTCAGAAAGCAACCCCTCACTCTTTATGTGGACAGATTAGGGTTGATAGAAAACATCTGTCAAGATAATTGGCAGTTAGCACCTGGACAAAACAGTAGGAGACTCAGAGTTCAAGATTTAGGAAACAGGTAAAGAGACTTAATAACAATATATAACAATGTGGTTTCTGTTTGTTTTTCACAAAAAGATCTCTTTATTTGTAAAGCCTTTAACAATCCCTTTTGGGTTGTGATGTTCCTCATAATTAACTGATCTCAGGCATCACACAGACTGGCATGATGACTGCTAGGTCAATTGGGTTCTATTATGTTCAAATTAGCAACTTCAAAATAAACAAGGTGTAGTTTTTACTTGTGATCTGTTCCAGTGGGTCTGTCAACAGTCAATGATTCTTGTCTAGTAAGTAATGTTTGTAAATTACTTATATGTGTAGAAGTTTGAAGAGAAAAATCAAACAACCAAAAACAATGAAAACTTTCGGGTGTAACGTTGGCAATATGATGATGCTTGGTTGGGAAGTGTAGATATAATTTAATTCACCAGTCCTCTACTGGAGATGCCAATATCCCTCCCATTCCATCCACACTAGATGAATCTCCTTACCACGCTTCCAGAAAGAAGAGCAACTGAGAATGTTTGGCCAACACCCACTAATGATAGTACAATCACAGAGTAAGCACCATCACACCTTCACAGACCAACTACTTCTTATTTCTTCCTTTTTACCAGACATTAAAAGAATATATAAGAAGAGGAATGTGATGATGGAGGTCTGCTGTCTGGCAGCTGGTGTATTATTCAAGTGTAGATTTTAATGGTCTTGCCAAGTTGCCTATTACCATGCATGGTATGCCTAAAGGTTTGACATTTATTCCAAAGAGCAGTGTGAAGTTGTCAAGCACTTCTTTGTGAATATAGATGCAAAGAAAATTTTGCTCAATGACTCTAAAGAGATTGCTTGTGACCATAATTACACCTCTTCAGCAAGTCCTGGGGAAATATCTTGAACTTGGCTTTTAACTAAATGAAGGATGCAAAAAAGATGCCCACGTTGCCAATTTCTATGCATGCCAGCTGATGGCAAGAAGGAGCAAATAGTTTTTGTCTTAAAAGAATAATTCATGAAACTCAAATATAAGCTACACTATGTAAAATCAGATAACATTTCAAAAGCTGTTGCCTTGAATTATCTCCTTGAATTCAACCGCAGACCAATGGAACAAAAGAGATTCTTGGAAAATATTCCTGTAATATTTTATAGATAAACAAGTCTACTTGGTTTTTGATATTTGAGGTAGGAAACAACATATAATCGATTAACTTTTAAATTATAGCAGACATTCCATCTACCACTTGGCTCAGCTCCTCTATTTAGCATAGGCATAAACGGGGTCACTGGGCAAACCTTGAGGGCATGGGCAGAACTAAGGGACCAGGGCCCTTGAGTCCTGTCTGCCATACTCTTGCAGAGTTTTGTCACAGCACACTGGTTCTGGGATGATGACTTACCAGCCTCATTTTGGTAGTGTTGATGCAAACTGAGTGTTGATGTACTAAGTAACGGGCTCTTAATATCAACAGTTCTTACAGATAAAACACATGAGTTTTGAACAAAAGAGGAAATAAAAAGGGTTCTGTATCTGAACAAGAATTTAAAGAGACTGAGAAGAAGACCAAGACCAGGACTGCCCAAAGCAGCCGAGGACAAGGGCAAAGTCAGGTCTAGTGTCGAGTATGAAAAGGAGCAAGACGGAGACCAAGAGAAGAAAAAGGACAAAATAAAACCACAAGCAAGTACAAAAGTAAGAGAAAACAGGAATCAGAAAATGTACAAGGATATGGGACAGCAGACAAAAGGGACAGCTACCTAACAAGAAGCAAGGCAAGGCAACTAAGAATTTTGTATCAAAAACTTCAACAGGGAATTTATTCCCCAAAGGCAATGACTGCTTAGAGGAACCATGGCCTTGTTTCAAATCTAAACTAGTCTTCTCACCCATTTCTTTGTTTTATTTATGATTATTTAAGAAATGTTTACAAATTGTGTTGCCAAGGTGCATGAAGAGTTGAAGTGAAGGCCTTGGGGCTAGGTTTTTTATGTTCTAAGATGCTCCACTTCCCCTATTAATAGAATGCTAATTTCAAGGGGCAGAACAAAAGGGGTTACTCATCCAAGAGCCTCAAGATTAAGAAAATAACAATGTGGCTCAGTGTATTTGAAATTCGTTCAGATAGCAGACCTTACATGGTCATAAACACAAGGATACTTAAAGAGAGCAGATAGATGTGGTAACTAGCTCTAGGAACAGCCTGCACTCTCTCTTTTTATATATGTTTTCTGTCTTCTTTTTCATATATGTGTGTGTGTGTGTGTGTGTGTGTGTGTGTAGTATGCATATGTATGTGTATGTGTTTGTATGTATATAGACACACGCCTCTTTGTATAGGCATGTGTGCATACATGTATGCAGAGGTCTGAAGTCAAAGTTGGATGTCTTCCCTGGTAGCTCTCCACCTGATTCATTGATGCAGTCTCTGAACTTAAGTCACAGCTTGGTGTCTTTCCTTATCTGGCTAGCCAACTTGCTCTGGGGATCACCTGTCTCCACCTTGTAAACACAGAGATTCCAGGTGGGCCACTACACTCGCCTGTCACTATGTAAGTTTGGGGGATACAGACTCAATGACTTCTGCTTTGATGACAAGAACTTTACTGAGATAGTTCCCTCCTTTTGCATCCCCCATCAATTTCCTATCTTCAGGCTTAGACACTTGTGAAAAATTGCTTGAAAAAAAAATGTGTCTACCTAAGCCCTTGAGAAATTGTATCACCTTATAGCTGGGATAAATTATTCTACGGAGCATGTAGAGTGTACATCACTTACCAAGGCCAGGTTAAGGTGAGAAAGAGAGGGTACCACACATCTTCTTACCTAATGTGTTGTAACACTATTCTTATCCCTTACAACTGTCTAAAAGTATTCTTTTTTTTAGACTCTCTATGCTAGTTATTCCTAGCAAAAATATTCTGTGGTAATGAGTTCCAAAAACTAATTATATATCACATAAAAATACTGTCCTGGTATCTATTTCAAGTTGGCCGAACCTCACTCTTTCTTCTTGCACAGATCGTTTACAGATGTTTGTTAGGATTTCCGATTCCCTAGTTCCTGCTATTGTGGGTTGCTAAATTTTATTTTGATTTTTGTTTTCTTTTCTAAACATGATTGCTACCGCTGCTCTTATTTGCATTTTGTTTGCAGAGTTCTCAGTAATATAAATGAGTTTGAATGGTGCCTTCACACTTTCTTCTCTTGTCATGTGAAATTAGCTTTCTCTATAGCTGTCTATGGTAACAAGCTGCTGAACTGTTAATATTATTTATCTCAGTCCTTCTAGGGACTGACATTTCTTGAATCTAGTACTTATCAGCTGTGATGGGATTTTTTTAAAAAAAATCAAAATTGATTACAGAAAAACAGAATGGCTAATGCTCAAATATAATACCATGAGACCTGTGTTCTATCCATTTAATTTTGTTGCTTTCTTTTTTTTAATTTTTTAAATTTATTTATTTATTTTTATTAGATATTTTCTTTATTTACATGTCATATGGTTTTTCCTTTCCCAGAGTTGCTTTCTTAAGAAGAACCTTCATGAACATTTTGAGTCTCCATAATAGAAATGTATACTGTTATATTTAAAATATTGGCCAGATAAGGAGAAGTTTACATTAATATTTGGGAAGTCAAGCCAACCTTTCTGTGGTTAAACCACAATAGCACATTAGGTAGATAAATTCTGTTGAAAAATTCATGGAGATGTCTGTGCTCTGAAAATTTTCACCATAGCTCATTGGACTCAGCAAACACATGTATCATAATGGTGGAGACATTGGGGCTACAAAGGAAGAAGATGAAAATCTGTGTTTTCAAAGAGCTCATGTTTTATGGAAACTCTGTCCTTGGAGAAGTTCTGGAAATTGATGGGTGCTTCTAAGAATACCATGCAGTTGCTGTTAAGTGTCCAAAACAACCAAGAATAATTATATGCCCTACAAAACTTCTAATGTACTATTGGCAGCTGATGCAGGATAAAAATAAGTAAAAATTATTTTGTGTATAATAAAATACATGCCTATATGTGTATGTGTATAGACACAGACAGATAGATAGATAGATAAATAGATAGATAGATAGATAGATAGATAGATAGATAGATAGATAGATAGATATAAAATGCCACTGTGGTGGTTTGCTTTAATTGGCCACTTGACATCACTTAAGATACCTGGCAAAAGATCCTCAATGAAGAACCACCTAGATCTGTTCGGACTGTAAATAATAGACTACCTTTGGAGGATTTTCTTATTTCCTCTAACTGAGGTGGGATGACTCACTCTAAATGTGAACATCACCATCTCCTAATCATAGGTTCCTGAGCTGTATAAAAGTGGGGACACAGAGCTGAACAAGCAATCATGCAAGCCAATATGCTCACATTCATTTCTCTCCACTTCTGACTGTGGAAGTGACTGGCTGCTTAAGGCCCTCCACTGTGATTTCCCTGCCATGATAGACTGCAACCTGGAATTGTAAGCCAAATAAACCCTTTCTCCCCGTGTTGCTTTTAGTCAAGGCATTTTATCACAGCCACAGGAATAAAGTGAGGAACATTACCCAGACTTTGTTGGAACTCCTTTTCATTTATACAGAAAGGACCTTTTACATCACTGCTGTCCAAAATGAGTTTTCCAGGAATTCAGTAACACATGGTTTGGTAAGAAATGAAATGAAACTAAAATTTCTGGCAAGATTGTCTCACTGTTTTAGAAAACCACAGCACCAAGCCAAGCCTGATCGAGTGTTTGGGTCACCCCTGAAACAAGCCTACCCCCATCTTCATTGCTAGCTGTGTCTGTGATACAAATGCAACATGCAAATGCCAATACATCATGACTTCATTATGGCATCTACTGAAGCTTGTTTTATTATGAATTACTTTCTTTTTATTACTGTTTTATAATATAGCTATTTCAGGATATTGATTTTGTAAGCATTATATGTGTCAGCAAAAGATATGTACACTGAATCTCATTTCAAGAGACATGGGGTTGTTACAAAGGATTTATTATAAAAGTGCATGGAAGAGAATATTAAATATCACTGAGATGTCTGCCCTATAGAGGAAAATATAAATAACCTGATAATTTGGGCATCTTCACTCCATCAGATCAAAATAAGGGGCAGCCAAACAAGTTAGTCCTTGATTTACTGTTAGCTAGTTCTGGTAAATGTAAAGATTTTTTGTTTTGTTTTGATGTATTTTAAGCCCCCCCCCCCACACACACACTTTTGGCTGAAAAAGTCGAAATGAAGGCTGAAGGAAATCCTCTTGGTTAATGCAATGCTAAGGAAAATAGTGTTTCTCACAGTAAGCCTTTATACAGAGGGATCATGTGGGTTGGGAGCTGTTGAGAGGAAAACCCAGAAGGCAAGCTAGTGGATAGGAAGACAAGAACAGCAGACTATGAGCCCCATGTTCATTTGAAAACCATGACCATGGCTTCTAAAACTTCTTGAACAAGACATTTGGCACAAACTGCCTTTTTACTCTACCAATGGTATTTGGCTACTGTGGTTTTTAGCCTAAGAAGTCAAATTGAAAACTAGATTGAAGTTAGGAACTGTGCTGAAGATTGCTAGGTGAGAGAAGCCAGGGAGGTTGCTATGGACATAGGGCAGGGCTGCATGGGTTGACTGTATGTCAAATGCTTCTAGAAACAGTTTAAGCACCAACATTTTCTGAAGAAGAAAGAGAAGGAAGAGGAAGAGGAAGAGGAAGGGGGAAGAAGAAAAAGAAGAAGAGGAGGAGGAGGAAAGGAAGAAGAAGGAAGAAGAGGAAGAGGAAGAGGAAGAAGAAAGAAGAAGAGGAAAAGGAAGAGGAAGAGGAAGAAGAAGAAGAAGAAGAAGAAGAAGAAGAAGAAGAAGAAGAAGAAGAAGAAGAAGAAGAAGAAGAAGAAGAAGAAGCAACAGCAACCAGCAGATAGGCAGGCCCATGAACTCAGCAGCTGAGGTTAAGAGGAGAAAAGATAAAATAAATACAAGTCAAATGTCAGAAACTCCAAGACTGTTACACTTAAGGAAGACCAGATCATCGGGCAATTTTCCTGAGTAAAGAGCAGCTGGATCTCTGCTTTCCTTCCATTCCCCTCCCTTCTGGCATGGAAGGACAAACTCAGAGCTTGGCTTTGAGAAGTTCAGGGCGGGTTCTGACACTGCATGATGGACGATGGGGGATTTAACAACAGTTAAAGCCAAGACCTAAGTCAGACATGTTGATGTTCTCTGCTCACCTAGTAACGCATAGCAACAAGGAAGAAAATGACTCTACATGTGAATGATGCCTCCTTACGAAAGAGCGCTTTGCTTGATCATGCTAGTGAATATTCTAGGAATGCTAACCTAAGAACTGTGCTCCTCTCATTCACCAGTGTATCTTCTCCTCTCACAGAAGAACCTAGAATAAACTTCACTGCATGGTTTTCTATCTCTCATTTGGATGTCTTCATCTCCAGCAATAACGTGTCCATTTGCTCCCTCACAGTGAGAGTAAGAAGCTATCCCCTTCTTCTCTGAGTATTGTCAGGACTTCCAGTATGTAGATGGTTCTATAGCATCCTATTGTCAGACAGGTAGTGCTAATGAGAAGCAGGGACTTCAGGGGTTGTGTTCATTCATGTGCATCCTTTCCCTACAGCCATGTTATAGAATACAAGAACTTCAGAGGGAAGAAATGCAGGCTGCTGTCCCACTGGCAAGTGATGTGTGGCTACTTGAACTGGGTCTAGTGGAGAACGACTGTGTTGCAACTTCCCTTATGAGCTCACAAAGGAAGGCTGATTTTTTTTTTAATTCCCCAATCATCTGGGCTTTCCTGTTTAGGAACTGGTATAACATATGCAATACTTGTACCACATTTGCCTCTTTTAACAGGCTGTAAGGTCCAAAGGCAGGAACAATATCTACCTAGATGCTAACTTTTTTCCTACTGTCTAGTGCAATGCCTCAGACAAAGAGCCAAATATCTATAGTGATTCAGGTTCCTACAGCCACGCCTCTCTGTTTACCAAGGAAAATTTGGCTTCTTCACATGTAAGCACAGTGTGTCCATTTCCAACCATTAATAAAATAAAGTCAACCGTAGCAACTAAAGAAAAAGCAAGATCCTTTCTATTCATTAATATATTTAAGACACATTAAAAGCTTTCTCTTCTGATAATGTTGTATTATCTAAAATGACACACACACATATCCTTATATAGACCACCTATAAAATTACGACTTTTTTTTCTATTTGGGAACAGTTATAGGAAAAAATATATATGTTATTTACTTAAAATCCAAAATGTAAAGGCAGAATACAAGGAGTTGGAAAGAATAAAGAAACATCACCATATTAACCACGAGGTTAGTCAAAACCTAAATTAATTAAAATTTTCACGAGGCCATAGAAACATGGAATATGGTAGAGTCATGAAAGCAAACTATTTTGTATCTCTAGCACTAGTGACGGATCTATGAGAACTTTGAAAAGAGCCAATGTGAAAACTACATACAGTTCCTACATAAAGTTTAAGTACAGTGGTAAAAGGGAGAGATGCAAGGACCTTTATGGGAGGTACTGATAATGTAATTTCAGGACTTTCTGCAGCTCACAGTGCTCATTTTGATAAATGTACTTAGGTACTACCACCTGTACAAGCACTCTGTGCTCCTTCCTCTTTTGAGACTTCTGGTCATTTATTGTCTGTTGGTGCAGATACACATGTATCAGAGTGTGTGCGTGGAGATCAGAAGATGCCCTTGAGGACTCAGGTCTCTCCTTCCACAGTGATAGGTTGTCAGTGCCTTTACCCGCCAAGCTATCTCACTGTCTGTAAAAATTCCCCTTCTTAAAAACTTCTTCTTAGTGGAACTAGAGGGATTGCTCAGCGGTTAAGAGTACTGGCTGCTCCTCCAGAAACTTGGGTTTCATTCCCATCACCCACATGGCAACTCACAACTGTCTGTAACTCCAGTTCTAAGGGACTTGATGCCCTCCTCTGGCCTCAGTCAGCACCACACACACAAGTGATGCATAGACATACATAAAAGCAAACCACACATATAACTGAAGTAAAATAAAATTAGAAAATTCTCCATACATCCATATTAGTGAATATATGTATTACATATACATACATATCTGCAAATGTACACATGAAGCTGGCATTTTTGTGTATAGACTTCTGTCCACGTTTTCCTGAGTGAGTTTACTATTACGTATGCATTTCTGTGTATCCCTGACACTAAGGGAAAGATTACATAGTTTTTAATTCTCACCATTTGAGCAGGAGGCTGAAATTCAAACACTGACTCTCTAGTGTATTCCTGACAGAGAAATCACTTGAAGACAGACTTCTCTGTCTGATTTGTAACTTCATGTGTTTCACAGGCTACTGATGTGAAGGAAACAAATTTGAGGCATGGAAAAACTTGTATATAAACCTAAATAGCAATTTTCCAAATGTCTAAGCTAATAAAAGAGATTCCTTTATTTTTCCAAACAACGTTTCAAAGCAGGTTTGAACCTTCTTTATATACCGTTGAACTTATCTGCTTGTTTAACTATATTCTACAACATAATTATCATTAGCCTGTCCATGTTTTTCAACTTCACTACTGAAGCTGAGAACTGGACTAATAGAACTTTATTAAAACAGTAAATTGCACAGATAAATAAGAGAATATTTTCTGTCTTGCCCATAACCCATATGTAAGTTAGGCTTATGATGCTTCAGTCTATCCGCCCCATCCAAACTGTTCTACAGAAGTTTCAAAAAATTCTGACCTCTCTTTTCAACATACAGTCCACTTCACCTGAAGTAATAAAAAAAAAAGTCAGGTCAAGCGAAGGTATGGTGCTCTACATAAAACATAAGTAAGTAAATAAATAAGAGAAATAAAATGCATAAAAAACAAGCAAAAAGTCTTAAGACTCCTCTCCCCGTGTCTCTCTCCCATCTGCATAAACTCAGCAGGAACTTTTCATGGAAAAGCCATTCACTATCCAGGGCAGCCTGCTGTAGCTAGAAAGAGGCTTGCTGTTCCAACCAAACCCCAGCTCCTTCCAGAGGTATCCGGGCTTGGTCCCCATCAGCCGGAGGGGAGGTCCCGAGCCCAGGTGGTCAGCAGCTTCCTGCCCACGACTTACCACCAGGAGTGCGCAGCACAGCCACTTGTTCATTGTGGTCCTCGGGAAACCTCAGGAAGCAGCCGCTGGGACAGTGCTAGGTGCGTCTCTGCAGCCCAGGCGATCATGACGTTTTATATAAGGTCTGGGCGACAGGAAGTGTGCCTGTCTTTGATCTTTGGTCTCCCCCTAGACCAACCTCTTACCTTCCTTTTTAGGAACCCTGGTCACTAATGGTAGAGCTGCGGGACGCTCCAGGGTTAACGCTTTAGGTGCCGGAGGGGGAGGATCCTGGGCGGAGGCGTGGGGCAAGGGGAGGGGATGACTGATTCCTGCTGGGGGGCGAGGGCGAGAGGAAGAAGAAAGAGAAAGCCACCGCTGAGCTGTGGAACAAGGCGGCAGCTGTCCCGCTGCCT
This sequence comes from Mastomys coucha, assembly GCF_008632895.1. Classification (NCBI taxonomy): domain Eukaryota; kingdom Metazoa; phylum Chordata; class Mammalia; order Rodentia; family Muridae; genus Mastomys; species Mastomys coucha. The sequence continues at coordinate 92,539,985 of NW_022196913.1, forward strand.
CTGAGGGTTCTGAGCCTCTTCCCGCCAGCGGCTAGCCTCAGGGCAGCTGTGACCTGCGGTGAGAGGCTGGGTACACGTGGGGAAGCCTCTGGGAAGCCTCCAGGCGCTGGCTCCTCTACCCCAGGTTTCAACTTCAGCTGCCTATTGCCATATGTCTCAGTCTCTGTACCCTTTCTGAGAGAAGTCTGGGGTTTTCATTTGGCCTATTGTCTGAACTCCTTCCCAAGGATTCTGGAGCTCCCCCAAATAGTCACTCTCGCGTAGGGATGGCATTGTCCTCGGCACTGCTGAGTGCAGAGTTGTTAATGTGCAAAGTGTCCTGGACCCGTTGAAGAATGCATTTGTTCAACTCATATTTGCCTGAGGTTGTCAGGAGCTAGGGAGAACCAGAAGAATCAATTCTTTGTACCTGAAGTAGAACCGTACAAGCATCTCTTCCCTTCCCAGCAACCTCCTTCCCAAAGGGTTGTTGGCTCCTGCGAGTCCTAACCACTAAGCTTCTAGTCTAATGCCTCTTCGCCTATGAAGTCGCCTCTTCACTGCCCTCTGCTGTTGGCACGTTTAAAGATTTGCAAAACAAGGTTCGTTTCCCCGCCCATCAGTCCTCTCACTGGTTGGAAGTGATTGTTTCCAAATTGATTTCTCATTCCAAGATGCTGTACGCGGCTCTCAAGACAGCTGTAGGTGGTCACTCAAACCTGCTTACACCACGATTGCTTACAGCGTGAATACTCCCTGTAGAACTGGCTTCCTTATCAGGGGCAGAGTTAGTGTGATGTCTCCCGAGTAAGGCAAATTCTTCTGTCACCAAGGGGAGGTGCCACCTCTTCACAGCAGGGTGGATCTCATCTTATCAGGAGTTCAAAGTAGTTCACTCCATTAACACACCGTGGAGGAAGGAAAAGCCGCAGGGTTCGACACTAGCATCTTGTGTTTTAATTTCTAATGCTACAACAGTGTGATAGCAACCCTTTAAGATCAAAGTAAATCTAAATGTTAACTTTCAAGCCCTATGTTAGTGGCAGAGCTATTGTTTCTGTTCAGGAATAGTTGTCTGGGATATTAGCTGAAAGCATTTTTTTTTTCTTAAAATGTAACATGATGTCAGGGCACAGTAGTGACAAAACCTAGAATCATTTGGAATGACAGCTACAGCGAGAGATTGATTATCTACATAGTATTGGCCTGTGGGTCTGTCTGTAGGGCACAGTCTTAATAAATAGATGTGGGAAGTCCATTGTGGGCAGAACCATCCCTAGGCAGGGGGTCTTGAGCTGTATAAAAGTGCAGAAATAACAATAAAAGCAAGCAAGTACACATGTATGCATTCTTTTCCCTCAGCTCTTGCTTATGGATGTGATGTGACAAGTTTGAAGTCCCTGCCCTGACTGTTCTACAATGCTGGGTTATGACATGGACTTATAAATTTAAGTTAACACCTTTTTCCCTCCACCCTACCCTCCAAAAAGTATTACATTCTGAAATGTAGACTATAAAAATATTTATGTCTTTATAAACCTGTTTCTACTTTTACAACAACAACAACCCTGGTATAGTAGGAGACAGCAAGTAGAAATGTTTTAAATCATATTATATATGTGTCCACATTCACTTAGTTGTAAGACTTAAATAACAAATGCACACGACATAAATTAGTGATAATGGGAAATATTCACTAAAATCAGGGTTTGTGGTGTGTGTGTGTGTTTGTGTGTGTGTGTGTGTGTGTGTGTGTGTCTAGGCCAGAAGGTTTTTGTTTGTTGCTTGGTTTCTCTATGTAACTCTGCCTATCCTGGAACTCACTCTGTAGCCAGGCTGGCCTTTAATTCACAGAGATCTGCCTGCCTCTGCCTGCCTCTGCCTGACTCGACTCTGCCATCCTAGGATTGGGACTAAAGGCACATGTTACCATGCCAATCCTGTACCTCATTTTTCCAGCACTTGGGTGATGAAGACAGAGGATTCTTAGGGTCGACCAATATCAAATTTAGCTAGATGTAACTTTCAGATACCATGAAAGTCTCCCCTACCCACCACAGTGCTGGTAACATGGGTATGTAGCACCATATCTATATTTTTATCTTGAGTACTGTGGGATAATACTTTAGTACTCATGATTGTATTGCAAATACTGCAAGCACTTTACTGACTGAGCCATCTCCTCATGTTATGAATTCTGCATGGCTATTATTACCATCATCATTTGATAGTCCTACCCCCAACCTCAACCTACTGAGATCTAAGATTATGGTCATCACCACCAGACCTGGCTTCAGTTCCAGTTGGAACTGGTTTAGGGAAAACCAGATATAAATCCTTTAGCCCAGATCCCTGGTTTTAAGCCTTAGTTCCACATCTTCCTACTTCTGTAACCTCAGACAAATGGCTAAGTCATTTGAGTTTCTTTATCTGTATAGAATATCAATCAATTTAGGTTTTAATTGTTGGTAGTTACTATTATTTGAGGTCTTAGGAAACTTGTAGGAGCACAAGGAGAATTTATGCTCCTGGGAGCAGAAACCTTATATTTTCCTGAGGTATTCCATAAAGTTTATAACTCATGCTTCTGGCTCCCTGCAACTATTCAGAAAAAAAAAAAAAAAGCATGATAGTGGTGGCCATGGGAATAGGGTAATTAGCTGAAATGGTGATGCTAATTTGGTTATCATTTGTCACTTGACACAAATTGGAACATTATTTATCTTGAATCACACAATAGACGAGGTATTGACTATGTATCTCAGACTTTGACTGTGAGCTCTTCATTAATCACTTGCTAGCAGGAAACTGACAAGAGACTCTGAGTTATTGGTCATTTCATTTGTTATGTTCCTGTACCAATCTGACCAACCCCTTGGGATATTCCTAAGTGATCTTCCACTGTGGATAGCAGGCCCTGAACACTTGAAACTACAGTTCATCTCAAGAATTAATTGGAAAGGACCTGAAGATACGAACTAATCCCAAGGGGATACATTTGAATGGTAACCTGGAAGACTACATTCATCTTCCTGTGACAGGGAGATTTCTCACAGGCAAAGTCCATTGGGATAGTAATCAAGAGTCCTGCAAATTTAACTTCTGTTCCTCGGTACGAGGTATGCATGATGTTGGCTTTCTAGGCAATACCTTTTCAAATATAACATAAATTCATCCTCCTGAAGTCTTTAAATAAAGTCCTATAGAGCTCCCAGGGACTAAACCACCAACTAAGAAGTACACATAATGGGACTGATTGCTCCGGCAGCATGTGTATAGTAGAGGATGGCCAAGTTGGTCATCAATGGGAGGAAAGGCCCTTGGCCCTGTGAAGGTTCTGTGCCCCAGTGTAGGGGAATGCCAGGGCCAGTAAGTAGGAGAGGGTGGGGTGGTGAGCAGGGGGAGGGGGAAGGGAACAGGGGTTTGTTCTTGCTGGGTTTTTTTTGGAAGGGGAAACTGGGAAATATGGCATGTAAATAAAGAAAATATCTAATGAAAGAAAAAAAGAAAATATTGAAAAAAAAAAAACATTTTCACTACCCATGATGCTGATTATCCCCAAAAGCATTGTCCATCTTTCTGTCCTCTAGAGTAGTCACTTCTAACACTTAGAAAAGTGGTACGTGCACACTGGGTGCTTCCCATTCGGGAGCAATTCATCTTTATAGCAGAGTAGCTCCGTACCTGATATAGAGAATCATTTATAACCATCATCATAATCAGGATAGCTGAAGCCCAGACAATGATTGATTAGGTGATCTGAGAGACAGGTCATGCTCTGAGGTGACAAAGTGACTGATCAGATGTTTGAAACATTGCACGCTTAAGCTTTCTCCACTGGAAATCAAGAATACTCATTTTGAATTTGTGCATATACAAAAGAGCATTAACTTGAAGAATAATAACATATTCCTCATTATTTCCCTGTTACCAAGAAGAACCTTCATTCTGAAACAGAACGATAGAAAAAAAAATCGTAGTGCTGACAGGGTAGCGATGTGCTCTTTTCATTTATGTTTGCTGGTCTCTTCATTAACAATATTCTAAACTCCAGTTTTCTGATTTTAGAGGTATTATATAGTGTGTTGTAAATTGGATGGAAATTTGGGACGGTTGTTATTTATTTATTTATTTAGAAAGCATATGAAAACACTCCAATCAACTGAAGCTCTTTTTTTGATGGATTTGGTCTCTATCCAATCTAGGCTCTGCTCTCAAGTGTTGGGATAAGTAGCTATTATACTGGAGTGACTCAATGTTCATGTGACTTGTACACCAAAATAATGATTTATTTGAATATTAAGTTTAATTAGTCAATCCCAGAAACATATAATCAGGGCTATGTGCCAAGTAGAAGGAAATACATTGCAAAGGGGATCTCTGAACTTGTGTGACTTTAAAGTTGAGCTCTGAAAATTGAGTCTGTTAGCAGGTGGTGAGAAGGCAGAGAAGATCTCAGAAAGTGAGCACTGGAAGATCAGGAGAATGGATGAGCAGCGTCTACGTAAGAGGAAGAATGCTATGACTTTAAGAAGTTGGACTCCATCCTAGGATTTAATTACTTCCACAAATACTCCTGTGGTAGATTGAATAGAATGGCCCCCATAGGCCCATACAGGGTGGGGGTGGCACTATTAGGAGGTGTGGTCTTGTTGGAGTAGGTGTGACCTTGTTGGAGACAGTGGTCACTGGGAAAGGGCATTGAGGTCTCAGATGCCAAAGCCGAATTTAATGTGGCATTCTGCCTACAGCTCTCAGCTTCACCAGCACCATGTCTGCATGTCTGCTACCATGCTTCCCAGAATGATGACAATGAACTAAACCTCTGAAACTGGAAGCAAGTCCCAATTGAGTGTTTTCCTTTATAAGAGTTGTCCTGGTGTCTCTTTACAGCAATAGAAACCCTAACTAATTCACTTTTTTTTCTAATATCATTCCATTGGGGTGATTAAATTCAAAATAAAAATTGAGGGTGGTGGTGGGATATAACATTCAGCCTATAGCAGTATGACATGACCATTATACTTTATGCGGGTTATATTTTTCTAAATCTCACTCTTTTAAAGTCTGAGGACCATGCATCCAAGCATAGACACATAAGAACTATGTGTTAAGCTACAAAAAAATTTTATAGTATCTCTGGAGATGCATATTATAGAATCAGGACCAAATGTGTCTGCAGTCCATAACAGAGAGCTCTGTCCCAATCAGCCAAAGAGGCATGGTTTCTTATTGACACAGTGTGTGACCTTCCCTGCCAATCACTGCAATTACTCCAACTGAAATTTCTTGAAATTCAGATATCCATCTTTGTGGTCACACAGTCCCAAGAATTGGTTCTTTAATTAAACAGTGGTGTTTTTTTTTTTTAAATGAACATTCACTCAAAGGCTTCTGAACAAATAAATATTCACAAAAACAGCATGTTAAAGAAACATGCTCTCTAGGGCTTCTGTTCAAGTCAAACTTTGACCCCTTCTTCATTGGGAGAATCTGGTCATCTCTCGTATTAATGTAAGAACTCTTTTTTTTTTTTTGACTTTTTATTGATTTAAGTTTTATTGCATTATGATGAGAAAAGATACATGATTTCAATTTATCTGAATTTGTTAACATTTTAAAACATATTTTAAGTAAATAGAATTAAATCACATTCTTGTTTCCCTTTTATACCCCAACTTCTCCCAGAGTCCCCCCTTCAATACCTACAATATCTTTTTTGTTATATTTTTTAAAATTTATAAAATATTATAACACTAAAAATGAGTATTATAAAAGTTGTTTGATATAAAACAACAATCAATTTAATATCTTATGTAGGTGCCTGTCTACAGCAATACTGAAAATACATATGTTTTTCTCAATATAAATTTTAAATAAATCCAAACATATTAACTGTATATTTCAAAATAAAACATCACTACTAGTATTTTTTAAATGAACATAAATATATAAAGTCTTTTTGTTTGTTTGTTTGTTTGTTTTGTATTTAGTAGAGTTTAAAATCTTGGCTCTTACTGTGGTACGAGCTCAAAATAAGAACAATTTTTAGACATTGGATTTCATTGTAATAAGGCTGTACTTCAATGACCCTCAGATCACCAAAGGATTTTACCTCCATCGTAGCTAAGCTGAGAGTTGACAGTTCTGCTGTGCCAAGGAATGAATTGTAGGCACGATTTTTGGATACAGACTTCCTGCTATGATCAAAGCTATTTGACTTGAGTGAGTGACTTTATTCTCAGCCCACAGAGAACACGTTACATTCATTTAAGAAATGGTGTGTGTATTAAGGTGGTCTATCCATAAAGTCATTCACCAACTGTTTCAATGAACAATGATTCTACTTGGAGGATGGCACAGACATTAGGTGAGGGTTCATTGGCTGTGATAATTTGGAAAAGCATTCATCTCAGAGAAAGAGTAAATTATAAAGTCCTTTTTTTTAAACTTGATACAATAGTTGCATACGTCAAGCAAAGCATTCAGCCTCACACCTTGTTGTTCTCTTACAAGTCACCTCCCAAGTTAATCGTCTATGTTTCTTTTGACTGTATAAATACTTTTGAAATATGTAAGCTGTTCTGAAAACCATAGTATAGTGTAAAAACATGAAATAAACAATACTACTAATAGAGAGAATGAGATAGGAGCGGCATGATTTCAAGACCATTATGTGATACACAGCAAGACACTATCACGTACAAACAAGCAGAAAGTGTATATGGATTGCACAATATTGGACCTATTTCTCCAATTACTAAATTAGAGAGTCCATTGGATGACAGTCAACAAATTTCTAATTCCTCATATTTTTGGATTTCAATCGATTAGGATATGTTGGTAATATTAATTTTCATATTATGATATTAAGAAAAACTAATTGTTGCTTCCTATTGTTTTTGTTGTTAAGAGGTGGAATTAGGTTTGTGTGGGTAATTTAACAACTCTTATTGTCTACAAATGCCTGTGAAATTTTTCCGTGCATACGTAATAGAGATATGATATATGGGATCCTAAGAACTATCCTTTTAATAGACAATTATCTGCTTCTATCTGGGAAAGAACCTTCCCTCACTAAATCTATTCTTGGGAAGCTGAGGCTAGGATGAGATCGCTTTCAGAGAATTAAATCTACAAGACTGAATTGCTTCTTCAAATGAGGATTTGTTTACAAAAGTTTGAACTTAAAGGAACACCTTTGTGTGAATACAGAATTAAAGAGGTATGGCAGATAATCTTCCTTGTCAGTCTTTCTGAATTTAGAATCACCATGGGAACATACTTCAGAGTGTATCCGTGAATACGTTGCTAGAAAGACTTACCTTAGGAGGAAAGCCTTCCCTGAATGTAGGTACAGCATCTCACTGGCTGGGATCTCTGACTCAGTAAAAAGGAGAAATTGTGCTGAGGGCCAGCATTCATCTCTTTGCTTTCTTATTAGAAACACATCGTGGCTAGCAGGTCTCGTTTGTATCAACATGCCTTCCTGCCTATGATGGACTGTGTCTTCAAACTATGAGTCAAAAAGAACCATTTCTTTTTTAAATTGCTTTTTATCAAATATTTAGTCACAAGAATGAGAGGAGAAACTAATACAAGAAGGAAACAACGTCATGTAATGTTCAATGAATAGACAACATAAATAAATCATGAAATAAAGTCTACCTAAGATTTAAAACACTACTAATATATTCAGATAAGGTTTACTTAGCCATCTCCTCAAAATGCAAAAGCCTGTATCTCAACTCAAATTTTGACCACTTCTTCCATAGACAGTATGAAGCTACTGATACACCTTAAATGTGAGAGAAACAGTTTGATGCACAGGCAAAAGGATTACTTCCTGTGATGGAAATGTGAAACATGAAGAAGCAGAAGGAGCACCAGATAGCTCATACTAGGATGAGCCTCATTAAACCCTTAGGTCCTGAGAGATGAAAAATGAGTTTCAATTCCTTCATTTATAACCAAAGTGTCTTTGGTGAAGTCACTAAATGTCTTCTAGTGTCTCCAGCCTCTGGATTTTATTCATAAATGTGAATATCCTAGTATTGAATGAATTCATACATACTACATGAGGATTCTAGCAGAACCAAATAATGGGGCAGTTTTTGAGTTCTAAAACACTCTAAGTTTCTGTAGCTCTTAGTAATAGTTAATTTCCTTGATCCTACTTTTAATTATCATTCAAAATGAACACAAAGATATTAAAAAACTAAATGTAAAAAATAAACAGTTGATATAGTGGATATTCAAGTCTTACCAAAAAGTAGTTTGAATACTTTCATCCTCAAGGAATAATAGATATTTAAAAAGATAGACAAGTAAGCCGGGCGGTGGTGGCGCACACCTTTAATCCCAGCACTTGGGAGGCAGAGGCAGGTGGATTTCTGAGTTCGAGGCCAGCCTGGTCTACAGAGTGAGTTCCAGGACAGCCAGGGCTACACAGAGAAACCCTGTCTCGAAAAACCAAAAAAAAAAAAAAAAAAAAAAAAAAAAAAGATAGACAAGCTATTGTGCAATGTAAATACATAGTAAGTCATTACACAGTACAACATAAATACATATAATTAATTTATAAAAAGACACCAAGGCAGATTGTAAACAGTACAACAGTAAAGCAGAGTGTTCACATGGCTTTGAGTTCTGCTCCCAAAGCAAAGCACAAACACACAAACAAGCAAGAGTAAACAAAGAAATCAACAGGGAGATATCCAAAGTGAAACACTTTTGCTAGGTGCAGATGTGACAATATGGGATTGTTTTAACTTTTATTTATACTATATACTACATATATACTATATACTTGTTATTTACTGTTTGCCCAAACAATGGCACCATCTTGAATGCTCACAGTCTTCAACTGCTGCATGTGTATTTCATGGACATGGGTATCGTTGTCTTTTCTGTAATAAGAATGTGTCTAGAAGAGTTAGCTAATGTACAGACCATCAGCAGCCAGATTTGGGGCTTCACAGTTTAATTTCAAAGTCTATGTTTCTCATTATCTCTGCCGCCTTTACTAGATGGAACAGTTTTCTGAAGCTGAAATTCAATTAATTTCATTATGCAGAACTGTTAAGTGTTTGGGATATCTTCAGAGCACCCAAGAGTTAGAAGTAAGTAAAAATTAGCTCCTCTTATCAGAGGAATGTGCATATTCATAAATTCTTATTGGCAATCAGTCCACAAATTGTCAACCAACATGGGCTAATGCTTTGATGAAGTTATAGCTTTCCATTACTGACAAGTTATGAAAAAAAAAATTGCCAAACAAATGAACTGGATCAAATGTAAGAAAATCCCAGAGAAGAATGGAAGTGCAGTGCCTCCATCCTACAAATCCATGTTTCTAGAATCAGAATGGAATCTGGAACAATTGAAAGTCAAGTCTGAAGTAGTGATTTTAAATATAAAGGAAAGGGGGGTGGTCTGTATTTAGATGAAGGCTTAAAAATATGAAAGTGCTTTAAGCCAATGTTTACCACATTTTAGGCTGCTATTGTCCACATAGAAGAATATGTTAGTTTAACTTAGTGCAATAAAGACTAAGGAGTAGGCTGCCAGGCTAGCTTGGTCTGTAAAGCAAGAAAGACTTAAATACTAGGGAATAAGATTTGCCAGGCTCTCAGGCTTGTTTTGATTTGCATTTCGCTAATGACTAAGGATGTCAAACACTTTTTTAGGTGCTTCTCAGCCATTCGAGTTTCCTCAGTTGGGAATTCTGTTTAGTTCTGTTTGCCATTTTTTAATAGGGTTATTTGGTTCTTTGGAGTCTAACTTCTTGAGTCCTTTGTATATATTGGATATTAGCCCTCTATTGGATGTAGGGTTGGTAAAGATCTTTTCCTAATCTGTTAGTTGCCATTTTGTCCTATTGACAGTGTCCTTTGACTTATAGAAGCTTTGCAACTTTATGAGGTATCATTTGTTGATTGTTGATCTTAGAGCACAAGCCATTGGTGTTCTGTTCAGGAAATTTTCCCCTGTGCCCATGTGTTTGAGGCTTTTCCCCACTTTCTCTTCTATTAGATTCAGTGCATCTGGTTTTATGTTGAGGTCCTTGATCCACTTGGACTTGAGCTTTGTACAGGGAAATAAGATTGGGTCAATTTGCATTCTTCTACATGCTAACCACCAGTTGAGCCAGCACCATTTGTTGAAAAATGCTGCCTTTTTTCCACTGGATGGTTTTGGCTCTTTTGTCAAAGATCAAATGATCATAGGTATACGGGTTCATTTCTGGGTCTTCAGTTCTATTCCATTGATTTACCTGCCTGTCACTGTATCAATACCATGCAGTTTTTATGACTATTCCTCTGTAGTACAGCTTGAGGTCAGGGACAGTGATCCCCTTAGACCAGTCAGAATGGCTAAGATCAAAACCTCAGGTGACAGCAGATACTGGCAAGAATGTAGAGAAATAGGAACACTCCTCCATTGTTGGTGGGATTGCAAGCTGTACAATCATTCTGGAAATCAGTCTGGTGTTTTCTCAGAAAACTGGACATAGTATTATCTGAGAACCCAGTTACACCACTCCTGAGCATATACCCAGAAGATGCCCCAACATGTAGTAAGGACACATGCTCCATTATGTTCATAGCAACCTTATTTATAATAGCCAGAAACTGGAAACAACACAGATGCCCCTCAACAGAGGAATGGATACAGAAAATGTGGTACATTTACACAATGGAGTACTACTTCACTATTAAAAACAATGACTTCATGAAATTCACAGGCAAATGGATGGAACTTGAAAATATCATCCTCAGTGAGGTAACCCTGTCACAAAAGAACACACATGGTATGTATTCATTGATAAGTGGCTATTAGCCCAAAAGTTCAGAATACCCAAGATACAATTCACAGACGATATAAATCTCAAGAAGAAAAACTGAAATGTGGATGGTTCAGTGCATCTTAGGAGAGGGAACAAAAATACTCACAGGAGGAAATGTGGAGACAAAGTATTGAGCAGAGACTGAAGGAAAGGCCATCTAGAGACTGCCCCACCTGTGGATCCATCCTATATACAGTTACCAAACCCAGACACTGTTATGGATGCCAAGAAGTTCTTGCTGACAGGAGCCTGATATAGCTGTCTCCTGAGAGGTTTTGCCAAAGCCTGACAAGTGCAGAGTTGGATGCTTGCTGCCAACCATTGGCCTGAGGGCAGGGTCCTAGATGGAGGAGTTGGAGAAGAGACTGAAGGAGCTAAGGGGATTTGCAGCCCCATTAGGGGAGCAACAGTGTCAACTGGCCAGAAACAGCAGAGCTCCTGGGGGACTGTACCACCAACCAAAGAATATAAGTGGAGGGACCCAGGAATCTGTTCCATATGTGGCAGAGGATGGCCTTGTTGTACATCAGTGGGAGGAGCTGCCCCTGGACCTGAGGGGGTTCAATGCCCTAGTGTAGGGGAATGCCAGAGCAAGAAGGCAGGAGTGGGTGGGTGAGTGGGTGGGTGGGGGAGCACCCTCATAGAAGCAGGGGGAAGAGGATGGGATAGGGGGTTTCCAGACGGGAGAAGTGGAAACGGGATAACATTTGAAATGGAAATAAAGAAAATATCCAATAAAGAAAAAAAGATATGCTTTAGAGTAAAACATATTTTCCAAGCTCAGATGCTTATACGCTGTCACTGCACTGTCAGGAGGTTGCTTCCAACTGGTTTTTAAGGTGCTTTAACCTTTAACAGCAGTCTTTGTCTCTTGAAGACAATATTTCCCTTTTAAAAATGCACAATGTAACCAATTCTGCACCGTGAATACCCAAAGTTTCCACCCCAAGCTCCCGCGTATATTAAGAAACAAAGCTTTGGAATTGACTGACTTGCTTTTGGACTTCCAGCTTCTTCCCAAGGAGCAGACATCATAAATAAATCAAATGTCAAATGTTATCCTTGCAGAGAGTAGGTCAACAGGACTGGAGTGTACACAGGTCAGACAGGTCAGAGTGTTATAATCAAGAATTTGTATTTGTATTAAGTCATAAAAAAAAAAAAACCAAAAAACCAAAAAAACAAAAAAACATTCAAGCTTGCCATGGCCGTACAAGCCTGTAATTCTAACACTCTGGAGGATTTGGCAGAGGAGTTCCAAATGGAGGAGTTCCTTGTTGATTTGAATTTCCAAATCAACAAGGGCTTTAGAGGAAAGACAGAAAGAGGAAGAACTGAAGGAAGCAATGGAGGGAGGAAGAGAGGGAGGGAAGGAAGAGAGTTAGAAGGAAGGAGGTAAGAAAGGGAGAGGGTAAGGAAGGAAGAAAGAAAGAATGAACAAGGGAAGGAAGGAAGGAAGGAGGGAAGGAGGGGGTAAGGAGGGAGGAAGGAAGGAAGGAAGAAAGAATTGAATAGGCCAAATGAGAAATGAGTGGGAGAGATTTGTGGGCAGAGAATAACCAATAGCCCAGGCTAGCATCTGGAAAAAAGAAAAAGATAGGGCTTGGCTCTGGAAGACTATAAACTATGCACAAATGAAAAGCACACCACCTTTTGCCGCTGCCATTCCTCCTCAGACACTAAGATTGCCCTTGAAGTCTCAGATTGCTCTGAGCAGCACATGGCACTGGCTGGAGGCTAGGAATGTGAGAAGGGAACCTGAGAACAGTCAAGGTCACCCCTGAGGACTGCTGGGATCAGAGCTATCTGGGCTTTGCCTTCTCTCAAAGGGCGCTTTGCTTCTCCTGCCGGGATGCTTTCCAAAAAAGACAAAGGAACACTTGAACTTCTAAGCCACTTGGGAACATTTAGCACAGAGGGACCAAAAGCTGGGTCCACAAAGGATGAAGTATTTGTTTCAACTTCAGTCAATTTGTGGCAAAAAAAAAAAAAAAGTTTTCTTAACAAGATAAAGTCTAAAAGTAAGAGAGCTCCTGTTCAGAAAGAAAAACAAAATACGTTTGCAAGCTCATACCAAGGTCACATTCAGTTCCAGAAAGTTCACAATTTGTGATCAGAGGGGAAATCGATTTGGAATGTAATGAATATTTTTGCTGACTAAAGGGTTGGGGGCTTATAATTATCAATTTTCTTTATTTTTTAATCCTTTGAGAATTTTATAGATCCATATAATAAACTTTTTTTTCTTTTAGGCAGGATCTTACTATGTAGCCCTGTCTATCCTGGAACTTGTTCTGTAGACCAGGCTGGCCTTTAGCTCAGAGATCCTCCTTACTCTGCCTCCCAAGTGCTGGGATTAAATATGTGTACCAAATGCACTTTTTATGTAAAAGAATAAAATTATACCAAATATTTTGATCATATTCGTTCCCTTTTCCCAAATTCTCCCTGACCCTCTCCTCCTCATTGTTTCAAAAGAAAAGAAAATCAAAACAAACAAAAAATCAATTAGACAAAAAAGAAAAAAATCAAAAAATATTCGAAAACCCATGGAGACGGTTTTGTGTTGGTCAACTACTTACTCCTAGGCATTAGACCTGGCCTGGAGTGTGGTTGATACAACCAGTGACATTCTATTGAAGAGAACTGATTTTCCCTTTCCCAATGGGTATCAGTTGCAAATAACTTCTTGTCTTTGTGTCTACTTCTGCTTTTCGGTGCTGGTATTTTGTCTTGTTTGAAGCTGTTTAGGTCTTACGTGATCCCACAGTTTTGTGAGTTCACATGTACATCAATCCTGTGCACCTGGAAGATGCTGCTTCTGTGGAGTCATCCACCACTTCTGGCTCTGGCTCTTACAATCTTTCCATCCCCTCTTCTACAGAGTCTTGTTGGGTTTTTAATTTTTTTTAATTTCATTTTTTATTTGTATTTAGGCATATGGGTATATGTCTTGTGCCAAATGTGTCAGGGTGCCAGAGAAGGCCAAGGGTGTCTGATATCTTGGCATTGGAGTTATACAGAACAGTGTGAGTGCTGGGAACAGAACAAAGCAGGAAGCACTTTTAACCACTGAGCTATCTCTCCGGGCCTTTGCTATTCCATTTTAAAGAAATGTTTGTATGCAGGTTAACAGTAACATTGTTGTATCATCGTTTCTCATACTTCAATATTTATCTTTCCGGGGCTTCTCCCCAGGCTACTGAATTTTCCACATTATATAAATGAGTATTGTTGCTTGCTCACTCGTGCATCATTACTTTAACCCGGTGGGAGCTGCTTTCACCCTTGGAAATTGTGTATTCCCTGGCAGCTCAGAGACTGGGGCAGCTGACTCTTCCTGGCAGGTATGGGATGTGAGACTGACTCACTCTAGAATCTCAAAGAGATCCTTGTTTGAGGAAGCAGCAAACAGTGAGTGATTCAGGAGCTCGGTAGATTCCTAACAACCTGGTACTTACCACTTACCACGGTTTGTGTTGGAAGGAAGCTTTGCCCCTGCTTGACTGGTTGTTAGCTGTGGGAGAGATGAAAGGAACACAAAAGCAGAAGTTCCAACTGTAAGCCCAGGAGGAAGTGTGCAGGAGGGGATTTTTTGTTGTTGTTGACCATTTACATTTTATTCTTAAACCAGTGATATCAGAAAAGACTTGGCTAGCATGGCACAGAGACCTGCAGCCGATAGAATCAAGACATTTGAGTACCTTGTACACCAAAAACAATAGGGTGTGGTACTCATGAGTTGAGGTTATGACCTTAGACTGTTGGTTTCTGCATCCTAGAACACTTGCTTAATAGCTCAATCCTATTTTGTCATGTTTCTGTCCCTCCACCTTGAAAATGGAGAGGGTAATGCCAGTATCCACTTTTGGTGTCGTCTCTACATACCCCTCCCCCACCAGGTATGCACGAAACATTTAAAACAGTGTTTGGAAAAACCTTAGCTTCCCAGAGGCATTAGTTCCTATCTTCAATAAAATTTATTGCTGAGTTGTACTTTGAGCTATGTCAACACAGCTGCCAAGGAAATTTTTATAATTGTAAAGAATGGGCATTCTCCAATGGCCACTTACCCAACAGGAAAAATAGAAAAAGAAAAGAAAACTACATCCCTAAAACACAAACTATTCCAAGACCCTCAAAGTGTCCCCAAGTGACTACAACATAGAAACCCTCACTTGCCTAATGCTCGTCACTCTTACTTGATCGCTTCCTCTGGTATTTCTCTGTACTGTTACATGCTTTCCAAAGAGATTCATGAATGTAGTGGTCAGACAGCATAAACATAGAACTATTATATAAAGAGTTTACTTTAGAAGATAAGATGGGCATTCTTGCAATGGAATGGGAATGGTTTATGTAAAGGCTTCATGAGAAACAGTTGTTTGGAAGAACTAGTAGAGTTTTGCGAGGAATATACAAGAGGAGATGTATCCCAGACAGGAGAAAGATTACTCATGGTCTAGGAGTAGATAGGAATGGGGTGGGTGGATCACAACTGATGGCAAATGACAGGTACTACAGAGAGTTTGGTCCCAACAGAGGGGAAATAGACAAAGCTGCAAGAGGCTCTAGTCACTAGTGTTTGAAATGGTGTAGAAAGAAAAAGGGGTCTTAGAACAAGAACACATTATGTGAACACTTGGCACTATTACCTTTTGGGAAGTAAAGGTTCAGAGGTTTTGACCATAAATAACAGCTTAGGATACCATTTGTAAACTATTCTCTTTTTTTGTACTTTATATTAGTGTTTCCTGGTAACAAATCTGTGTGACACTTAAAGAAGCTAATATGTACCTCTTTGTACCTATGTCATACCCATTGTTCTTAGAATGTAAAGATAAGGATGTCGTTCCTTCAAGAGGGAGGCGTGTAAGAAATGATACCAAATGATATTGATGACTGTGAACAGGGTTTCTTCCATTCTACAAAATTAGAATGAGCTTTTGTTTCTAGTCTATAGCCATTAGGTTCTGAAGATGCCAGGGTCTGTTCTCATCTAGGGAGGTAAGGATGGTTAGACCTAGTTAACACTTGAATGGGGAAAATAATCTCCTAGCTATAGAGATGGTTCAGTGAGTAAAGTATTTGCCATGTGAGTATGAAGACACTCATGTCAGATCCCCACAATCATGTAAAAGCTGGACATGGTAAGAGGCACATTGCCAATTCCACATTTCTAAAACAAGGTGAGAAGTGGAGCTATGGGAATCTTTAGAAGCTTGTAGACAACCCAGCCTGATGTCTACAGCTACAAAAAATAGACTCTCTCAAACAAGGTAGCAGGTGAGATTAACATTGGAGTTGTCCGCCAATGTTACTTGCAGGACCATACTTGCAGGTATGCTGTGGCACATGTGTACCTGCAAACACACACACACACACATGCATGTGTAAACATGCACATGCATAGATAGGCACATGTATTTATAAACACACAGATAAAAAGAAATGATATACTTTTTCATAAAGTATCTTGTAATCACATATTTATGTACATAGAATCAATTTGTCACCTAAATAATAACTAACACTTCCCGTAGCTCTTGCAGATTGATAAATATTGTGTGATTACTTAGTCACCTGATCGTTTTAATAAAATAAAAGGTTGACAAACTCAAATATAATTAATAATCTATCAGTGTGTTATATAAATGATCAAAGTATGAAATAAATACACAGAGGCCAGTCCAAGATAGCACAGTTAGAACGAGGTCAACCCAAATTAAAGATACTCTAAACCCTAGATTTTTCAAAACTTCTGTGGCCTGTCAAATTTTGATGGTTGTTCTCACAAAACTTCATTAAAAACCATTGTCTACCATTTTAAGTAAGTTCTTGGAAATCATAGGCCAAAGAATAGTTTTGTCTGCGCTTCAAATCCTGATTTGCTTGCAGCTCATGGGTGAGAGACAACAAATGTCTTGTTGATTCAGGATCCGGCCCTCAGCACAGTGTGGAAACTGGTCAACAGTGTTGAAGGGCTATGAAATAGTGACTTGGCTAGAGGACATGATGCAGTTTGTCAGTTTCTCGGCCTGTATCTCCCTTTCCCATCATCTACTCATCACACTCAGGGTAGAAGGAAAGAGAAGTCTGATGCTGGACTCTACTGCTCTGGCACCACATCTGCACCAAAGTGGGGTTGATTTTGGCACCTGGCTGCCTGAACTTGAAAACTTGAATCTTCCTTGAACTGTTTTAACAGAGTTTTTTTTTTCTTTTCTTTTTCTTTTTCTTTCTTCTTTTTTTTGTCTTTTTGAACTTTAAATACAGAAGAAGGTTATTTTTGCTTAGAGAGACCTCAAGATTTCAACAAGAATTGATGATACTTTATTTTTAAAATTTTCTAGTCAGTTCCCAATGTAGAAAAGCAGCTAAATCATTTTTAGAGGAGGACTGAGAAAATTGGTATGTCAGTTAGTGAGCTGAGGACTGAGCTCATGCTCACATAAGGCAAGCTCATCTAAATAAGGCTTGAAAACAAGTATCCCATGTTGTTTTGCATTACGTAAGAGCTAGACACTCTGGCAGGGTGGAGGATGTGAATTTTGGCACTCTAACAAAAATGTCACTAAGCATTTCAGTCCTTTTTAGACCATTATAAGGCTAGCAACTGTAGGCTGCTGAGATAGCACATGCAAATCCTACTGGAAAGGGTTCCTCCCTGTGGCAAAGATGGGGAAAGTCAGGATGAGTCTTCATCTATGTATTCCATAGGATTTTCTTGAGTATTCCAGAAAACAATAATGTTCTTCTTTCAGGGTAATGCAATTTATCTCTCCAGTGAAGATTTAGTGGAGAGAATGGGTAGATTTTTCCATGCATTGCAAAGACAAACATGAAGACGTTTCACTTACTAGGAACAAATCTAGCAATTTAGACTAGCAAAGCATCTTTGTTGAAGCATAATTTATATGCAAAAATCAAAAGGAGCTGATGTGTGTAATTTGAGCTGTTTGTTCAAGTAAGGGAATAGACACACCCAAGGCCTCTCAGAAGTTCCTGCTCATCTGGCTTTCTTTTTATGATGAGAAAACTTATGTGATTTCCCTATCAAACAGAATTTGAATTTACTCCAACTTATAATAATGATATAAGTACTATGCCTTATCCCTATATACTAGAACAGTGGTTCTTAATCTTTAAAATGCTGTGACCCTTTGATATAGGTCCTTAAGTTGTAGAGACCCAACTATAAAAATTATTTTTTGTTACTATTTCATAACTGTACTTTTGTTGCTATTGTAAATCTTAATGTAAATATATGTGTTTTCTAAGGGTCTTAGACCATCCCTCTGAAAAGGTCAGTTGATGCCCAAAGGAGGTCACGGCCCACAGGTTGAGAACAACTACATTTGAACTTATTTGCCTGATATAAATGAACACTACTTGAATAACTTTACTTCTTTACCCTTTGGCGACTGGAAAACATGATTGTGCCCTCTTCTTGGATGATTAGACTCCTCCAGTTACCCCATGCAAGTGGAGTCATGCCACAGACTGGGTTTGCTGTGGGGACCACTTGTTCTGCTGGATGAGAGTTCTGGTCAGGTGGGCAAAAAATTCGGTGAGTGGAAAACAGAGTCAGCATAAGGAAGTGCTGAGTCTGAGTGTATTTCTTAAAAATGGCATCAGGCTTTTACAGTCATTACAAAAGAGAAATGAAAAATTTGGCAGCTTAGCAGTTGAGGTACATCTGAGGCCACCTGAAACACACTGGGTCTAAAGCAGCCATCTCTTCTGGACAGGCACTGCACCTCCGGGGCCCTAGGACTGCAGGAGGCTCGAAGCTCGAATCTTAATGTGTAAGTGTAGGTCTAAGTCTTAGTCTAAGTCTTAGACCAAGTACAAAGTGAAAACCAGGCTTATATAGTATACAGAAAACAGGACAGATGACAAAAGTCATGTAGGCAGGTAAGGGCCACATCAAGGTCAGTAGGATCAGACAAGACAGAAGTCCTGTAGGCAAGTGAAGGTCACATCAAGGTAGGTAAGATCAGGCATCCAGGTGCAAAGTGGAAGAGCAATGGTGCCCTCCCCATTGGGGCTATTTTGGCAGTCTCAAGCTAATTCTCTGGGTCTGCTGGAGGTGAGCACCAGGAAGTCCCAATCTAGCAGTTCCTGAAAATACTGTTAAGCTTCCTTGTCAGAAATTCCAAGCTTACGACAGCTTGATAATAAATTAGGATATATTGGAACGCTGTGCTGGCCAGGGAACAACGCCCAATCTTAAGTTTTAGCCATTTACGAATCATTTCTTGGAGTACCTTTATGCCTGAATAAGAAGGCATGTTGATGATTGAAAAGACTAATCTGGAACACGTCTGAGTTAGGAGATGCCAATGACTGACTGAATACCCAGGAGGCACAAACTCCCTTTAAAGTCATAATGCCTCTTGTCCAATATCAGGCTTTCAACTCATGATACTGCAGACTTTACTAGAGTAGACGAGTGGGCATGGCAGAGCCAGCAGTTGCTTTGTGGCTGGCTTACTCAAATTGATTCTTTCACTCAATCAACAAACATAATAAGAACCTTCTTTTTCTTTTTAGTCAGACATTGGCTAAGTCAGATCTCAGATATTCAAGGATCAATTTTTTTTATTAGATGTTTTCTTTATTTACAACATCTCCTTTCCCAGGTTCCCCACCAAAAGAAAAATAAAATAAAATAAAACAAAATAAAATAAACAAAAACTAAAACAAACCCCTGTTCCCCCCCCCTCACCACCCCACCCCCTCCTGCTTACTGGCCCTGGCATTCCCCTACACTGGGGCATAGAACCTTTTTAATGGTAGGCAGATTCCTTACAAATAGAAATAGAAGAAGTAAAAGAAACACAAAAGACAAAAGAGGGGAGTGCTGTGGACATTCATGCAGTGGGGAGGAAGTCCTGTTCTGACATGAAGAAGGAATGTGTTGTTGTTGTTGTTGTTGTTGTTGTTGTTGTTGTGATTGTTGTTGTGGTGGCGGTTGTTGTTGTTGTTGAAGGGAGAGTCTCAGTATATTGCCTTGACTGTCCTGGAACTCACCATGTAGACCAAAGTAAACATGAACTTATAAGAATCTACTTGTCTCTGGTCCTGAAGTGCTAGGATTAAAGTTTGAACCATCAAATTAGGCACAAGAAACTTCCTTTCAAGTTGTTGGTCAAGGTAGATCAAGAGATTTCCAAAACAATATAGGTGTGGCCCTTGGTTGCTTCTCTGAAGTTGAAGGCATAGTCCTATTACTGAAGGCACCACATACTTTGGCCACAGCACTTGGAAGTTTAGATCTGGATTTAACCTGGAACCCCACTCCCTGAAATCTAGCTCTCATAGTGCCATCAGATGCTCTACAAGCTTCCTAGAGAGGGGAGCAATTAATAGCCCTATTCAGCTTTGCTATGAACCACAACAATGAAAAGTTCTGCATGCTATTTCTAAAGGTGCAACAGCAGATTTATATTTTGGTGGGAACCAGCACTCAGATCTAATTGGACTTAAGGACTCCTCAGTAGAAGTGATAATGTGCTTGGGACTGAAAACCTAGTGAAGTACTCATAGATATTGAAGTCATGAATCTTAGGGAGGAACATTTTAAACCACTTTACTAATGAGCATAATTCTTAACTGCATCCTAAAGCTCACCCTTGTATGCACAGATATTTCTTGTTCTCAACCCTCATCAAAGAAGTGTCTCTTTGAAGGAGACAGAGGCCATTATAGGAAACAACAACTGGTCAAAATGCAAAGAAGAACTGATTGTGGTGGGCCAAATCTAATGGATATATCTGCAACACAATTCTCCCTCATAAGTCTCAGGAAATATCTCAGAAGAAGGAGAAGAAAGTTTGTCTGAGCAAGAGGATCTAGACTCCTGTTCAGAGATCGTTTCTCTTAGAGATGACAAGGAATATATAGCCATGATACCTGCAAACACATGTTAATATGAATGAAGAAATATTATTGTCCTAGTCAGGGTTTCCATTGATGGAATGAAATACCATGACTAAAAGGAAGTAAGGGAGGGATTTATTTAGCTTACATTTCCATATCCCAGTTCTTCTTATAGGAAGTCAGGATAGGACTCAAGTAGGCCTGGAACCCAGAAGCAGGAGCTGATACAGAGCCATGGAGGAGTGCTATTTACTGGTTTGTTTGTCCTGGCCTACTCAATCTTCTTATAGAATCCAGGACTACTAGCCCAGGGATGATACTACCCACTGCTACATCAATCGATAATTAAGAAAATGTCTTTCTGCTAGATTTTATGGAGGCGTTTTCTCAACTGAGCATCTCTCCTTTCAAGTAACTCTAGCTTTTGTCAAGTTGACATAAAGCATGGCCAGCACATTCATGAAACCCTTCCTTTAGAAAGAACTATAGGCTACTAATGACTACTAAGAATGAGAATTATGGGGGTGAACATACTAATTGGTACTCAGTATCAAGCACTTAGCCTTAACATCAGGTACCCACAACAACATTAAGGAGAGTTAATATATGAGTGTTTATAACAATAATAAGAAGAAAAAGAAGTCATTAATTTGAGAGGGAGTGGGGGATGAAAGCAATTGAAGGAAGGAAAGAAAGAAATAATGTATTTACATTTTAATTAATATTCTTAACTTATAAAGAAACTAGATGAAGTTCATTTCTGTAGTTATAGAATAGAATCATGAAAGTAATTATAGCATGCATATACAGAATATCTTTTAAGTTCAGTTACTTTGGTAAATATTGCTGATTTTCAAGATCAACAAAGACTCTAAAAGTTGTTCAAGTCCACTGAATAAAGGATCTCCATAGCTAGGGTTATGTTGTATCTGTCACTAATGTCACAATGTGCCATATAAAAAACGGCTGGGTCCTACTCAATATGCCTATTTTTTTCTGATGACATCAATGCAAGGTACTTTCTCTTGGTACACACTGCCTGCCTGTGCATTTCTCATTTCTGCTTGTCATCATTTAATGCACACTCTGCTGTAGTCCATCAATTTTAAGATGCCTTTTGTTCATGTTTTTCATATCTTTAAATTTAGCATCAAGATATCATCAACTACAGCAGGGCAAAATTTGAAATATTATTTTCATTATGTGATGTAAACTCTACAGTGAATCTTTGAAATGGTGGCTTCTTATATTCCTCAGCTATGTATAGATTTGTTTGTGCATATATTGTTTGTTTTCTTACAGTGGTATACAAGGCCCCAAAGAGGCACTATTTTTTCCTATTTTTCTTTATTTTTCCATCTCCTGTTATTTGAAATATTATCTAACTAACTGAAGGCTAAATAGGTACTACATGCCTAGTACCTATTACTGTGCATTGAGATTGATGTGAAGTACTGGATTTAGAATGAGGAATAGAACAGGCATGTTTGCTGCCCTGAGGGAAGAGATGCAAACAAACAAGGAAGCACACTAAGCAAACATGTAATTTTGTTTTGTGGCACTGGAATCAAAGGGTCAGTGTTCTACCCTAGAGTACATTTCCAGCCAACAAATGTGTAATTTACTGTGGGGAGTTGAAAGGAGTGAAAATATTGAAAATGATGTGGAGAAAAAAAAAACAGGACTGGAGTGCTTCCCAAATTTGAATTGGAAAGTCAAGGAGGAACTCTCTGAGAAGATAACAAAGCTGACAGCAGATGACTAAATATCCTCTTGGCTAAAGGCTGCATGGAACATTGTTTCTCATATCAAAGTAAGACCTTTGTATCTAGAGAAATTTATCTTTTTGTTTTTAAATTTTTATTTAATTTTTCCATATACTATATTTTGATCATATTCTTCTCCTCCCTAACTCCTTCCAGATTCTCCTCTCTTCCCTACCTCCCCAGCCATGCAACTTCATGTGCTTTGTTCTCTCTCTTTCTCTCCCTCTCCCCATCTCTCTCTTTTTCAGAAAAAAATAGGAGAAACAACAAATAAAAATAAAGGTAAGTCAATACAAGAAAAAATACCAAAGCAAAACATATGCAAAGAAGAAACATAGAGTCCATTTTTTGTTGGCGCCCACTCCTGGACATGAGGCCCACCATAGGGTGTAACTGAAATATCCAGTTATACTTCAACAGAGAACACTAATTTCTCTTTATTGGTTACAAATGATTCCCAGATTAAGGGTGGGATTTTTGTATACATTTGACGTTTTCACTGATGGGATTTTGTCTAATGAACCTGTATAGGTCTTGTGCTTACTGCTACAGCTTCTCTGAGTTCTTATGTATTTCAGTCCTGTTGTGTGTAAAAGAAATTGTTTTCATGGAGTCATTCACTACCTCTCTTTTAGACTCCTCTACCACATGGATTCCTGTGCATTGTGGGGAATAATTTCATAAAGATATAACATTTAGAGATGACTGCTCTAAAGTGTCTATCTGTTGGTGAGGGTTAAGCAATACTCTATGGATATAGCAATTGGTCATTAGGAGCCCATACTGGTATATTTTCATGGATCCTTTATATTGAGTAGATTACAAATGCACAGATTGCTTGCAGTAGACTAAAAAGAACACTGGAATAAGAGACAGCCCCTACCCCACCCCCTACAGTGATGCATCTGGCATTGCTATTTTATAAATTCTGATGGTTACCTACTTTCCCCAATCCTCAGCATCTTTACCCACTTAACTGAGAAAATATCCTAGAGATGTGAATGATGGCATTGAGCTTTAATCCTTAAATACAAAGTTATTAATTCATCTAATGAACAGTTATTGTAAAGAAGTTGAATACTAGGTCAGTAAACTGTCTATAGTTTGTAAAAAAAAAACAAACCTTGAGAGTGAAAACACACAATCTATTCAATTACAGAGTTTAATATGCTGAAAGATTAGTGATAGTTGATGACTTCAGGGTAATGTGAAGTAATCTTGCCTACTTCAACTATTATCATAGGTTTTCTAGATAAGAACTGAGTCTTGTGCCCACCTATATTTACAAAAGAATATCAAATCCATTATCCACCAACAGACAGCAAAAATGCTCACATCAACTAGATGATGGTGCATTGAATTTTAGGGATAAGGGATGAGGTGGAGATTTAGAAACCCAGGGTTTTTTGTTGGTTTTGGTTTTCTGGGGAGCAGGAGAAAATTATAAGGCACAGGATCATGGAATGTGGGGAGAAAATATATTTATATATTTGATTCTTCTTGGGATGGAAAGACATGGGATTGATGTAAGATGAATCAAAAACTTTAAGGAGAGATTTTGAGGTATTGATATCACAACCACATTACAAAGAAAAGAGAGGACTAGGTGGTTCTGTTCCATGAGAGGCCTTCCACAACAGAGGTGCAAATTTCTTAAGCAGATAACATAAATGGTAACCTTGTAGGTATAACTACATTTGCACTGAGTCAGGGAAATTCCAAATTCAAATGGGATTTCAGTGGTTCCAAATGTCATTGCAGATCAGGTCCTTTCTAACCCTCTGTTGTCTCCTCTGTAGTGTTGGCTTTTCTTCCGAAGCCTTTTCCTCTATGGTTACAAGATGGCTTCTGTATCTCTTAGCATAGCTGACTTTTAATTATTATTTATTTACCACTAGCTTGCAAAGAATTGGGTTTCATCAAGGCATTTTCTAAATGAAATTTGTTCTTGCTTCTTGTCCACATCCCTCCTAGCCTCCTTCTTTCTCTCTTACTCTCTCATCTATTTCCCTGTCTACAGCATGTATACAGAATGAAATTTTATCCAGCTGTTAAGAAAAGTACATTTTAAAGTCAACATATCATTTTTATACAATTCTACACACACATGCCTAAAATGGAAACAGCTTTCTCAAAATTCACTCCCCCAAAGAGAAGGGCTACTTTCCTTCTGACTATTCTGTTTCCTCATTTCTCACCCTAGATTTCCCTTTATCTGGTAAAATAGGTGGGCCACATACATACCCATGTTCTAAGTGCAAGTAAATCTGGCTGAGGGTTCTTTTGACATTTGCTGTCTCTATTAGATGATAGAAGCTGTCCACCAGGATGTGTATGAAGAGTAGGGAATGTATGGTGACCGCTGGGTGTGCTTCCAGAGCCATATCTTGTTTATCACATGCTCAGAACCTGATACAGAGCTCTGCTTTCTAAACATAGAAACTCAATTGATATTTTGTAGCTTTGAAATTATTATCATGAAAATAGAAGATCAATATCAGGTCAGGCCAGTGAGTGGTAAAATCAGCTATTTTTCCATGACATGGTCAGATGAAAAAATAAATTTAATTTCGTCACTTGAATGAGTGGGTATTGATATTTCTTCTGGGTGGTAAAACTGAAATACTAATTCAACATCATGAGAGGCCATAGTGGCATTTCTTAAACCATGTCTAATTTGGCAACAGTTACATAATCTAAAAGCAAATGAAGGAGAAAGCTGAGTTAAATGGAAAATGACCAGATCTCAAGAAATGGATATTTGCTGAAAAGATTGTGTGTGAGTTTTTAATGGAAAACAACCTACTGAAAGATGACTCTTTGGATGTGGAAAAAGTTCAGTAAACCCTAATAAGGAACTGACTGTTTGTTGATTATGCATGGAAACTCACAACCAGGAAGGAGACGAGGACACTAAATTGGTCCATTAAAAAAAATCAACTACATTCACAAGTAAACATTTAGAGGATCTTTTAAATCTCTCTTTTGCTTTTCTACAACTCCAAACAAAAAAGAAGCTGTTTGTTGACTGTTCTAACAATACAAAGGGTGTCACATATAGGTTAAAACAAATGGCTCTGTCTGCTGGAAGGGGTGAAAGCACTTAACTATGCAGCATAGCTTCGGCAGAGTCATTTGAAAATCGGTATGTTGTCACAGCACACTGATCTTTGAAACTGATTTTGCTCAGAGTCTTTTGAGTCTGTCAAATCATTTTGCAGAACTGCAAGTTTGCCCAAAGAATGGAAAACATTACAGAGGAATATCACTTTATTTACTGCTATTCTTCTTTGGATGCAATTGCCCCATTTTTTAATGACTGGGATTATTTAACTTCAACCACATGAATTTTCTGTGGTTTCTTTATCTGGAATTTTATTCCTGGCACCTCTCTTTTGTCTCTTGAATGCATAGGCATGTTGTAACAGACCTATGAAAAGGACCATGAAGGATTGGAGTAGGCTGGCTCATCTGTAAATGTTCCCCACATCATGGTCTAGCCATGATGTATCAAACCAGGTTCCACATTTTCATTTGAAATATTTTTTTGAACTTGGACTGAAATCTTAACCTTTCTGTAGTAGTAGCAGCAGCAGTAGCAGCAACAGTAGCAGCAGCAGTAGCAGCAGTAGCAGCAGTAGTAGCAGTAGTAGTAGTAGTAGTAGTAGTAGTAGTAGTAGTAGTAGTAGTAGTGGTGGTGGTGGTGGTGGTAGTAGTAGTAGTGGTAGTAGTGGTAGTAGTGGTAGTAGTTGTAGTAGTTGTTGGTTTTGTTATTTTAATAGACAAAGCTTATTCTATTTTAATGACTGATCTACATGAGGCCACAGACAGGTCACTATGTACAAATATGAGGGAAGGTTTATTTCTTGATCTCTTCCTTGGACAGAGTCTTGATTTCTTCCTTCTTGGTCCAGAAATATGCCTGCAGGCACTTCTTTGCTTGATCTTATACCTAAGCCTCAGCCTGGTCAGTAGCTTCTTACAGTAGCTTCTTGCAGGCCTTGTCTGCCTTCATTTTGTCAATGTGCTACATGAGAATCTGCTTCTTTTAGAATATATTCCATTTGACCTTCAGGTATGGGCTGTGATACATATGGTGGCCAATCTTCTTAGATTCATGGTTTCTCCTGAGATGCTGGTACAGGATTCTCTCCCTTCTCATACAGGTCACTTTCTTGGGCATCAGAACTTTGGCAGTACCCTTCAGCTTCTCTATGACCATATGCCTGTCCTCCTGTCAAGCCCAAGTGCCTTTCCAGCATCTAGCCCAGGAATGGATGCATAGTCACAAGCTTCTGGATGAACAACCCATCTTCGATCAGCTTCCTGACCTGCTGATGGCAGTTGGCATTGGTGATGTCATTGGTCTCATTGGGGACCAGCCAGACCTTCTTTAAACCACAGCAGAGAACATTAGAGGCAAGCCTCTTCTGTAGCCTGAGAACACTCATGGCTGCTGTTGCAGCACCAAGCAGAAAGCTGAGTTTTGTTGTTGTTGTTGTTTAATGTATTCATTCATACAATACATCCCAAAGGTAGCTTTCCCTCCCTCCACTCCTCCCAGTTCCTCAACATATATACCTCCCCTCAACCCCAGAGCCACTGGTCCTCAATTTTCTTTCAGAAAAGAGCAGGTCTCACAGTGTCATCAACTAAACAGAGATACAATAAGACTAGGCACAAACCCTCATATCAAGTCTGGGTGAGAAAACCCAGTAAGATATAAAGAGTCCCAAGAGCAGGTGAACAAATCAGAGATAATCCTCATTTCCACTGGTTGGGAGTTCAACAAAACCCTCCACCAAAAGAAGCACAATATATGTATATAGGACCTAGTACACACCCATGCAGACTCTCTGATTGCCCCTTCAATCTCTGTGAGCCCCTTAATCCTCCTTAGTTGATTTTATGGTCCCTATTCTCCTGATGTCCTCAACCCCTTTGGATTCTACAGTCCTTCCTTCCCTAAGATCCATGCCTAATGTTTGTCTGTTGGTCTCTGTATCAGCTTGCATAAGTTCCTAGATGTAGCCTCTCTGATACAATTGTGCTAGGCACAGCTCTATGAGTACAGCAGAATATAGTTAGAAATCACTTCATTAATTTTTTGGTCAGTCTTTTTTTATTCTATGCTAGATCTCTGAGTTATCCAACTTGCAATTCCTAGCCAATCAGGCAATGTCAGACATGGATTCCTTCTCATGGTTTGGGCCTCAAGTTAGGCCAGTCATTGTTTGGCCAAGTCATAGACCCTCATAAGCTCTAAGCTACCATTGCACCTGAACATCTTGCAGGCAGGATATAGGTCAAATCTTTTGTGTCTGGCTTGGTGTTCTAAGCCACTGGGAGTCTTTCTTGGTTACAGAAGGTAGCTGATTCAGGCTCCATATTTTCTATTACTAGCAGTCCTCTCCTTAAGCTAAGTGCACATTTACATGTCAGGATTTGAGAAATAGTTTATTTGTCTATATTGAAAGTAGAATGTAAGTGATCAAGTTAATTTGTAAGCCTCTAGTAGATGAGCTGCTAAGAGTTATTATGGAGAAAATAGTTGTATTATGAAAGCAAATTCCATAAAAATTTCTATGAATACTATCTACCATTAGTAAATAAGAAAGGTAAATTTGTTAGATATCTGTTACTAGTAGCCACAGTATGGGCTTGAGAGTGCCAGAAGATGGATCTTGATTTAATTCAATAACCACTACCCTGCTCAAATCATCACAAGTTCCTCCAGTAAAAACAGGAAGAGTATAGTGGACAAGTGAGGCATTGCCTGGAGGAGCACAGATCATGTGGAGCTAAACTAAAAAGTTTTGAGCACAGTCCTTGACAACTCTAGACCCAGATACCCTCAAAGCTCCGCCACATCATAGTATCGCCAAATTTGCCAAATCCCAATAGTAGCAAAATGTGCTCAGAGAACTTGAGTTGCCAAATATATAAGGGCTATTCACTGTCTCTCTTTTCTGGAATCAAACAACATTTGAGGAATCTCAGTGACTCTAATAAGAGTCCTAGCTGTGTAAGTCCTGAGCTTTGGTAGTGTGGTTTCTTAACCCTTATCCTTTGTGGGTCTGTCTACCTCCTGGGCTTTGTCATTAGATGTTAACTAGAACTAAACTCTGGGGATCCTGTTTTTTCTTCAGCATTTCATTGGGAAAGAGAATGAAGAATTCTAAATTATTAGAAGTAAGCCCTTTTTCTATGCTGGGAAACAGCTGATAACAAGTATCGAGTCTCTTTATTTTTGGTTTAAATGATGATATCAAGAAGAAACCAAAACAAAACACTGGTAGACTAGTAGAAATCACAGTGCTTCAATGACAATGTTGGCCCATCAGCAAGCAAAACATGTGATCCTGAGAAAAATGTTTGATCTATTCAAGTCTCTTTTACTGAAGAATGGCAACCTCAATATCTTTTTTCACTTTCTTTGTTTCTGTTTTTGTTTAGTTTTTAGGTAACATTCAGTAGATGATTAAATGAAATAAAATATGTTGAGCATACAGCAGAGTCTGGAACATAGAATATTCTCAACATCTGTTCCTTTTCCTTCAAAAGGAGATATGAATAAGTCTCTTTGTTGACTTCACCAGAAACTGCTATAACACTGAATGGTATACCTTCCATACAGATATACATTTTTAATCCTCCCATACTTTTTAAGTGTTGTAATTGCATCCATTTTACAGGTAAAGAAACCAAAGACTCACAGAGAGTAAGTTGTTTGCTCAGTGAACACAAGACGGTGTTTGTCACAAGTAAAGTTACAGTTCATGAACTTTGCTGTTTTCTTGGAGCATCATTCTGTAATGGCCAAATTCCAAACCAGGCTAAAAATGGGCATTATTATTCTCATTTTGACTTTCATTAGAAATCTTTGATCTAAGACCACCCATAGATATTCTCAGACTTCTTTGAGGAAAAGGAAGTTGGATTAGTGTTTGGAGAGGTGTGGTCTCCTCAATAAACAACTCAAGTGAAGTAATAGAATATTACACAGCAGGTAATATTGGAGTCACTTCACCTGGGTCAGAAATCACAGCTTGAACACTTACCAGTGGTTTGATTATAGTTTGTTTACCTTCTTTTCAACTTTGTCTATTAAAAATACACCCAATGGATAAGCTATTTGCCTAGCATTCACAAAACCTTTGGTTCAACTCTAGGCAGGCACCAAAACAAAGAAAAGCAATCCTTTGAGTCATTATAAGAATTGAATGAGTTAATATGTGCCCATAAAATCATTCCTCCAGACGGATGAATGTTCATGGATGAGGTGACACCTTAACCCACATGAAAGGAAATGAAAACACTGAAGTCCTCTGAGTTTTTGTAGAGGATCATGCCCCATTCCTTTAAAGTAAAGTGGAAACTTCAGGCATCTCATTAATGTGCTAAATGATCATGCAGTATTGCTTCACAAGGCAAGGAACACATCCCATGGCTGCCCAGAAATGTTCTTTTATGTGTTTGTACTCAGCTCATCCTCATGACTTTTACCAAAGAAATGTAGCACTTCCAGGGACGCTCTTGGTTCTAGTTTCAATAAATAAACATCACAGTGTCACTGTTATGTTAAAAGAGAAATTGACGAACTGATATTACATCAGGAGCTGTTGACAACTCTGGTACATACCATCACCCAACCCCAGGCTTCCTACTTTTATCATCTTAGACATAATTTGTACTTTAGTGCTTTCCAGAGCCACTCTATGCTCATTGTCAGGCAAACAATGTATTTATTGCTAATACCATTTATGTGTCTCCTTCTCAATTTCCCCCTGTTGTAAAAGGATACCAGACATGATATGGCATATTTTATATATCCACTGGTAGCTATATTTGCCTTAAATAAAGGGATCTATGTTAGACCCAAATTCCTGACACTGCACTCATTCACTTTATTTTCTGGCTGAACTAGAAGGAACCAGGGGCCTTCAGCAATGGACATGAGGACTTCTCTGTGACTTCTCACTTAACTTGCCTTTTGACCCTAAGGGATCCTAGTGAAGAGTGACTTTCTGTCATACTTTCTCCTTGGCCCTTTAGGACTGAGTGTGCCTGAGCCTATCATTTCAGAGAAAAACATGAAGATAGGTTGTGCAATTGCCAAGCTTGCATATGTAACTTCCAACTTCTCCCTGAGTTCTAGCCATAATATTTTCTGGGCATTTCAAACATGGCACATCCAAGATAGAACATGTGCTTCCAACATGTAGACTGTGGTGGTTTGAATATGCTTGGTCCAGGTAATGGCACTACTAGGAGGTGAGGCTTGTTGAAGGAAGTGTGTCAGTTTAGAGGTAGGATTGGAGACCCTCCTTCGAGCTGCCTGGAAGCCAGACTTCTCCTGTTTGCCTTCAGAGATGTAGAACTCTCAGCTCATCCAGTACCATGCCTGCCTGCAAGCAGTCATGCTTTCTCTCCATGATGATAATGGACTGAACCTCTAAAAGAGTAAACCAGCCCCAATTAAATGTTGTTCTTTGTAATAGTTGCCTTGGTTATGGTAACTCTTCACAGTAATAGAAACTCTAACTAAGACATGCCTTACCTCCCAACAAATTACTTAAAAACAAAACAAAACAAGAAGCAAAGCCCTTACATCTCTCCTTACCTTCCATAGGTCAGTAAAGAGTAACAAGATGGTTTAGCTATAAAATTTGCCACTACCATTCACTCCTCTCTTCCTTGCATAGTTTATATTTAATATATCAGTAAAATATGAGCTCTGAACTTATAGTCCATTTTCCTCCAACATAATTATTTTTGTAGGCTGCCTTTATGTCACTGATGTCTGTCTCCTTGGTTACACTGTAAGCTGCCTAACAGTTCTATCTTCTGTTCTTACCATGTTAATCATGTA
The DNA here is from genome assembly GCF_008632895.1 of Mastomys coucha. NCBI lineage: Eukaryota > Metazoa > Chordata > Mammalia > Rodentia > Muridae > Mastomys > Mastomys coucha. The sequence continues at coordinate 92,571,336 of NW_022196913.1, forward strand.
TTCACAAATAACAAAGCACCACCCTTTTGGTGAAAGAGTATGCTCTTATCATATTGTAGCCTGTGTACTTTCTTTCTATAGTGACTTCTATGGATCACCAATCTGGGCAAGTTTATCTGAGTCTCCTACTTCAAGACTTCCTATGAGGTAGGATCCAGGGCTAGAGTCTCATCTGAAGTCAGGAAAGGAAAAGATTCATTGTGAAGCCCACGTAATTATTGTAAACAAAATTTCACTTCTTCAAAAATAGTTGACCTAAGGGCTTCATTCCTGGTTGGTTGCTAGATCCCAGTTGCACTCTGTTCTTTTCTGCATGATTGTCTCCACTGTGGTTTCCTGGTACTTCAAAGTCAAGACAAGAACAACAAGAACAACAAGAACAAAAACAGTCTTGCCCCTAATCACAAAAGCAATACTCCATCCTCTTCACTGAATTCTCTTGACCAAAAAAAAAAAAAAAAAAAAAAAAAAAAAAAAAAACAAACCCAAGCCACAGTGTGCTCATACTTACATGCAGGGGATAAATAAGGGCAATGCCGGGAGACAGAAATTATTGAGTGCCATTTGAAACACTGGCTACTATGTACCCCAGTTCATTTGTATGGAGTGGGTGCCGATATCCTTTTAAACCTGAGACAGTGCTATCACACCACTGTTCTACACTTTCCAGCTGTTTTCTATTTAAATCTTATAGACTTTGCTTTCCTTGCTGCTGCCTTTCCGTCTTTTTTGACACCTTGCTTCCTATACTTACTGAGTTAACTGTTGGGACTGGCTTCCAATCACCCAGCAGCACCTGTCCCATTCCAAGGATCCTTTGCAGTTCGCTCTGCTCAGATCCCTGTTTCCTCCAGATAGATGGATCCTCACTGACTTTTTACTGACTCCAGGCTTTATGCTCATGTCCCTTTTAGAGGACCTTCTCTGGACCATGCTATGTGAAACACCAGCTTCCTCACTGCTCTCTAGAGGCTCTCTAACTCTTCTCAGTGGCTATTGTTTGTGTCCTTTTTTTTAACCATGGAAAACATTCTATACCATATTTAGCCATCCATTGTTAGCACCAAAAAGGAAGGCTTCATGGAGTTAAGACTTCCCATTTCATTTATGAAATACACAGTGACCTAGTTGATAACATAAAGGGGAAATTAAATAGGATAAACACGGGGATCTTGCAGGTTTCTTTCTTATCCTATAGCTGTTGAGGATGGCCCTGGTGTTGTTTGAATTTTGATGTTAATTCTGCTTTCCCAGGAGGGGTTGTCTGAAACTAGGAATGAGTTATTATACTCAGGCATCTTCTTGTGAACCTTCTCCAATGAAAAAAGGGACCAATCACTGGATGAGTAGGAGGGACTAGTGGGTTGGTGGGTTGGACTGGGAAGAGAGGAATCAGAAGAGAGATTTTTTTTTTTTGGATGGAGATATGGAAAGGGCAAGGTGTAGCTACTAGTGTCTCCCGGTTTCAGGTGTGGAACTGCCAGAATTTGACACAGGAGAATTTAGATTTAATATGGCTTACTAGATTAGGGTTTTAGATGTTGCTCCCAGTGATTGAGTTACCATTGTTTCTGAAAGTTTGTGTGGTGTTTTCCTTGGAGTAGCTGGGGCTTGACTAGGTTCCAGAGAGAAAGGTCTGTAGGCAAAACTTACAATGTTTGCTTGATTTGCACCTCAAAAGGCCCTGGGAGTTTTGAAGTTCGGGGCTGGCACCATAACTACTTAGCAAGCTGGGTGGAGATTTTGGAGCTCTGAGTCAGAGAATCTCCACCAGATAGAACAGGCTGGCATTGCTCACCAGGGCACGTCCAGCCTGCGGGGCAGAGAGTAGCTGGGTTTAGCGTGGGAGATGTCCACTTCTTAAAATATTTCCTGCAACATATAGTCATCTGGACTTGTGGACCGAGGACTACCTTCTGATCCTTACAGACAAGCAGAACTGTCCTTAATTTAGATAGAAATTCCTCCGAAGACATAGAGTTCCCTTTCCTGCCTCTATCAGCCAATGTCTTGTTGTTTTGTTTTGTTTTGTTTTGTTGGTATATTTTAATGAACACTTTATAAACAATGATAGAAGTTACAATTGTGATAATTTTCCGAATTTACATGACCATACAGAATCACTTTCTGGTTACCAATTCTAGAAAGTAGATTGCCATTAAAAGTATAGGTCAAGCCTGTTTCCATCTGCTGTTTCCTTTCCATGCTCAAGATAAACAGGAAATCCTCCTAAACCTTCAGTTTATAAGCTGACATTTCTTTTTAAATTTACAATCCAGCCATTGCCCATAGTACCTCATCCCATTCCTCCTCCCACCTGTCTCCTAGAGGATGCTCCCCACCACCATACCTACCCCCTTCCTGGGACCTCAAGTATCTAGAAGATTAGGCACATCTTCTCCCACTGAGGCCAAACCAGGCAGTCCTCTGCTATATATGTGTCTGAGGCATTGGACCAGTTCTTGTATGCTGTCTTGTTGGTGGCAGAGTTTTCTGGGAGCTTCCAGGGGTCCAAGTTAGTAGAGACTGCTGGTCTTCCTATGGGGTCACTGGTCTTCCTATGGGGTCACCCTCCTCTTTTGCTTCTTCCATCCTTCCCCCAACTCAACCACAGGGGCCCTGACTTCAGTCCAATGGTTGGGTGTAAGTATCTGCATCTGTCTCAGTCAGCTGTTGGTAGGGTCTCTCAGAGGACAGCTATGCTAGGCTCCTGACTGTAAGCACATCATAGCATCAAAAATCATGTTTCAGGCCTTAGTATCTCCCCATGAGGTAGATTGCCTGTTTGGCCTGTCATTGGACAGCCTTTTCCTCAGTCTCTCCATTTTTGTCCCTGCAGTTCTTTTAGACAGGAATCCTTCTGGGTCAGAAATGCCTTGTAAGAACATGTTTGAATGACTAGCTACTGGGCATGGAGAGTTTGCTCATGAGAAGTGTCCATTCTCACTCCTTTCTTGGAAAGAGTAATATAAAATTCAGGTATAAAAGTTGTACCAGAGTAAATTAGGTAAACTTTTAGAATCAGAATTAGAAACCCTAAAGACTAAGACCCCACCTCTGCCCTGTTACCTTTTCTTCAAGAACTGACAGTTACAAGGAAATTCAGCCAGCAAAATATCTGACTGTCTCCATCCCTACTGCCTAGTATCATAGAGTGGTATTAACATATTAACATTTGGGGAATGGTTTGAGTCAAGTTCATATTGGCTGTCTTTCTCATTGAGGAGCAGATTTGGTGCTTTAAGAATGTTAATTTTTAGGTTAGCCTATAAAACCAGGTTTAATTAAGACATTTCATTCACATGTGGTGGTGTTAAACTTTGTTTTCAGTCATCTCCTTCCCTCTGCACCTCTGCACCCTCTCCCTCTCTGGTTTGTTCTTTCACTTAACTAGTTCATATTTATTTAAATGCAACCACTGAAGGTTCTCAAAATTAACAAAAGTGAGCCTAAAGTTTGTAGTTTATTTCTGGGCATTGCTCTCCAAGTTTACTTATTATGAACAGATTTTCCTCTGGCGAACATAAAACATAAAACAAAAGTGCTGAATGCTTTTTTATTTTTCCTTCCACCAGCTCCCTAATAGAGCCTAAACTGGTCAACTTCTATACCCTTCAGGGTTCCAGAAACACAAGCAGGAAGTTAACATTTCCACAGCAATAATGCTTCTGTAATAAAAGCTGAGAAAAAACAATAAAACAAAAGGTCAGGATGGAAGCAATTTACTCTTTATTAACATCTTAACACCATATCAGAGGAGATTTTAAAGATTAAAACAGAGTCAGTGTATAATTAGGAAAGTGCTTGTAATCAAATGGCTTTTTCATTTTTCATTTTAGTCAGGGCTCTCCTCTAGCTTTAGAGTAAGATACAAACTTCCACAGCACTTGTAAACTTCTTCAGCTCCTGAGCTCTGCCGTCTCATCTCTCAGTGTATGAAGTGTGGTTATTTCCACTGTCAGTATTCTTTCTGAAAACGTGGTGCATTGCTCACTGTGTCATGCATGCCATTGCTATAAGAGACCCGATGGAGTGATGAATTTAACAAATTCAGTGATTTGAGGCAATCCCAGAGAATTCTTTCAGACTCCTGTATTAAGGCTAAAACAGTGACAGGTTGTCTTATAAGTGTGGGCAACAGCATATCACAGTAAAGTTTTCCAAATTTCCCAGTGGGTTAGTCTTTTGTTTTTTTAAACTATTATATATCCCTTCCCTCTGATTAGGTAGAGTGAGGGTAATTTCCTGAGAGAGCAATTAGACATTTGGACATTGTATGAAGAAGGAAGAAGAGAGCAGCAAGACAAGAAAAAGGAGAACTTTCTAAACCCTAGGCAGAGGAAGGAGGACCATATTCAATGTTTGCAGAAAGAAGGGGAAAGAATAAGACAGTCAATCCAGCAAATTATAAATGCTGTATTGTGATTTAGAGCTTGCCAAGTTTCTATGACTTTCTGTCACTGTCAGAGGGCAGGCTTATCAGGTTGATAAGGCAGCTGACAATGGAAACACTGATTCGAAACTTTAGACTCACTGTAAAAGAACCCACCATTTATTAACTATCTTTTGTGCTTCAAAAATACATATAACTCATTGACTTCAGCTGTCCTAAATGCATTCACAGCTTCTTACCCTTCCTTTGCTTTCAAAATGTACTGATTACTGTATAAAAATCCAAGTTATCTATTGCCTCATTAGAATTCTCTTTCTTGTTTTATTTCCCAGACTCACTTATGGATATCAAAATGTGATCCTGATGTAGAAAACCATGTGCCGTTGAACATTCAGTTGCAAGCCTGGACTTAACAGTTTATATGTAGTGCATTTTAAAATGCCATTTTCAAATCTACATTTCAGCCCATCCTCTTGGGTGTCTTTCCTTAGTTGGATCGACAAGTTTGTTTTCACTTGTCATGGTATAGATGGGATTAACAAGAGTCTCTTGTTTCCAATGAATGCAAGCTTGACAGCTAAACAAATAGTAAAGTGACTTTTCTTTGAGTGCGGTAAGGATACATTTATATTCTTATACTTAAAACAGACAAATTGCTTTTCTTGGCATGGGCCTCGTGTTGCTAATGCTAGCCAGTGCTATGTCTATCTCAGAATCCTGCAACTTCAGTGCACTGGAGATCTATGGGAAATGATACAGGCAGTCCTGTAAATTGAATGCTGCCCTCTTATGGTCCTGCAATGCTTCTGGGTCAAATCAAAAGTTCTGATCTTGATAGAAATTTTAAGAAAGAGAGGGGACCTAAAAACCTGTAATCTATGCCTTGTGCTTTACTGATTTCAGGACAGAGTTGTCTCATGCTAAATTCATCTTAGCATGGAGCCAAACAGAGAATGAAATTTGGTGCTCTGGCTTTCTAATGCATACTTCAATACAATTTTAACTTCAGTTTCTAGGATTCAGATAGTTGTGGAGGATGGCAAAATACCTGTTTGTTTGTTTGTTTGTTTTTATTTGCACCTGACTGCAGTTTCCCCTCCATCCATCCTCTCCTCCCAACACACACCCCTCTCTCCCCACTCCCTATCTACTCCTCCTTTGTTTCTCTTCAGAAACAGGCAGGCCTCACATAGATATCAACTAGCCACGATATTTCAAGTTACAATAAACCTACATACCTCCTCCCCTTATTAAGGCTAAATGAGGCAACCCAGTAGGAGGAAAGGGTCCCAAAACAGGAAACAGAGTCAGAAACAGCTCCTGCTCTCTCTGTTAGGAGTCTTGCAAGCATACCAAGCTACACAACTATAACATCTCCTTTAATTCAAATAATTTACAATAAGGTAAGTACACTAAGTTGCTATAGTGTCAAAGTCCCTAAAATAATACAGAACTATTTCATTTACTCAAATCAGGGAATGTTTTACATTTCACACTCAAATTTGAAAAGATATGAAATATAAAACTCAAAATATTTCCAACTTGGGAGGACAGTCTTTCTTTATATTTTCCTAATATTTATTGACTATTCTAATTCATCATTTGAGGAGAAAGAAAAGAATGGGAATGCTGATCCAACTTTAAAAGGAGTGGCTAATAGGAGGTGGAGAGAGGTTAAATCTGTAAGAAAATAAATGGTAGGTAGATTCAAAAGTCACTATTTGCTTCTAGAAATTAAAAGTAATTCAGTTGATGGTGTGAGCAAAAAGATGAACACAAAAAAAGTTAAGTCTTTGACTATCTGGAAAATGAGCTATGCCTTTTTAAGGCTCAGTGAATGTGCACAAACAATTGAAGATGTAAAAGAAATATTTATATCTCAGTTATAAATAAGCTAATTATATTTTGAGAAGAAATCAGGGAGAATGGATAAGAAAAATATTTTTTAAATTACTAGAAAAATAGTTTCTAGAGCTGAGGAAAAAATTAGGTAATAGATCTGAAAGTGTTGATCAAATATCAAAATGAGAAATGAAAAAGACCAGAGCTAAGGCAAAGCATAGGAATGTTACAAGGAGGGATGAAGCACTGACTACCTCATGCTACAGCGAGGAAGAACCTTGGCCATCTAATATGTGACGTAAGCCACAGCACCAATGCCACACATTTTATGATGCCCTTTATACAAAATATTTAATATGAGTAAATCCACGTGGGCGAAAATTAAATTATTCCTTTTCAGGGACTGCTGTATGAGAGGAATGGGGACAAATGGCTTGATAGATTTAAGTTTTTCTCTTCATGTGTTTGAAACAGAAACTTTCCTGAAGCCGCATTGGAAAGTGGGGAGTAATGACAAATACTTAGGTCATAAAATCCCCATGAAAGAACTAGTGTTAGTACTGTGGGTGTGAGTTATTTATCAGAAATGTAGCCTTGTTGGATCAGTTACTTTGGCTTGATCTCACCTTCTCCCATACTGTTCTGCTAGTCTGCCTTCTGGACAAGAGCCCTCGCCAATGCTGCCATCTTCATGTTAGACTGCCTCATTTCCAGAACCTGAGGAAATTAATGTGTTCCTTTATGAACTGCATAGTCTCAAGTGTTCGTAAAATATCATCAACAGAACATAGACCAACATGGGGTGATCTTTTGGAGTATTGAACAAGTTTTGGAAGTGTATGGAGGTTCTAGTAATGTAATGAATCTACTAAGAACTACTGAACTATACATTTTAAAAGTAGTTTTGTGTTATATCAGAGTCGTTGTTTGATTGGTTTTTATAGTTCTGTGAACTGAACCCAGTGTAACATACATAAAATAAGGGGTTTTAGTTCCCCTTAATTTAAACAAATGGAAGGTAGGTATTGCACCTCATCATCGAGATCTGCACATACAACTATTTCTGAAAAGTGGAAACAAAACTTGCCTTGGTTTTTAGTGGAATTTTATAATTCTATGCATAATGAAAGACATCTTTAAAATTCCAGATAAAAGTGGTAACTCACAAGTAAACATGAAAGGTAGATAGAAAACTTATTTCTGTAAATAACTGTGTACAAGAAGGTACATAGGGGTTAGAAAGTTTGATCAGTGGTCAAGAACACATACTGCTCCTTCAGAAACTAAAGACTATGTTCACAACATCTGTATTATACAGCTTATAGCCTCTAACTCCAGCTGAGGGAGAACTCAACACTTCTACCCTCTGTGGGTACCCACACTCATGTGCCCATACCTACACACAGACAGACAGATAGGCATACATCATTAAAATTAAATCATTTTTAAAAGGTATCTAGGCTTTATCTGTAAGTGGCAATGAAGAAAAGGCAATACGAACCTTGAATTTTATAGTCACATCAACTACCATGCCCACAACAAGAGTGAGAGATGCGAACATTCTAGAAATGGCATAACTGTGATCTACAAGCTATATCTGAAGAGCTTATTACATTTCTACTTCATCCATGTTTCTCTTTTAATCTTAAAAATAGTTTCTCACAACATGACAAGCATCTCGGAAGAAATTCTGTGCTGTTTTTAGCACCTACACTTGTGGAAGTTATTCTTGTCCTTACAAGAAGAGAACTCTGGACAAAATTAAACCTGACAATACTTTCAGATCCACCCAAGAACTACTAGGGTGTCATAGAAACCTACTACTCCAAAGTCTGGAGAGACAGGGGAAGAAATGGATAGAGAACTTGGCTTCATTCCCTAGGGGAAGAAGCATTGGGAACCAAAGACTGGTAGAAATATTTAAATGGTAACTGTGATGAGTTGAATAAGAATGGCCCTCATAGGGATGTATATGTGAGCACTGTGTCCTCAGGGAGTGGCACCCTTGAGGAGGATTGGGAGGTACTGCCTTGTTGGAGTAGATGTGGGCTTGTTGGGGTAGGTATGGCTTGTTGAGGTAGGTATGGCTTGTTGGGGTAGGTGTGGCCTGGTCTAAACGAGTATGGCTTATTGCAGGAAGTGTGTCACTAGCGGTGGCCTTTGAGATTTCAAAAGCTTAGAATAAAAATAAATCAATTTTTTTTCCAGTTTTATTTTTTTTATTTGAGATATTTTCTTTATTTACATGCGAATTTCTCCATTCCCAGTTTCCCCTCCAAAA
>NW_022196913.1:92580485-92586697 GCF_008632895.1 Mastomys coucha
ACTGTGTTTGTTCTTTTGTGATTGGGTTACCTCACTCAGGATGATATTCTCCAGATCCATCCATTTGACTTCTGAAATTGTTAGCAAGCCCCCAATTAAATGCTCTCTCTTGTAAAAGTTGCCATGGTCATCGTTGTCTTTTCACAGCTGTAAAACACTGCCAAAAATAGTAACTAATATCTTGACTTTGAATAAGCTCTTAGGCACTGACCGAACTAGCATGAGAGTATCATGCTCCCTGGAGAGCCATGAGCAGATGTGTATTTACAGTAGATAGGGTACCAATGAATGACCAAGAAGTACTTCTTAGCTTAGTGAATGAGGATGGCTGGTTGGATGCTTAACTTAGAGGAGCATGGGTGATTCAAAGGCAACCATATTACTTACTGAAAAGGCCACCTTGGCACTGGTGGTGTGACTCAAGAAAGTTGTAAGCCTGCATCTCCCTACACAGCTTGCTAGCAGCTTAGCCAGTGAAGCACCCCATCTTCCCCAGCTAGCTCATTTGCTTATACATCCTTGTGGCAAGGCATTGCGGTTCTTGTCATTGTCCAGAGGTTGCTGAGATGTGTTTAGAAGAACGGAAGATAAGTATTGCATCTCTTCACCGAGACACTCACAGAACTGCACATACAACTATTTATGGAAAGTGAAAAACACCACTCACACATAGTTTTAAATGGAATTTTATAATTCCTTGCATAAGGAAAAACATCTCACTTTATGAGCCTTGCATATTTTTTTGTTTGGTTAGTTGGTTTGGTTTGGTTCTGTTTTTTACTTTGTGTGTTTAAACTAATCTCCCTCCAGGAGAGAATATTTTAGTTTGGAAGAAATAGCTGCACAATAGTAAGAACTTATTGGGGGTTGAGCTCTTGTGTAATTCTCTATACTTTTGTGCTTTTTACAAACAGGGTCTTATAATGAAGATCCGAGAAAAAAACAAGAAGCAAGAGGAATAAGCATTGAGAATTAAGGATCTGTCTTCTCCATAACAGAGGTGTGCTTTTTTAGTGAAAGGTCTTTGCTAAAGAGCAATTATGAATCCTAAATCCAAATGGGAATTCTTTCCTGATATATACTCTCCATTGTACATCTCTCACCAAGAGGAGTCAATGTGGTGATCAGGAGAAAGGATTAGGAAATAAGAGCAAAAGGATTAGGGAACAGCAGCATTGAGACTCACCTGTGACACTCACTGCCCTGAGATACATATGCAATAAGACCTAAGGAGAGGATTGTAATAAGTCCCTTCTTCTCCACATTTATCACTATGCTAACAAATGTCACAAAAAATTACTGACCAAATAGCTACATGGTACAACTCTGCCAAGGAACAAGGAGCACAAAGGAAAGTGCAATGATAGCAGTAAGAATGATAGCAATTAATCTGAAATATCTCATATCTACAGCTGCAACAAGCATTGAATAGAATCTACTTCTATCCAGATTAACATTAACCTTCACATGAAAGGCCTCCATTCCCATTGTCCACTACAGTATACCACAAGATATGTCAAAGGATGTAGGGAGAGAGAATAGGGACAAGTTTGAAAAGCCAAAGCAATTATTAGAGCCAGACACAAATGTAAGGTAGATATTTAATTATCAGACTGAACTGTAATTAATGTTAAAAGTGCTTGTGAAAAATGCAGAGCAAATTGGTAATGGAAGTATATAGCTATTATTAATTTATATATATGTATACATACACACACACATATATATACACATGTGGAACATATATCTTCCAGAAAGTATAGACACAACTAAAAAGAATTAACACAAAAACATGTATATATATATATATATATATATATATATATATATATATATATATATACAAACACACACACACAAACACATGTACACATACCATACAAACATTTGGACCCAGCATATTTAAGCTTCATAATGCCAAAGACAAAGAGAGAATTTTAAAAAGACAAAATCATAGGTTTAAATACCCAGGTTACATCAATGTGGTGTAAGTGTGTGTGGTATATGGACAAAGGCCAATGAAGTAGGTTTTATATATATGGACTAAGGCTATATTGTTGTAAATTCTGTCTCTCTGTCTCTTTCTGTCTCTCTCTGTTTCTCTCTGTCTCTGTACCTCTCTGTCTCTGTCTCTCTGTCTCTGTGTGTGTGTGTATGTGTGTGTGTGTGTGTGTGTGTGTGTGCATGTGTATTTCTGTCTCTTTCTAGCTCTCTTTCTTTCTCTGTCTCTCCCTTCCTCTGTGTGTGTGTCCATATTATATACAATAAAAAAGTTAAGTGTTTGGGAATGGGAATTTAAAATAAGGAATGTAATGCTATATGAACAAAGAAAAAGAAACAAATCTAATCAACAAATTTGTGTTATATTTACACTGATGACTCGAGGTCATTAAAAACAAGTTAGATATATGTTCAATAAAATCATATTTTCCTCATAATGTCCAGTAAAAACAAAATATGCATATTTCTAAAGATACATATATACATTTAACTGTGGTGTAAAATGTGCCTCTAGCAAAAGGAAATGAGCAGAAGAGAAAAAAGAGAAACATGTTCCTACCTATATTAGGTGAATGAATACTCAGAAAGAGCTGATGTAATTTGAAAAAAAATGATTTTTGTAAAACCACCAGCTTCCCCTAAATAGATTTCACTTTAATATTCAAAACAATGTGATAGATCTGAGTTTCTCATTTGTCACCGTACATGTAAGGACAAAGTTAATGTTAGTGTTAATACAAGAATACAGATCATTTTTCTCCATAAAGCCTTCAGTTGTCACATTAGGAGACAGAGCTTTCAAGTGAAATAATTTGTTCCTAGAACACAATTTTTCATCTAAATAAAAATCATCATTTTGAAGTGAGAACAAATGGATGCAGTGTGTTGCCACTGGCCTTGAGCTGACTCACGAGCCACAAGTGCCATATGTAAGAAACATAAAAGGAACCACATCAGAGCAGATGCAAGTACTGGGAAACCACGTCAGCTACACGTGACTTATCTGAGGGCCTGCTAGGGACAAGTACAGTAACACAGAAGTAAGAGGAAAAAAAATCATCAAGTTAGAAGTCATCCTTTGAAAGGACATCTGAAAAGTCCAGACATGAGATCAATTCCATTTTCTCTTTGGAGAATTTCTTTCAGTGAATTAAAATCAAAATAAAGAGCTATTCATTGTACTTCAAGACATTATCCTCATAAACTGAGAAACCTTTTTCATTCACATTCCAGTAAAAAATAATTCGGTCTTCTTTTATTTTTCTTCATTATTAATAAGATAATACTTACAATAATTGGATCATTATAAAGATATCTCTGGAACCTCCCATATATCCTTTTTAATCTAGAAATTAGTGTTCAGCAGACTGGTAAGATACTGCAGAATTAGTCAGAATGAAGCATGTGTGAAAAGTTTATAGAGATCTATGATTTTTTCATCCCAAATAAAAATATATATAAGAAGAAGAGATGGAATTAATGTTTCATGATAGAACAGTGGGGGCAAGTACTGGGATTAAATAAATGGGTTATAGCTATAAATGGGTTGGGAACAAGGGAGTGAGGTCAAGTAGGGAGTGGGGAGAACTTAACCAAAATGAAGAATGAATGCAGATGTCTTATGAAGACCCAGTAGTTTGTAAGCAAATTTAAAAAAGAAAACAAAGATGTTTGAACAGAGGTACTCTACATGGGTGGTCAATGTTGCTCCCAGAAGATATGTGTTATTAAATAAAAGTCTCAGTTCCCAGTACAATTCACTTTCCTAAACGTTTTTGATTAAGGCAGCCTCAAAAACACACAAAACAACATGGTTATTGCCATTGTCCTTGATTGTCTAGCACAACCTGATGATCAGACCCTATTGCTACAAATGAATATACTTTGGTTCTAGCACAGAAGAATCAACACAGAACTGATTAGAAAAGACTCTCCTGATGTCTAGTTTTCATATGTTGCGGGCTATAGATGTAACTGGAGGAGGAATTCTACCATTAATGGTTTTACCCAGCACTGGATTTTGAATGCTACAAAACGGACCTGTCAGCAAATATGTGTCTATCTTTGCAATAGTGGCATGACTGTTAAAGATAGCAAATTTCTTTCTGATTGTATCTAAGAATTGATTGACAGGAAAGAATTTACCTACAGATTGTAAACCTGGTCAAAAACACCTGACCCTACTGTTTTACCAAATACCCATGTCATCAAATTCCCTACCTTCTAAATATTTGTGCTTATATTTGTATGTGACTAGGATCTCAATCTTGATGGGAAGGCCCCTCTGTACTTTGGGTATAGGTTAATGTAAAGATTTATAACTGTTCAAAATACTGAAAATAAATGACTGAGTGCTCAGCCATATATGGACATCACAATTATCCCTGCACCCAAAGCTCAGGAACACAGAGGAAGGGAAGGTATGTAGGAAAAGAAGATGAAAGATGTTCTGAGAAATGCCACCTTCTGTATATAACATGACGAAGAACTGCACAAGACCAAGTGAGTTAAGAAGTCTAGCATGTGTAGAAGAGGGGCTCCTAAGGCCCCAGCACAGCTGAGGAGCTAGTGGCAGTTGATGGCTATGGGAGCGGACGAAGTAGTTCTCTTTGAACCGATGGCAAATGGGAATTTGTCCAAGTCAAGTAAATGACCCTATACTCATGTGAGTATGGGTAGCAATAATTGGCCTCTGTGTTATTTTTAAAAGGATCATATGAAGTTAAGAGGTCAATGATTGGGAGGAGTTGGATGCAGAAAACAGAAGATGGATATACTTAAGATACATTTGTTTGTATATGGAATGTTCAAATAGTACATTTAAAGACATACCTACACACAGAAGGTAGGAAAGATACCATGATCATGAAGGTGGTTTTTCCAGTGTCTTAGCCATTGCACTCTGCTGACCCTGGGGATTTTTCCAAATGATGGAAACCTGACTGCATAATTTTTGTGGTACTTGAAAACTGTGTTCCCACTCCAGATTTACAGAAAATTAATTGTCAGAGAGAGAGAGAGAGACATGACAGACAGAGACACAGAGGTCACTATGAAGCTGCACCGCCACCATAGCTCCCTCACTCTTGGCACATATGGCATTTGCTGTGTATTTTATCCCTCTGTGTTGATCACCTCAATATAAAACAGAGGGCTACTATGCTCACTTCATCAAGGTCTGAAGACTGGGGTACCATAAGTACATCTTTCACAGACCTTCCTAGAACACAGTGACAGTAATAGACAGTACCCATTGAATTCATTGTCACTCCAATGAATTAGCATCTCCTACAGACAATGTCATTGAGTCCTAAAAGAGGAATAGTAATTAACCACAATGTTACAGGTAGTGTGTGGAAATAACAAAATATGCAACTCAGTGGAATTTGACTCTCAAATCCTTGGTCTATAAACATATTTTGCAAACTTTTTGTGATCTTTACTTTTTGTCTGTTTTTGTTTTATTTGCTTGTTTGTTACCTTTTTTTTTTCCAATTAGGGCATATGCCCTGGGAAAGCAGGGGTAAATGAACCATTTACTTTCCACTATTTTGAGTAGGTCACTTCAGTGCCCGGATATAAGTAACATGCGCTGCTAAATGGGAGGAAATTGACACCTAATTTATGACATACTTGGGAAAAATATGCTGAGTCCTCTATCCAGGGTCTAAGACAGAAGACATTTACATTTCACCCTTCCCTAAGAGCCTCACAAAGTTGATGCTATCATTCTCCCCTAGGTATTGTCTGGACCCTGGTTTCTTATACTCCTGCTTGCAACAGCTTTTCCTTTGAAAATTTTGTACACAAAACACTTGCTGACAATAAATTATAAATACTTGTAAATAGTTTTATCATATGCACACTTTTATTGTTTATTTTAAAAAAAGTAAAAATGCAAGTGAGTGAGGTCATGTACTGTTAACTTTTACATAAAAAATTCAAGCTTGGCTGCATGCTTGATGCTGCAGGGCACAGGTTGTATTCAGCATTTTTCAGGGTTATTTGAAATTTTAATTTTATAATCATCAATACTGAGACTTAACATAAACATATAATATGAAGTGGCAGAAGTCTGCTTGAGCCTTATCAGAGATTGTTGCAAATGCTACTTTTATCCCAAACCAATATTTTTCAATGATTTAAAGAACTTAAGAAGTTAGACTCCAGAGAACCAAATAACCCTATTAAAAAATGGGGTACAGAGCTAA
>NW_022196913.1:92587954-92598456 GCF_008632895.1 Mastomys coucha
TTTTTTGGAGGGGAAACTGGGAATGGAGAAATTTACATATAAATAAAGAAAATATCTAAAAAAAAAATAAAAAATAAAGAAACACGAGTCAGCAACCTAAACAGTAACTTAAATCAACATTCTAGCACAATACATACTAATTTGAAACTTTTATGTTAAGGTATGATGGTAAGAAAACAGTAAGTGTCTTTGTTTTCCATAGTTAAACCGTTATGTTTCTATATGAACAGAAAACTCTGTGGTTATTATTTTAAATTGTGTGTGCATATATGTGTGGACAGATGTTCATGCTTATGCACATGGATGAGGTCAGGTTCCTTTAGATGGCCTCTATTGCCCTCAGTTTATTCTCTTGAAAGAGGGTCTATCAACTGTACCTGTAGCTCAGAGAATTTTGGCCCAGCTAATAACCAGCAAGCCCCAGCAAGCCCCAGCAAGCCCCAGCAAGCCCCAGGAGGCCAATCTTCATTGCCAATCCCCCGCCGCACTAAGGTTACATGTACCTGAGGCCATGATAGATGTTTTACATGGATGCTGAGAATCTGAATTCTGTCCTCATGCTTATACAACAAGACCTCTTGCTAACTTAACCATATTTCCAGTCCCCAAGCAAAACAAAACAAAACAAAAACACTCTTGTAAACACTAAATAAACTCTGAGTCCTGACCATGAGCTAATCCAGGCAGTGCTCATTGGCCTTGTGTGGCTTGGTGGCATGCACAGTTTCAGAAATGCATTCTGTGCGTTCAGAACTAAGGTTGCAGCATGCCACAAATTCTTCCACTTGGATTTCTGATGCATTTAATGTCAATTTCATGTTCAGAAACCCTTTGGCCAGAAGTTGCTGCCAATTTTTCAGTACTACAATATTTGGTTATGCAATCCCATGTAGGGTGCGAACTCACAGATTAAGATGTGGTATAGAGGGTGGATGTTTGCTTCCGTTAACTATGCATTCTCTTTGTAAATAGCTAATCACAACTGATAACAGAATTTTAAAGCAGGCTTGATAAGAATCTGCTTTATTGAGGTCATTAAATGCCTCTATTTCTTTTATAAAATGCAAATAGGAAATGATGCCTGCATCAACAGTTATCTATATTAACTGAGTCAGTACATTTACAGCCTTATGCTGGAGTCTCAAAAGCATTTTATAAGGGCTATTCATAATTATTATTACCATTATCGTCATTGTTGTTGTTAATATGAGCTTTAATAGAATCAGCCAAAATGAAAACTTTTATTAAATTTTAGCCAGGCTGTTGGTTCACACTTTAGCATATGAAGAGTCCCTTCACAGTTGTAATGATTTAGGGGTCAATTGTGCTGGAGATTGAATTAGTTCAAACAATTTCGTAGGATGGTTTCTGCCCAGAATTATTGTTTCCATAAAAAACAGCAGTTAGAATATTGGGAGATGATATTTTTAAAGTTTGCTTCTTGATAAGAGCATGACCTGTAATTTATAGGAATGGGCAGCTTGTGGTGTGCAAATAGAATTCTATACACAGAAAACATTTCTTCTCAAGGCAAAGGGACTGACCTCAAATAGGGAGGTAAAACCAACACTATTGAGATGGTGTCATCATTTGGAGATGGCAATCAGAACTATAAAATTCTCTAGGGATGATAATCCCATTTACAATATTTTGTACATTTGACTTGTAGACATGATCAACTACTTTTTATTCAGAAAAAAACCAATAAAATGAAAAATATTCATAAAATATCTCTCAATGAATTAAAATATTAACTAATCATATCAATATATACAGCATTAGCTATATGAACCTTCATCGTTAGAATAATGAACATTCAGAACCAAGTATGAAAAATTCTTCAAAAAGAGCAAGTTCCAAAAAATGAAGTTAGCCATTCTGAAATTTTGTGGACTTCATTTATCGGAAGCTATAAAGGCTGAAGAACTACCCAGGTTACAAAACAGGTTGTAACAGCAAAGGAAGAGGACCATAATTATTAGTTACAAATATTAGTTGTACTAGTTTGCCAGAGTCTTCATAACAAAGGAATAGACATTGGGTGGCTTAGACAATACAAGTATGTTTTCTCTAAGTCACAAGAAAAAAGTCAGAGTTGTGTAAGTACAGGAGCAGGCTGTTGGTAGGTTGATTTCTAAAACCCCGAAGTGTTCTTCTTCCTCTATTTTCTCATGAATTTTCCTCAGTGTGTGCCTGGGTCACCATTTTAGCTTCTTCTTATATAGTTGCCAGTGACATTGAATGTGAGTCCACTCTAACGTCCTCATTTAGCTCTACACCTTGACAGTTCCTTCTCCAAATATGGGCCAGTGAACAACTATTAGAGAACTACAATTGAACCCATCACAGTGGTTCAATGGAAGAATTACAGTAGACCTTGAAAAAAGATTCATCAGCTCCTGACTCATTAGGTCAATCGAGCTGCTTTGGATATAGGAGTCTACCAGAAGAACTAGATCTTTTTGACTATAAACTGCTGTGTCTTAAACCAATTCAATCAAAATAAACTAAACTATGTGCAGCTTGGTCTTCATGTGAGACCCCTAGCAACTGGAACAGGCACTGTCTCTGACTCTGTTGCCTGTCTTTGGAACCCTATACCCTAACTGGGCCGTCTCATCTGGTCTCAGTAGAAGAGTCACCTAGTCCTACTGCAAACTGATACGCCAAGGCTGGTTGACGTCCATTGGAGGTCCCCCCCCCTAAGGAGAAGGGAGAAGAGTGGAGAGAGGGACTGGAAGGAGAGAATGAAGGGGATACTTCAATACTGATGTCAAGTCAGTAAATAAATTAAGTAGAAAAATAAACTATGTTGACTTGCTAAAATTTTCAGTAATAAGGCATAGGATTAGCTTATGTCAGTACAAATATTATTCTTATCAACTTGCAATT
This sequence comes from Mastomys coucha, assembly GCF_008632895.1. Classification (NCBI taxonomy): domain Eukaryota; kingdom Metazoa; phylum Chordata; class Mammalia; order Rodentia; family Muridae; genus Mastomys; species Mastomys coucha. Next base: position 92,590,847 of record NW_022196913.1, read on the forward strand.
TTCTTCTACCTTTCCCCATCAGTTTTCTGAAGGATGATTTCATTTTGTTGTCTATTCCCTCTTGGCTGGGGGATGGGTTGACTTTGCTCTTTGGTCTCCAGATGTTCATATTGATGATTGGCTAAATCTCATTAACTGTCTGAATGACAAGATAGATCTGAAGTGACAAACATGAGACTTAAGAGAAAAATTGATTAATTTTTATGTAGAAGTGTCAATTTATTAATACAACAACAGAGGTTCAATGTACACAATTGCATAGAAATATAGTTTGAAGTTCACCCACATACTTAATATACTACTGATAGTATTCATTTAGAGCTTAATGTGTGTATGTAACTCTTCTGATATTCATTTAATAACACCATTAGGTATAATTATTATTCCCATATGTAGACTTTATAGGTATATTACTATTTCCATATATAGACTTTAAAGGTATATTATTATTCCCATATATATTCCCATATATAGCAAGGTCTCCCAATGGTGTGTTCTTGTTCAAGTGAGCAAAGATAATAAGAGTTAATAAGAAAGCAGAATTGGCAGTACAGGCTCTGGAATCCCCCTTACATGAGCTACTTTGTGTCACCTCACTGACGAATAGCAGATAGACACCTATTTTCAGCAGAGCTGACATCACTCAAATTTCAGTACTTTCCATATGACGGCAATCTGGAGAATGAAATAAAAATGCTATTTATTTTAATTTAAATCATCTAGGCACAATACAAAGACTCACTGTTGACTTCAGTTTGAGCATTGTCTTTTAAACTTAGTTTGCAATGGCTCATGGGAGGACTGTGATGTCTATAGTATGTGTGTATGTATTCACGTATGTGCAGTTATACATGTGTGTTATGTATAGGGAGGTCAGGGGAGCACCTCAGATGTCATTCCTCAGGCTCTGACTACATTTTTATTTTTGAGAAAGAGTCCCTCACTAGCCTGAAAATGACTAGAAAGTCTGAGTGATCTGTTTAACTCTGTGTCCACAGAGTTGGAGGTTACTAGTGCGTACCACTATGCTTCCCTTTTATACATGGATTCAAGGGGCCAAACTCAGGTTCTTATGCTTACAAGACAAACACTTGCTGACCCCCATCCCCTTCCAATTCTAGTTCATTATATCTAAAGACTGACAAAAGACTCTTCACCAGTCAGCTTTTGTTTAAGACTAATACATTCAAGACTGGTTAATTCAAGTAATTGTGGGGCTACAGGAGAGGGGATCAAATATGTTCCTTCTTGAGCCATGTCCTTTGATAATTGGGTCACTTGACAACCTTACCCTCTAGAAAACACTGGAGCCTGCCAAGCACACCAACCAACTGGAATTCCTTGTGTGGCTTCTTTGTTCAGCAAAGGGCATTCCTTTTACTAGTGATTTTGCAGCAGACGTGTAGGTATTCCCCTGGAATTTAAGCTGGGTGCCTTTCTGAGAAAATGCATATAAATGCCTGAGTCAGTTTAGTGGTCTTTGCCAAAAATAGCTTGGTCTTTTGACTCACCCAGGCTGCCAGTAAACTCTGTTTTTGTTCCCCAACCCCTTCCACAGATAGGCTAAATCTAGTAACAACCAGGTCAATCCATTCTGAATTTGGTGCAATGTTGAATTTGTTTACATATGAAAATCTTGGTTACCAATTCATTTGTTGTACTAGTGACACCAAAGCAGACAGGATTACAGGGTTACATAGGCCGGCCTTCCAAGTTTACAGATAAGAACAACAGAAGTCCCAAAGGGTTAACTGACACACATAGGGTTCTACTGCTGGTAAGTGACAAGCCCAAAATAATTCTAAGCTTCTGGCACACAAAAAGATATATATTTCCAGAGTTTAGGTCAGGGGTTCCATGGTTGGTATAGAGTCCACCCCTTGAAAAGTCACTTGGGAGTTTTCTCCCAATGCAAGGAGTTAACTCCAGCAGCTGTGCTGTTTGTGGCTATTTTATTTTGCAATGCCATGTTATAGCAAGGAGAAATGTCTGAGAATTAAACAATACAAACGTCAGGGAGAAAACAGATATTTTAATGGTTAATCAACACTCTTTCTTTTTCGAACATAATTTTATGGGCAGTTGTAAAGTATTATCTATGGATATAATGTTGTACAGCAGACTTCAATGTTTGTATTCATTTCACTTAACTGAAGCTTTGTATCTATTGAAGAGCCATGTGCTTTCCACATTTCCTAGCTCTCTGGGTCTAGAGGATCACCATTCTGTTCTATGCTTTTATGATGAACAACATAAAAAAAAAACCCAGGTAAATGGATTATTGTCACTCTATAAGTTTGACTTCAGTCTAATGATAGCCTCCAATTTCATCCATGTTGTCACATATGATAAGATCTCCATCTTCTGACTATGACATAAAACCCAGTTCTTGTGGCAGCAGAGATGGCTCACTAGTTAAGAATTTGTAAGACTTCTCTTATAGAGTTTGGTTCCTAAAACCCATGACAGGTAACTCATGGTTTCCAGTAAATCCAGAGCTGGAAAATCCAAATTCCTGCCTTCCATAAACATCTGGACTCATGTTCACATACCCACACATAGACACACAAACAAACATAATGAAAAGAATTGAGTAAATCTTTTTTAAAAAAACACAAAAACACAGATCTTGCTTGAAACAAAATGATAGCTCACTTAATGTTAGCCAAACCGTGGCTTAGAAATATGAATTAAGGCTGCACCAAGTAACATATCCCAACATGTAAGGAGTTACATGTGCTTTTATAGTCACAGAAAAAAAGAGAGCCATGAATCAAGTAGTCTTCAAATACACTGGTAGGAACATCCTGTAGACAGGTTACAACAAAAAGAGGAAATGACTGCTGGCAGTTTTAGATCTTATTTGATGGCATTCTTAGTCGTGGGGTTCGGGGAAGCTAGTGGGTTTAAATTTTAGGCTTACATTCTTACCTATTGGTCTATGTGCCTGTCTTTCCATCAGTGCTATACAGCTTTAGTTATGAGAGCTTTGTAGACTATTCGCAAACACTGACTTCACTCTTTCAAGATTCTTGTGTCTCAATTATTGTATACAAAGTTTAGAATTGCTTTCTACTTTTGTAAAAAAAAAACATGTTAATGATATTTTGATAAGGATTGTCTTGAATCTGGATATTCCTTTGGGTTGGCTTGGACATTTCCTTAATATCTAGACTTTAACTCATAAGCATCCACACACTTACCTTTCTTCAATTCCTTTCATCAGTTTAGAGTTTTCACATACTTGAAATGAATTCTTGAAATTAAGAACTAAAATGAAAGGAGGATCTCAGTATAATAAAAGTCTCACATGTAATTCTACCTTCAAATCATATGATGAACATGTGACAGGTTTCAGATCAGAAGAAAAACAAAACTTCTCCTTCTTACTGGTCCTATACATTCTTACTGGTCCTATGCAACATGTTACTGGAAATCCTGGACAGAGCAATTAAGGAAGAAAAAGAAATAAAAGGTATCCAAGTTAAATCAAAAATGAGGGGGTTCATTTTTCTTCTTCGACAGTTTCATAAATGTATGTGATGAACTTTAGTCATGTTCAACCTCTATTCCTTTCTCATTTCCTTTCTTCTCTCCTTCTTTTCAAAAACATTCTTCTTATTCTCTTAGGTCTCCCTTCTGTGTGACTCACTGAGTTTCATAAAAGGTATTTCAATCAGTGTGAGTTGGAAGTCATTTTTCAAATGACTTTATCCAACTTATAGAAAACTAAACACTCTTAAAAACAAACAAAAAACAACAAATGCCAACTCAGAGATAACTAATTCAGTAAAGTTCAGGATTAAAAATCAACAATAAAATTATTATTTTCATTTTTATTTATTAACAACTAATTATCTAAACCAATAAGGCAACAATTCTACTTTTATAGGATCAAAAACAATAAATTTGACTAAGGAGAAAAAAGATTATCTATTTAAAGTGGGTAAGCTTTTAATAGGGCTCAGAATAATTCCTGTGGACACTTCCCTTTGAGATTTTTTTTTCTGGGACTCCAGCCCCTCTGTAGGTGGCTTGATACCAGTGCTCTACACAAAGCAATAATACTAATAGCTTACTCTTTGCCTAGAAGTCTAAACTATATTTTTGCCTATAGTTTTATATTTGAGCAAAATTTAACTTTTTCTATATCTTTCATCTCTCTTTTTTATTTGGATTTTAAGATACTTCAGAGGTTTCTTTTTGTGTCTATTTGAATTTACTTATTTAACTGAAATTAAGCATTTATGTTGAATTTTCTAGATCTGCATATTATATGCAGATAAATTTACAAGTAAAATGAAACTTGGCTACTCCAAAAGAGGCAAATATATCTTTGTTGAAAGGATATTAAACGCCTGATTATTAAATATACTTAATATAACTAAAACCCATGTAATGGCTTGTTTTGTTTTTTAACAAGGGAATTGAGTATATTTTGAAGATAGACTCTATTATTCATGCCATTTGAAAAAGCAAGCATTCAGGAAATTAAGGACTTGGCTAGGTCACATACCTAGGAGCTACTGTTTAAGATTTGAAGCTGGGTCTCAGGCTTGTCCATCAGTACAACTTCTTCATTTTTCTGTAGGATAAGCTTCTGTTGATTGCTCTATATTTAATTTAGGGAATAGGAAACAAAACTCTAGCTAGTGTTCTCACATGCATTATATCATTGATCTTTGTAAAGTCTTGGAAAAGAACGAGATGGAAGGCCACCATTGTTGGCCTTACTGTGATTTATTCTCACAAATGATTCTTCAGTATTCCAGGCATTTTCTACTTTCTAATTTGATGATATGAATAAGAAAATTAGTGCCTTGCTTCCCAGAAAACTCTGTATAATTGTGGGAATAAAGTGTGGGCAAATGAATAACACATATGTTCATATGATTAGAGGAATAACCCAGGTCACTTTTCCTATTACTGTTCACCTTGTTTTTAAGGAAAGGTTTTGCTGAACCAGGACTTAGTCATTTTGGCTAGACTGACTGAACACTCAAGATCTACATGTCTCCATTCCATAGCCCTGTAGCTACAGAATCACTCAGAGCATAATTGGCTCTTCTTTTCTTTTTTCTTTTCTCTTCTTTTCTGACATGAGTGTTGGTGTTAAAACTAAGGGCCCCTTTTTTTCTCAGCAAGGATTTTTACTGGTTGAAGCTTCTCCCCAGTCCCCAGGGTGCATTTCACTTTAATTTTTCTTCCATATTTCCCAAAATATATGGACTTTTTAAAAGAGGATACATTTTATGAATGGATAAAAGCTGATATTACTGAAAGAAAAAGGAGGCAAATGTTCGGTGGAGCCTTACTATTTGGTACAAGAGATTGTGATGATTTGTCAGAAAAAATAAGTTAAAATAATGTGCTGTTTTAAAGGAGAACTTGTCTTCAAACAGAATATAATCTAGTTATGTATGATGTGCCTACCACTAAAAAGACACCAAATGATTCATGTCTCATTTTCCCTGCTTAGGGAACACCATCTAATAGCAGTAATGCCCTTCCTCTGGCCATTGCCACCTTTCTGTTCCTGTTTCATGATTTTATCTGACCATTAGGTGTAGGGGCCATGTTGCAGATATATCAATTGGGATTGGGCACCTCACAGTATATTATTCTCTGTGTTTGACCTGCTGTGGATCTTTGTAATAGCCTCCATCTGTTACAAAGGAGAAACTTCATTGATGATGGATGACATCTATGGGTAAATGAATAAATTTTATCAGATTAAGAAAACATCAGGTGCATTCTGGAGCCCCCCCCCCCAAATTCCTACTTCTTAAGGTTGCCTGTTTCCATTCTTTCCGGTGGCACTCAGAGCTTCAGTTCTTTTCCCTCATCCAATACCAGATCAGGATCCCCTCCACCCCCTACTCCCCCACCACGTCCCATCCACTTGTCCTCCCAGGTCCCTGCCTCCAGAATACACCAGAGTTAGGAGACTCTCAGGAATTAAAGAAAGGAGGGACCTTAGATGAAATGCCAGACAGTAGGGAGAGGGAACTTATAGAGTCTACCTCCAACAGGAATACAGGGCATCCCATCAGTCTGACCCATAATTGTTCCTATCTGAAAGAATTACAGGGGTGGAAATGGAGAAGATCCTGAGGAAAAGAAGGTACAAGGACAAGCCCAAAGTGGGGTCTAGCTCAAGGGAAGGCCTGACACTATTACTGAGGCTATGGACTGCTCACAAAAAGGAACCTATCATGACTTCCCTCCAAAATACCCAACAAGATGCAGATATTTGCACACAACCAATGGACAGAACCAGCTGATCCCTGTTGTTGAATTAAGGAAGGCTGAAAGAAGCTGAGGAGGACGATCCTGTAGTTGGATCAGCAGTCTCAATTAATCTGGACCCCCGAGATCTCTCAAACACGGGACCACCAAACAGACAGCACACATCAGCTGATATGAGGCCTCCAACACACATTCAGTTTAGGACTTCTGGGTCTGTCTTCCTTCAGAGATGATGAATCTAACCCTCAAGAAACTGGAGGTCCCAGGGAGTTTAGAGTCAGGTGAGGTAGAGGGTGAGGGCCTCTATGTGGAGACAGAAAGGGTGAGGAGGAGGTGTGGGATATGGAGCAGTTGGAGAGTGGATGGGGGGCAGGGAATAGAATTTGGAGTGTAAAATATAAATTAATTAAAAAAAAAATAGATCACAAGACAAAAAATAAAGAAAAAAAAAATCCATCAGTAGAAGGATTTCCTCTCAGGTCTATGACCTCTCCAGCCAGGTTAACTGGATAGGTCTTACAGAACCTTGCATGAATTTGATCTTATTAAGCAGGGCTTAAGTCAAATTAGACAATGCTTTAGTTACTCCCAAAGTAGCACTGTTGCATCATTGGGGATATCTTGCTGGTCGACTCATAGGCATTATAACTATGTACGATTACTAATTACTTCTTTTTCTTGTAGGCTTCCATAGTATCTTCTGATGCTATAATTGCCAGTCCATGGGGATTTCCCATGTCAGTTCTAGCTGGATTCCTTAAAGTCCTGAATTTGGGCTGTGTGGTGTCTTTAGAAGTAGTATCTTCCTTTCACAATCTGAAAGGCATCCAAGGACAATCACAATAACTTATGTTGTTTGTTGACTCCTGTATTTCTCCAAACCACAACTCAAAGGTAATTTCCCATGCCTTACACTGGGATTTTTATTAGAAAATACATGGCTTTAATTTGGGTTGGGTGTACTGGGACAATACCAACACAATGACAATACCAGTTAACATGTGACCATGATTTCTCCCCTAGATGAAGAGCTAAAGGTGACCAATAGCTGCTGAGAAAAGGAAAATAATTTTATTTCTGAGAAGAACATCAATATAAGATGTTCAATCAAAAGTGGTCAGTTCTAAACACATGTATATACAGACAAGGCTAAATGGACTCTCTCTATCTCTCTATCTCTCTGTGTGTGTATGTATGTGTGTGTGTGTTTACTTATTTGTTCATGTAATAATAATTAAAGAAGAGAACATTGTGGTTTGAATAAGAATGTTTCCCCATAGCCTTATATATTTAAATGCTTAGTCAAAAGTTAATGCTAGGCTCAGTACTTATTCTCTCTCTCTTTCTCTCTCTCTCTCTCT
>NW_022196913.1:92598466-92658147 GCF_008632895.1 Mastomys coucha
TCTCTCTCTCTCTCTCTCTCTCTCTCTCTACTTATCAATCAGGATATAGATCTCAGCTACTGCTCTAGCACCATAAATGCTGCCATGTTCCCACTATATTCCCTGCCAATATCATAATAGATCAAACCTCTGAAACTATAAACAAATGCCCCATTAAAGTTTTCTTTCATAAGATTTGCATTTGTCATAATGACTTTTCACACTATAATAAAACAGTTACTGAAACAGAAATTGGTACCAGAGACTAGGATTTTGCTGTGAGAAGCCTGAACATGCTGTTTGTTGGTGGAATGTGAACTTTGGTTTAAGAAAGCAGTTGAATGTTTTGAGTGAGACTAAATGGGTCATAGTAGTTGGACAGCGATATTGAGAGCAATGTAAATTATAAAGGCCCAACACAAGAAGTTTCAGAAAGGAGAATATTACTGAGTAGCCTAGATACAATTCTTGTGAAATTTTGGCAAAGAATGTGGCTACTGTTTGCTCTTGTCCTAAAAATTCTGCCTAAGGCTAAATTAAAGAGTTTTGGATTAATTTTGGCAAAGGAGATTTCAAGACAGCCTAGTATTGATTGTGTCATGTGGTTATTAATAACTCTTTTACAGATCTATAATGAAAAGAAAGAACCAAGTAGGTCATGGAGAAATACAAATTGTACAGAATGCAGAGAAAAAAAGGAAAAGCATCAAGAATTACAATGTTGGAGTCAAGTCCTATAAGAAAGGAGATAAAAAGCTTAAAGTTTAAAGCCTAAATGGAGCAAAGGCAATGGTACAATCTTAGGGAACGAGCCCAGCCAGCTAACCCTGCAATCTGTGTGGGAAAAAAAGGCTGGGGAAAGAAGAGAAAGAAAGCTTAGGAATAAAGGAAACTATCAACAACAGAAAGCTGATGCAAATGTAATTGGAATAGGGGGCCAAATTTCAACCCCAGCAAGCAGCAAAACTTGGCAGCTTTGGCCATAAGGTTCTGGATTTAAAGTCACAGATACAAGAACAGGGTTATGGAATCTCCCTCTGTAGCTAAGAGAAGACACTGAGGCCAGGCATGTACTAGAAGTGTCTTTGCATGGAGGCACAGAAAGGCCTTTGTGTCAATCTGTGAAAATAAAGTGGGATTGATTGAATTAAAGACTCCAAAATGTTACAGATCTCAGAGTAGTGGGCTACTTGTCAAGGATAGCTGTAAATAGGGTGTGGAACCAGCCCAACAGAAAGAAGTGTGTGACAGTCAACAAATCTAGAAGGAGTTAGAATTCGGAACAGCACTTTGATATCAGACATAGAATATATACAGAATTAGAAGTTTGCCATGTTGACTTTTGGTCTTCCTTTGGTTTAGTATTTCCTCACTATGTTCTCCCTCCTTTGAAATGCTAATGTATATTCTTTACCATTTCGTGTTGATTGTATGTGATCTGCTTTGATTTGACATTACAGGGTTTATAGTTAAGAGACTGCCATGAGGCTAAGAAGAGACTTTGAACTTTAGACTTGACATTGTAATAGATTATGGGTGCTTTTGAAATTAGATTGTATGCATTTTTGCATTATGACATGGCTTCAAGCCTATGGTGTCCTCAAAGTGGAATATGGTTTAAATAAGAAAGCTCCCATAGTGTCATAAATTTGAATATTTAATCATCAAAGAGTGGTACTACTTGGGAGAAATTCAAACTAGGTGTGGCCTTGTTAGAGGAGGTATGTCATTAGAGTGGGCTTTGAGGTTTCAAAAACTCATGCTTGATCCAATTCTCTCTCTCTCTCTCTCTCTCTCTCTCTCTCTCTCTCTCTCTCTCTCTCTCTCTCTCTCTCTCTGAATCAGGATACTGTTCTCAGTGACTGTTCCAGTGCCATGAGCACTGTCATGCTTCTAGCCATGATGGAATGGACTAAATCTCTGAAATTGTAAACAGGTCCCAAATTCAATGCCTTATCTTTTATAAGATTTATTTTATGTGAGTACTCTGTCACTGTATTCAGACACACCAGAAGAGGGCATTGGATCCCATTACAGATGTTTGTGAGCCATCATGTGGTTGCTGGGAATTGAACTCAGGGCCTCTGACCTTAACTGATGAGCCATCCTACTAGCCCTGTTATCTTCTAACAGTTCCATGGTCATCAGGTCTCTTCACAGCATTGAAAGTGACTAAGACAATTACTTTTAATAAGCTTTTAGACACTGACTCTCAACTATCATAAGAGTAAATGCTATGCTCCCTGGAGAGACATGAACAAAGTATATTTATAGCAGGCAGAGCACCAATGAATAACAAAAAATAATTCTTAGCTTAGTTAACAAGGATGGATGGATGGATGGAGTCTTAGTTTACAAGAGCATGTTTGATACAAAGGCATCTGCATTACCATGGGTAGTGACTCAAGAAAGTTATATCCCTAAAGCTTTCTGTCCAGGTGGCTGGCAGCATGACCAATGAAGAATCTCCTCTTCCAGGAGGTCCACATTTGTGAAATATTCAAGTAATTTTTAAAAACACATGATATATAATTCAGTCTTAAATAAGTTTTTCAGATTTTCTCTCCTGTGGCTTTCTAAGGCAGGACCAGCCAGAAGGCACAGGCCACAGAAGTGACAGAGCAACTGGGACAGGATCCTTTCTACCAGGAGGTGTGCCTGTTCCACAGCCCTCTGTGCACCTTTCCTGCCAGGGAAGAACAGATTTCCAGAGAGTGCTCTGACCCAAGGACTCAGGCAAGATCACCATTTTCTCTTCGGTGACTTTCTAAGGTGGGACCAGTCAGGAGGCACAGGCCACAGAAGCTGCAGAGCAACTGGGACAGGGTCCTTCATTCATCCATCTGCACCCAAGAGGGATGGCTGATCCCCAGGTCTCTGTGCACAGGTCTTACCAGGGGAGAGATGATCTCCTAGGAGTGCTAACACAGGCTTACAGACCCAGAGGAGGAGCAAGCTCCAGCCAGAGACAGCAAGAACACCTACCAGAGATTAACAGATGGTGAAAGGCAAAAGCAAGAATCTTGCCAACAGAAACCAAGAAAACTTGGCATCATCAGAACCCAGTACTCCCACCATAGCAAGTCCTGGATACCCCAACACACTGAAAAAACAAGATGTGGATCTAAAATCATATCTCATGATGGTGATAGAGGAATTTAAGGACATAAATAACTTATTTAAAGAAATACAGAAGAACACAGGTAAACAGGTACAAGTCCTTAAAGAAGAAACACAAAAATCCCTTAAAGAATTACAGGAAAGCACAACCAAACAGGTGAAGGGATTGAACAAACTAGGAGCCAGTTCTTTGAAAAAAATCTACAAAATAGATAAACCCTTAGTCAGACTTACTAGAGGGCACAGAGACAGTTTCCTAATTAACAAGATCAGAAATGAAAAGGAGACATAACAACAGAAACTGAGGAAATTCAAAAAATCATGAGATCCTACTACAAAAGCCTATACTCAACAAGATAGAAAACCAGGATGAAATGTACAATTTTCTAGACAGATGCCAGGTACCAAAGTTATATCAAGATCAAATAAAGAATCTAAACAGTCCCATATCTGCTAATGAAATAGAAACAGTCATTAATAGTCTCCCAACCAAAAAAAAAAAAAAAAAGCCCAGGACCAGATGGGGGTTTTATTACTGAGTTTTATCAGACCTTCAAAGCAGACCTAATACCAATACTTCTCAAACTATTCCACAAAATAGAAACAGAAGGTACATTACCAAATTCTTTCTATGAAGCCACAATTAGTCTTATACCTAAACCACACAAAGATCTAACAAAGAAAGAAACAGACCAATTTCCCTTATGAATATCGATGCAAAAATACTCAATAAAATTCTTGCAAACTGAATCCAAGAACATATCAAAACAATCTTGATCAAGTAAGCTTCATCCCAGGGATGCAGGGATGGTTCAATATATGGATATCCATCAGAGTGATTCACTATATAAACAAACTCAAAGAAAAAAAACATGATCATCTCATTAGATGCTGAGAAAGCATTTGACAAAATCGAACACCACTTCATGATAAAAGACTTGGAAAGATTAGGAATTTAAGGCCCATACCTAAGCATAGTAAAATCAATATACAGCAAACCAATAACCAACATCAAACAAAATGGAGAGAAATTTGAAGCAATCCCACTAAAATCAGGGACTAGGCAAGGCTGCCCACTGTCTCCCTACCTATTCAATATTGTACTTGAATTCCTAGCCAGAGCAATTAGACAACAAAAGGATATCAAAGGGATGCAAATTGAAAAGGAAGAAGTCAAATTATCACTATTTGCTGATGATATGATAGTATACTTAAGTGACCCCAAAAATTCCACCAGAAAACTCCTAAACCTGATAAACAACTTCGGCAAAGTAGCTGGATATAAAGTTAACTCAAGCAAATCAGTGGCCGTCTTCTACACAAAGGATAAACAGGCAGAAAAAGAAATTAGGGAAACAATACCCTTCACAATAGTCACAAATATTATAAAATACCTTGGTGTGACTCTAACTAAGAGTAAAAGATATATATGACAAGAACTTCAAGTCTCTGAAGGAGGAAATTGAAGAAGATCGCAGAAGATGGAAAGATCTCCTATGATCATGGATTGGCAGGATTAATATAGTAAAAATGGCCATCTTGCCAAAAGCAATCTACAGATTCAATGCAATCCCCATCAAAATTCCAACTCAACTCTTCACAGACTTGGAAAGAGCAATTTGCAAATTGATCACAAAAACCTAGGATAATGAAAACTATTCTCACCAATAAAAGAACCTCTGGTGGAATCGCCATCCCTGGCCTTGAGCTTACTACAGAGGAATTGTAATAAAAACTGCACGGTATTTGTATAGTGACAGGCAGGTGGATGAATGGAATAGAATTGAAGACCCAGAAATGAACGCACACACCTATGGTCACTTGATCTTTGACAAAGGAGCTAATACCATCCAGTGGAAAAAAAGCAGAATTTTCAACAAATGGTGCTGGCTCAAATGGGGGCTAGCATTTAGAAGAGTGCAAATCCATCTATTCTTATCTCCTTGTAAAAAGTTCAAGTCCAAGTGGATCAGGGACCTCCACATCAAACCAGATACACTGAAACTAATAGAAAAGAAAGTGGGGAAGAGCCTCGAACACATGGGCACAGGAGAAAATTTTCTGAACAGAACACCAATAGCTTATGCTCTAAGATCAAGAATTAACAAATGGGACCTCATAAAACTGCAAAGCTTCTGTAAGGCAAAGGACACTGTCAATAGGACAAATCTGCAACCAACAGATTGGGAAAAGATCTTTAACAATCCTATATCTGATAGAGGGCTAATATCCAATATATACAAAGAATTCAAGAAGTTAGACTCCAGAGAACCAAATAACCCCATTAAAAATGGTGTACAGAGCTAAACAAAGAATTCTCAACTGAAGAATACTGAATGACTGAGAAGCACCTAAAGAAATGTTCAACAACCTTAGTCATCAGGGAAATGAAATCAAAACCACCCTGAGATTCCACCTCACAGCAGTCAGAATGGCTAAGATCAAAAACTCAGGTCACAGCAGATGCTGGCAAGGTTGTGGAGAAAGAGGAACACTCCTTCATTGCTGGTGGGATTGCAAGCTGGTACAACCACTCTGGAAATCAGTTTGGTGGTTCTCAGGAAATTGGACATAGTACTACCTAAGGACCCAGCTATACCACTCCTGGGCATATACCCAGAAGATGCTCCAACATGTAATAATGACACATGCTCCACTATGTTTATAACAGTCTTATTTATAATAGCCAGAAACTGGAACAATGCAGATGTCCCTCAACAATTGCATAGATACAGAAAATGTGGTACATTTACAGAGTGGAGTACTACTCAGCTATTAGAAACAATGAATTTATGAAATTCTTAGGCAAATGGAAGGATCTGGAGGATATCATTCTGAGTGAAATAACCCAATCACAAAAGAACAAACATGGTATGCACTCACTGATAAGTGGATATTAGCTCAGAAGCTCGAAATACCCAAGATACAATCCACAAACCACAAGAAACTCAAGAAGGAAGACAAAAGTGTAGATACTTCAATCCTTCTTAGAAGGGGGAACAAAATACCTACGAAAGGAGTTGTAGAGACAATCTATGGAGCAGAGACTGAAGGAAGGACAATCCAGATCCTTCCCATATTCAATCACCAAACCCAGACACTATTGTGGATGCCAGCAAATGCTGACTGACAGGAGCCTAATATAGCTATCTCCTGAGAGGCTCTGCCAGACTAATATAGAAGTAGAGGCTCACAGCCATCCATTGGACTGAACACAAGGTCCCCATTGAAGGAGCTTGAGAAAGGACCCAAGGAGCTGAACGGTTTGTAGTCCCTTAGGATGAACAACAATACGAACTAACTAGTTCCCTTAGACCTGTCAGGGACTAAACCACCAACCAAAGAGTACATGTGGTGGGACTTCTGGCTCCAGCTGCATATGTGGCAGAGGATGGCCTAGTTGGTCATCAATGGGAGGAGAGGCGCTTGGTCCTGTGAAGGTTCTATGCCCCAGTTTAGGGTAATGCCAGAGCCAGGAAGCAGGAGTAGGTGGATTGGTGAGCAGGGAGAGGAGAGAGGGAACAGTGGTTTTTTGTTTTTTTTTTTGGAGGGGAAATCAACCAGGAAAGGAGATATCATTTGAAATGTAAATAAAGAAGATATCTAATAAAAATTACTTTTCAGCTGTTAATACTAAATATAATATATTAAAATACAAAATAAGAATCACTGATCAATATTTATGCCTCAAATAAATATATTCATTTACTGTCCACAAAAGACACTAAATGAGTGAGGACAAAAAATAATCAATACCATTTAGGTCATTTTTATATTTGCAGTTAATCTTTCAAAGTGAAATATTACATTTTGAACCAACTAAAGAACAAAACAAGAAAACATATTAGATTTTAACCATTCATTTTTACTTTATAGTGAAATATCTACTGGAGTTGATTTCCCTTTTATTCCAAGGTAGCATTTTTAATCGAAAAGGTCTTAAAGTGATGGAGGGACATGTAGCAGGCCTGGTAGGAGCAAAGCCTCATGAGATATCAATATTATGAGATACTTTAATCCTGCGTTTAGACTTTGGTGTTCCTATACTTCAGAGAAGAGAAGTGATTTGAGGTACTAACACCCCAGCATGGTAGGGTTGTGATAAGCATGTGACTTCACACTCAGTTCTAACTGTTCCTGAAGGCTGTTCATCACTTACTTCTACACCAACTTCCCATTTTAGTTTGTGCTATAGCTCTTCTCCCTTTATTGCTCTTGCTTTACAGCTGGAGAGGTTTGGGTGTCTCATGCCTTACAGCAAATTCTTAAGCATTAATGGTCCATGCTTCATAGCATGTACAGTTGTGTGCAGTATAGAAAGCCTCAAATCATTGAGAGATACAGATTGTCTGTCAGGGGTGGGGCACTAATGGGACTTTTGAGGTGGCAACAAAATAAAAGTGGTTGTGTCAACAGAAGTTAAAAAAAGGAAACAAAAATCTCGTTTTATGTAATGAAAACAATTCATCTCGAGTTCTACTTTGACACAGACATTAAGAAATGATGTTGACAATGGGCTAGAAAGATGGCTCAGGCATTAAGCACTTGCCACACAAGCATAAAGATAAGAGTTTGATCCCTTAGTACACATATGAAGCAGCTCTCTGTGGCAGTGTTCACTTATACCCAGCACTGGGAAACATGGAAACATGAGGATCCCTGGGAGTTTGCTCTCTGGCCAGTCTACCTGAGTCATTTAACTCTAGGATCAGGTAGAATATAACTGAGAGAGAATTTAGTTCTTACTGAACTCTGGCCTTCATATACAGGCACACACACTCATAGACATGCACATACATTTGAGCACACATGAGCACATATATGATAATACTGATAGAGAGAACATAAAAGTAAAGAAATTATATGTGTTTAATAAATAATTCTTATATATTTAATTATATATTTAATAGAATATTCATCAAAAGCTGTATTATAGGCATAAAGTGAACAAAATATAAATAATATAACCATAAGCAAATAAATTAAATTCAGTGTTACCATATAAAAATCACCTTGCCTTCATCAAATTACATAGCTTACTTGATGATAGAATAAGATAGTTTATAAAAAGATATACTCCTGTAAAGTGATGTGAATTTAGAAGGAATACAGTGCATGTGCCTTGTACATAAGACTTTCCCACAGGGAGTAATTGGATATCACCATTTAAGTCACACAGAAATCTCAAGCAAGAAATAATGCTAACTAAGGCACAAAGTAATTCATTCAAATATACAAAATGTATTCCAATTATCATTGTCTTTAATCTTTTGCCATATATTTAATATATTCATCATAACTGGTAGAATTATTCTTTATTTGTAAGATTGGTGTCAAGATGTTGTTTGAAGTCAGGATAATGAATGAAAATACTTTAGTAAGTACAGGAAAGAGTGAAGACAAAATCTAAGAGGTTCCTAGGATTAGAGCGCCGATCCAGTCCTAGTCACAGTACATGGGATAAGGAAAATACTATCAAGAAGGGAGAAGCTGCATATCTCAAACACTACATGGAAAAAGGATCTCAGAAGCCTAGAAGATAAAAAATTACTGGATAAGGGAATGTGATCTGATTCATTGACTACTACTGAAATATTGGACAGAAATGATCCATGACTTTGGGAAGATAAAAGATGTCAGTGATGTGATAAAAAATAACCTTGGATGACACCAGTTCAATCAAGGTAAGGTTAGTTAAGACCAGAATGTGAGGCTCTGGAAGAAGTGAATACACTTGCTCATCAGTGTTTTGCTTCTTCCTACGGGAAGAGGACATCCATGCAATAGTGTAGAGCATCTTTTAAAGTGATGGGTGATGGTGCTTCTACCTTAGGCATCAGCAATGGTTCCATACAAGGGAATAAATTTTGCAGAAGACAAGGAAATGTGCTGGTCTCTAGAACACAGAGGAACAAAATATCATTGTCATTAAAGTAGAGAAAGCAACTTTTTAAAGTAAAATTTAATATTTGACTTACCTGTTTAAAATTTGAAATAGAAAGTGAGAAGAATGGCCCTTGACTTTCAAAATTTAAACTTACAAAGACCTACAATCTTTTCATAGTTTTAAAATTCATAACTCCAAAATAGGGTTTTGGCAGAGGCAAAGATCAACATCATAATCTACTTTATTAATTAGGTTATGGAATTCATTCTAATTCAAATGCATAATCTTACTGATATTTCTCTATATTACAAAACAATGTTCATAATGAAATTGGGATTGTATTTATGGATGGCTTGGGAAAAGAAGTCTAGTTAGTTTGTAGCTCACATTTCTAAACATCAGTTACTCAATTATATGTGCAACATAGTTTTGTATGTGCATATGTATGATTTTTGAGTATACAGATAAGTGAATTTAATGAATTTTAGCACTTTTGTCAAGTATATATTGCTATTTCTATGGATAGATTTGACCTGGAATAAACTTCAATAATTTAGCATAAAATATTTCAAAAGAAGTACTATTACTAATAAAGCATCTAGTGCACTAGTGCCGTCCTTGAAACTTTCATATCACAGAATAACTCCCCAGCTGAAACAAGAACTCCTAATGAGATATTTCAGGACACATTATGAAAAGATAGCTTTCATTTTGTGATAAGCAACTTTAGAAATTTTAAGTTCCATGAGTAAATAGGCTATTTTTCCCATGAAGATATTAAATAATATTTTTCTCCTAAAGAAATTGAATAACCATAGGTTAGGGGCCAGGACCTTTCTGTGAAAGTATACCTCATCAATTATTTAGTGGGTTAAAATAAGCTGGATAATGTAGTTTATGTTTTCTGAATGATGGAATAGCCTCTGTGATATTTGTGATACTTGAAATCACTTGGATTTCATTACAGTAATGAAAATAATCTTCACATTTCTGCCAGCTTTCCTCCAGTCAATTATATTTATTTACAGAGGACACCAACTGAAGGCTTGCCTAGGATATCAAGAAAACAGGAGGTGGGTTGCATAGTTCTGGGTGAAGTTTTTTGAAATCATTGTCCAGAAGTTACCTGCATAGAGAGAAAAGTAAAACCAGAAATAGATATATTGTGGTAAAAATAGCAAAATTAGGGAGAGTGAATTGGGAAGCTATCAATTTTTATGATGTTGAAAAGATTGATGGGGTGGTGGGTTGAAGGTAAGGACATCATCGTGGAGACGGGGACCGGGGGCAGAAGGTATGGGATGGGGAACAGTCAGAGGGTGGACTGAGAGGGAGATAAAAAAGAAATAAAATTTTTTAAAAAGAGAAAAGATTAAAATGAAGTGAGTCAACAGTAGGAATTTGTAGTGAGGCAGGGACTCCAACTGAATGGAATTGGATAGATTCTGAAGAACAGACTCTCATGAAGGGGAGTTCACATGATGGCATGAATCATTGCATACCCTGGGCACGTCCTCTCAAATCCCCAGTCTACTGAAATCATTTAAATCTCTCTCCTTTCTCACTCTGCCACTGACTGTGCAAACTTCAGCACATTGGAAAAATTTCACATTGTCATATTTGATTTTATTCTTCTCTTCATTTACTATGTCCCAGTAGGATTTACGCCATGCAAAGTGAAATATCCTGGTTGAAGATCATGACAATCTTTATAAATTTAAAGATATGAATAAATAGGAAAATTTCTCTTGTATCAGACAGCCTTGGAATCTTGGTAAGTAAGCTGTATTTCAACCTAGCTTGATAAATAAGCCATACTCAATCTAACTTAATGATCTGTGTTTGAGGTCGTGTAAATAAAATGTTCTCTAAAGCAGCTTATACATTTTACCAGAAACTTGCTTACTAATTATTGGTTCCTCAAAATACTCAAAATCCTCTAAATTGGTCTCCAAATAGTGTGGTTATTTAGAGAAATATGAACATTTTCTCTTTTTAATATAATCCCCAAAGAGGAACACTGTGATGCAAACCTCTTGGGAAGAAGTCACACCTTACACAGAATATTCGCAAGGGCTGAGTAACTAATTAGAACTTCAGTGACAATAGAGAGGTTGGAATGTTGCAGGTCCAGGGTCTAATTACAAATTTTCTTAGGTTTCCACCTCCTTAATAGCTACTTATTGCCCAACTCCATGTCTGACCTAACATCTCTATGAATGTTAGGGAGCCCTATCCGAATGCATCAACGGACAACTAGTTCCCACCAAGCTCAAAGCCAAGAATGTCATTGACAGAGAAACCTATGACTGAGATTCTGATTCTGCCTATGCTACAACCTACCTGTCTGCTGTACCCACAATTGTATTAAGAAAGTATATTCATTTAAGACTTTCTTTGTTATGCTACTATATACAACCTCATGAAATCACTACTATGATAGAACTCAGAATTTAGGGTAACTTAAATCTTGGTTTCTTGTGCATTGTCTCACATATTTGGTTTCAGAGCAAACTATCTCTTAGCCCTTTTGAGGTAATAATAACGTTTTTGTTTTGGCAATGCTTTCAAATATCACCTTCATAGAATGGTTACAGTATTGGCAGTATCTTTGAGCACAGGAAGAAATAATTGGTTGTGGTATCAGTATACAAATGCTTTGGGAGCAGCTTGGGATGGTAAAATGATCCATAGCTTCTGACATAGCTTTGATCCCTTTTCCTGCATGGCCTTGGCTATACCTAGGAACCTGTAACTTTGCCACTAAAATTGAAATGATTAAAAACGCAGCTAGTTTTCTAGGTTACATGATAATTTTACAACTCAGCTGCAATAGAAAGTTATAATATTTATCTAGCTCATTGAAAAACACTATGAGGACAGAAGAAAATAGAGTTAGCCTCACAATTAGATTAAATTTCCTGGTTCTCTCTAATGGATAGCAATCTCCATCCTTATATCTAAGGGGACCACATAATTTATCATGTACATTTCTAGAAGTGAAGTCATGCTTATGAATAACAATTTCACAACTTATCATGCATTTCTAGAAGTGAAATAGTATGTATTAATAATAATTCCACAATTTATTGTGCAAATCAAGACACATGCTTAACTTGACTGTAACCCATCTACTAGTAGAGTGTTTTGTGGTCATGTTTTGAGACTCAATCCATATCTGTTGTAGTAAATGCTCAAAAATAGTAGCTAGAATAATTCTTGTTTTGAAATCTATATGAGGACAACCATTTGTCATCTGGCTAGCATTTTCCTGCCAGTGAAGTATTATTAAGTTATTAGCATTGATGCTGCATTATATTCTGGCTATCCACATGAGGATCTAACTGACCAAAACCTACCCAATAGCAATGATTCCTGGAAACCTAAGTCATTATTTCCAGCAAAATATAATGTTGATCTACTTTCAGTTACCTCCTTTCTTTCTAAGATGCTGGGAATATTCTTTGAGATAACTCATAATTTAGTAACAGTATTTTAATGTTTTTGAGTCTGTTTCATTCTCTCTCTCTCTCTTTCTCTTTCTCTCTTTCCTACTTTTTGCCACCTAAATGATATAAATTCCCACTCTAGCTAGCTTCCTCCAACTTCACACTGATAGTCTGAATTCTTCATATATATATATATATGTTAATATTAAATTTGAAACCTATCCTCCAGACCCTGGGTGTCCACAGTCTCTCACAGTCAGTGTTTCTTCCCATATGCCAGCTTTTCCCTCTGGCATGTGGTCATGTAGAAGTAATCCTAGCTTCCTCTCTTTCCTAAGCAGTTGGCTTCAAATTCAGGCCCAGACTATAACTATCCCACAAGTGGTCATTTATGATGTATTCCTATTGACTGAAATTTGTCTTTCATAAGGTTTTGTTAAATTTACTGGAAACAGTCCTTTCTGTTTATCTTTATACTACTGTACTATGGTGGTAGCATCTCTCACATTGCCTATAAACAGCAAATTTATTGGAAAATGAAGGTGTAACCATACTATTTCCATGCTCAGAATCCTTCAATGAAATCTACTGAAGAAAGAATACAAACCCAAAATATTTTTTTATCGCATTTGAACATCCTTGGAATCAGATCCATATCTAAGTGCACAACATCATTTTTATTCAATTCCTTTCGACACCACACTAGATCGAATATTTCTTCTGGACCAGGCCAAATGTCAATTATTCCTGACTTGTTCCTTCTGTCATGTGCCTGCTCTAATGAACTGGTCTGTCTGGATATGGGCTGGCACCATCAGCTGCATTCTGCGCATGCCTCAGCTTGTATCTCATACCACAGTCTTTCCTTCCCCGAGGCTTCTTTTCCATGAAACCATGAGGTACTGTGAGAAAACCTCTTACATTCATAAATGATCAGTCTAGAAATGTGCAGAATTCATGTGTAGGCTGCCTCATTAAAGAGTGGGAGACAGACTCTTGGGGCAACAGTTCAGGGAAGTTTACAAAGCTCTATTGCAGTCACACCGTCTTGCTCACCTGCTGCCTAGCCAAATGGCCTTCTTAAGAGTTAGCGCTTATGTCCTTTTCCCTCTCCTTTTTTACAATCCCATCCTTTCATCATTAGGAGGGTTATTGTTCTGTTAGTTTGGTTCTGAGACAGGATCTCAATATTCAGCCCGGCTAGCCTTGAACCCATAAACTTCCTGACTTAGCTTCCCAGAGGCTGGGATTACAGAGTAGCAATATTCTCTTTCTATTATTGTATCCTTTGATAACTTCCTAAATAAATTACCTGTGTTTGCCTTTATCTAGGCTCTAATTTGATATAAATATAAAAATCTCTAGTTACTAGGAACACTTGTATATATATATACATACATATATATGTATGTATGTGTATATATATATATATATATATATATATATATATATATATACACAATCTTTGTGATTGGATTTTGGAGCTGAACTGATGGTAGGTCAGAAAGAAAGAAATTTCCAATTACTTATGGAAATAGGTGTTAATAATCTTCAGTATGCCATAATACAATTATTAAGACTCTTGCATGATTTGGATTATAATAAGCTTCTGTTAGAAGGAAAGCTGGGTTGTTCAATATATCAAGAATTTGATCGACATGAGACTTTCTTAAACATAAGAATTCTTTTTCCACATCACATTGAACTGGATACTTCTGTGTTTTTGAACCTTAAAAACAGAAAGTTACCAGAAATAAAAAACACCATAGTAAGGAACGTATAATCCATATCCAAAGAGTAGGAAATGCATTGTACAAAGCTCTAGTCATGGCAATGATTTTGGTTACTGATGCATTAAACTGATGGTAACTTTAAAAGGGCAGTTGCCACATCATAAACTCAGCCATGGGTATTTCCTAAGTGGGAAAAAAAAAGATGAGGATGCAAATCCTTACAGAGGGTACAGCTGGGAGCACACACCATAGTTTACTTTGGAAAGGTTAAGCGGCATACATGGATTCCTGGTAGGGTAGGAATTAGGACAATGAAAGGAAGGACAGAAAGGAAGTCTGCACAGAATGCTTACAAGTGGATCCATGTCCACAGGGACAAGCCCTGAAGACACAAGGCATGCTCAATAGTAGCTGGGGAGAATGATTTTTTCTTATAGATTTCTGTTGGCCTAATATTGGCACATAGAGTCTGGGGAACGAACATAGTGGCAGAGACAGACTTTGTGCATGAGCTTGAGAGCACAGATTAATCCAGGTGCTTTTCTCAGCATCAAAGACTAAATAGCCTCTCTAATCGCACCTTCCCCCAATTAGATGAGCTAGTCTCTTGGTGGATGTTTGATTCTTTCAAACCTCTTCATCTCTAAATAAGGAACTCGCCAGAACTGTGATATATAAATTGATATGAGTTTGCCTTTCCTTTTGCCCTACAGGCTCTCACAGTTTGGGGGCTTGGGGAAGGTTCACTATAATGGAATCTACATGCCATATTGCATATCCCATCATTAAAAAACAATAAGTCAAACAGAATAAAGGCCTAGTGAAAAGACAAAGAATGGACTAGATTATAAATACTGTCCTTAAAGACCCGGGCTACTTTCCAAACAACACACATATGTTAAACCAATGACCTGAAGATGGTTCTAGGTTCCCAGTGTGTGGGGTCAGGAATTCAGGAAGCAAAGGACTTCCATAAAGTGAAGCAATCTTACCATCCCCCAGTGAAGCCACTTGCCAAGCACATACTTAATTTGTACTGGACTTAAGGTTCTGTTTTTTCTGATGGGTGTTCTTCTAAAGGAAATGTATGCTATTTGTTTACTGTGTATTGTGGGTGTTGGTTGTCAGCAACAAGGAAATGATTCCAGTACATGCCTAAGTAATTGATCATGTTCAATTGGTGGTAGGGAAGTTGCTGTGAAACAAGAAAAATATTTCCAAGGAATCACCTGTACATAATTCACTCATTTTATAACCAGTAAAAGTGTTCACTAGGCAAATATAAGAATCATGATTAGCCAAGAGTATATGCAAAAGCCCCCAGAATTGAAGATCTTGGATCATCTTACTAGGCAAGCAACCATACCATACAGAACAAAGTAGCCCAGATCTCAAGGAATGAGTAGTGTATTTGACTGCTTGCACATCTGCATCAGAAGATCATAGCCTAGGTGTCTTTAACAATAGAAACAATGCAGACAGTTCTCAAGTACATGCTCAAAGTGCATGCATACTCACTTCTAGTGCACACATCTTCCTGGCAGGAAGGTGGCTGTTTCCTTACTGTATGCGCATGTGCCCTCTTCTTGGCTTGTGACTGGTGAGAAAAGGAGAATGGGGGCATAAATACAGGGAAAAGGAGAGGAGGAGAGAGAGATTATTTCTAGCAGTATTCTTATAAGAAATCTAATCCTGTAGGATCCTGACCTTATTGCTTTATTTAAATTTAATAATTCCAATAAAATTATCTCTTAATATAATGATGTTTGGGGATTACTGTTTTAACATATGAGTTTTCAGGAATGCAAGTGATGTTGGTAGCATAAAAGTTTCAGAATGATTTCTAATATTTTCCTCAGGATGGGCTACAGCAGGAAGGACTGGATCTAGTAACACTGATCAGCTTTAACAACTGGCTACTGCTCTGAAGGAGACTCTGTATTAGAATGGACAGCCTGTGCAACATAAGAGTTGGATGGCATTTTTTACCTCTTGTGTACAGCTTTAGATATCCTTGGGTCAGTTTTGAGAACATTTCAATAGCCTCCGATGGTGACCTTCAGGGCCAGGCAACAGTTGCCTGTATCAGTGAGCAGTTTAATAAAGCCACCTTGTACTGACTTACCCTCTTTCCTGTTTCATTTTCTCCTGTCCATCATTTCTGCATTTTAGGCACACCTTTAAATAGACTGCCCTGGCTGAAGAATTTCTTCCTGGAGCTTTTGGTGGGGGCAGAGGGGAGTTTTTGTATAGGTCATTTTTAGCAAGATCATATCAATTAGCAAAATAGCTAACACATTGTGTGGGCCAACAAATATTATGCCATAAATAGTGCTGTCAAGAAAAGCTATGTTATGTAGGATTCATAGTTCTGCTGGATCGTTTTTTAGGGAACTTTCTTCTGTCCAAAACAATACTAACAGAATTAACAGCTGTAAAACTCTGCTCAGTTTTGTTTTTTTGTTTTTTTGTTGTTTTTTTTTTACTTACTTTTAACACACTGAGTAGGTTCCCCTGAGTTTCTAAAGAGAATAATGCATTTCAAACACTCAATAGTTTGCTTTCTTGGGAAACAGGAACAATATTATTTCCCAGTTGACATTGGATATAGCCAGAACAGTAAGTGACTTCCAAACAGGCATATATGAGCAGAGGTAAATTATATGAGCCTAGGAATAAAACTGTGTGCGTCTCCACCTATCAAAGTGTACACTGTGAGTAGAGAATTTGAAGATGGAATGTTTGAGCAAGAAGCAGTCAGTTCATATTTCAACACTCTGAAGACAATTTCCAAGGAATATCATCAAACCACTTTAAACAGCACTTGAACATACAGCTCTCTTTGTGTTATGCTACTGAGATACCAAATTTATTTTCATTACATCATGACTTAGCTTCTATGACTAATACATCCCAGAAGTCAGGGATTCCTATACATTCTATGGGGCTCTGGACATAACCTATGTTAAATCAATAAATGTTTAGTCCCAATGACTTAATTTCATTTTTGCCTCCTTTACTATAATTTCTTTTTACACCAAAGTGATAGTACTAACTTAAACACATTCAGCATACTATTTGTAGTAAGGTTGGAGTCATAACTAGCAAATGACTTTCTGAAACTAGTAGTTTATTTTAAAGGGAGAGTAGAAATGATTGACACTAGAAAATGAAACAGGAAAAGCATTTAGCTTATGTACACCATAGCTAGGGTTATAGGACAATAATGCTTAAAAATTATTGGTATTTTGATTGGCTAGAGAAAAGAATGTCTCTAAAATGTTTAACCGTGGAACAATATCAGGACCACTTTGCAAGCTGATAAATGTTTTATCATTACAGATCTGAGTTGGTCTCCAATTTAAAGACCATTTGTCCAAACTGTTTAATTAAGTAATCAAGTTCAAGGGAGTTAAAGGACTTGCCCAAAGCATATTAACAACAGGATTCCAATCGAAATCAAATCTCCTGTCTCCAACACCACAATTTTATTACATCAAAATGTTAAAAGAGGCTGGGCAGGCGGCACAGCAAATGTGTACTGGATCACAATTCAAATCTTGGTAGCTTACAAGTTATAAGCTTGTGCATGGACTCCTTAATTGAGTTCAAGAAATTACTGAGGATTTCTGGTTATTATTATTATTTTTTTAGAAACAGGATGTAATATTTTCATGAGCTAGCATGAATGGTGTATATCAACACTGTGCCTTGCATTGGTATTATAACTATTATAAATAATTTCAGTTAAATCAAAAGCAGTATTTCTTCTCCAATCTTATTACTTACATGTTCCATTTAGTAATCTTTACAAGGTAAAATGAAACTATGCACTATGGAAAGAATGCTGAAGGCACAGCTAAATCTTAAAGAAGATATGTGTGTGTGTGACACAACACTGTGCTTTCACATCAAGGGCTTTCTGTAAAGGCATTTTTGTGGGGGTGAATCCAACTAGCTGTAAGCAGTAAGTAGAGAGGAATGGGGTAGGAACTAATGTCTGAGCAGAGACAGCTTGTAAGGGTGGAAAGTCCCAGGGCATGATTTCCCTCCTTAGGTTCCAACTCCCACAGATGCCCGGAGCAGCGTTTTTCATTCATGATTCCCATGAAAATGAGTAACTAGATAATTGCAATGCTATAGGGAAAAGGAAGTCCTACTTGACATCGTTGTTAACAGATTATAGTATTTTTTTTACCTCTTGTATTCAAATTGAGTCTAATTTTGGCTCCTTGAAGAATCAGAGGTTTACCTGTACTCAGGGAGACATACTTCTGGAGCCTAGCCAGTGAGATAAACATTCTGGGACCCTGGAGTTCCCAAGCTTCTCAGAACCTCGGTGAGCAGCTCAAGGGTGTATTAAGGCAAGACTGCGTATTAACCCATATCACCTAGATCTAAAGTCCTGACTATGCATTTTAATATGAATGTGCTTGAGATGCAGTTGGATAAAACTTCTGAGCCTCGGTTTGTTCTCATGGAAAGGAAGGGTAATGAATCTCTTATGGACATTGAATTATTACCATGATTGAAAATAAATTATCATGCATGTAAATCTACCACAACTGCTGGCATATAATATGTATTACCCCTCCCCTTATTTTATCCTTCTTTTCTTTCACCAATTAGCAAATCAATGTAGAGAATTTATTATATTTTTACTTGTAATTCTTGAATTCAAACCCACACATATTCTGAGTTTCAGCCAGTGAGCAGACAATATCTTTCATACCTAAGAATATGTGTTTCCCAAGAATGGTCCATGGGATTCCCTCTTTGAGGTTCACTCTTATAAAACACCACAAGCACAGAGATGAAGGTAAAATGGATCATGGATCCAGACCTTCCCATGATGTCAGCACACTCCTGAAGAGATGTTATGGGTACTTAGAATGAAGCCTGTAGAAGGGCTGATTCATCAGGCACAGTGCAAGTGGGGCCTAGTTCTTGTTTAGTGCTCCATTCTTTTGAGAAGCTGGGTCAATTACCTTCGATGTACTATTCTGTAGGTTAATAACTAGTGTCAATTTTAAAAGACATTATACTCAATGTTTATACTCAATGTTTTATACTCAATGATAAAAGCTACTCTTAGCCTTCCTTACGCAGAGCATACACTTTTGCCATGAGCAGCTATCAATTCAGAAACTCGTAGCTGTACAAGCTACAGAGAGTAAGTGCCGGTTGGGGCATCAGCCTTAAATTAGACATTTATATACTCATCTCTAAAGCTTAGGAGACACTCAGGAAGAGGGAGAAGAGCTGGAGGATAGGGTAGGAAATGTCATTACTATAGCTACCTGTATTTGGAGGCAGAGGACTAGCTTAAGTCAGGCACATATGGAAGAAAGGGCTCATGCAGACCTACCCTTTACTGCTAGCTATAGGCTACTGACAAATTATTGAAGAGAGGAATTCATAGTCTTCAGCTGTATACACATTGAAAACCCCATCAGTTTCTAATGGATAGCTGTCAATCCATGTTCACACAGATTTCTTTGCATATACTCAGTGCTCCCCCTCCCAAAAAACGCAAAAGATGTAGATGTGACAAAGAGATTTATAGACTAGAAGGAGCATAGTAGATATTGGTAGAAGGGAGATGGGATACAGCAGGGTTGAAAGTGGCCAGTTATATACATGTAAAGTTATCAAAGAACATTGTTTCATAATTTCATTACATTTATTTATTTATTATGTGTCTTTAGGGTTGCTATAGCAGTGATGGAACACCATAACCAAAAGTAACTTGGAGAGAGGAAAGAGTATTTATTTACAGTTATATATAACAGTCTATTAACAAGAGCAGTGAGGGCAGCAACACGTGTGGAGCAGGAACCTAGAGACAGGAGTTGCTAGAGACCAAAGCTTGCTCACCCTGTTTTCTTATATACCTCAGTACCACCAGCCCAGTGATGGCACCATTGATTGGACCCATTACCTTTGATCACTAAGGGAATGATTCCCATTGAGGTCACCTCTTCTCTAATGACTCTAGCTTGTGTCAAGTTGACATAAAACTAACCAGTTCATTAGGTGTGGGTATGGGGGTGAGTGCTTGTACTGTGACCTACATATGGTGAGCAGAAGGTTCTCATTTTCAACTCTGTGGGCTTGGGAATTGAGCTCACTTCATCGGGGTTGGAGGCAGTTACCTTTATAGCACTGAGCCATCTCACCAGTTCCAATTGAATGAATTCAATTAATAAAAAGTTATACTCATTTTCCAAGGACTTCCTTTTTTTAAAAATCTTATAGCATTCAAGTGTCATCTGTGATTTAAAGAGGCAGTTTCTGCCCAATGATCAATTTAATTTAAATTGTATTCATTCATATTGTTTGAAATATTTAAAGTAATAAATACTATTTTGTAACTATGAACACTAAGAGCTCCAATAATGACCTTCATGGGAACATACAACAATGGGTATGGTAGTGGCACAAATGTTATGGTTATATTCAGCCACTTTCAGATTGGATTTAAGCCCTGCTTCACAGAAGAAAATGTGTGTTTGTACCAAAAATCTGGCTAAGAACCTACAGATAGGGAATTAAAATATTCCAAGGTAGGTTCGGCTACTATCATTTTGCTATGAGGACATAGCATCAAACTACTTTCTAAATTCTTGCCTCTCTAACCATATATTAGAACAGCTTTCAAACCACATCAGAGAAGTTTCTTGGTGCAATGGAATGTAGTTAATGCAGACACTCACAAGTATCAAAATGCAGAAAGTCAGAATCTGTGGATTGCTCAGCCATAACTGGGACTTTTATATTGCCTCTTTCCCCATAAGTTTCTGAAACAAGTTTCTGGAAGTAGGTCCAGGAAAGTTGTAGGAGCAAGACTCTCAAGCTCTGAGATTACGTTTAGAGCCCTGCTAGTTTATAGATTGCTTTCTCCCAAACTCAGCATCTCTTCAGTACATATACATTATTACTCATATCATTATTATTTTATATTAACATTTATTTAAGAATCTAATAGCATTTCTATTATGATGCTTGTTTGTTTGTTTGTTTTGAGACAGAATCTCCGTATTCAGTCCTGGCTGTCCTGGACTTTGCTATGTTGACAGGATTGCCTCAAACTCTCAGAGGTCTGTCTGCTTCTGCCTCCCAAGTGTTACAGGTAAAGATGTGTGTTACCCCACAACAGACAATCTTATTCTTGAACACATAAACTTTGAATAACACAAGTTCTGATCCAGAGGTGGAAATTGTGTGAAAACCATCCCAGAGAGAAGTAAAATCATAGAGGTGGTGAGGTTCTCTCTGAGTTGTTTCTTGTTCGTAAAGTACAAATAGTTTACTTCGTGACCATTGGGATGTTTCAAAACCATTAGTATTCTGGGAGGTGACAAACATTTCAAAAGTTGTTCCTGATCGCTGACCTCCTGTACTTTGCTTGGAATTAAACTCAGCCTATATTTCCTGCACACTTTCTCAATTCCCTATAGACACAGAAAGAAATTGCTTCCACATAGCCATCTTGCTGGAAGACCTTGACAAAGAGTGTCCTGAAGAAGAAATTATTCTTCACCCCAGGGGTCACTTGGTAGCTAAAACAGACTTCTTTTTCGTTTAATCTGTTCTACTTCACTGACTCCTTTTGTGTGTGTTCTTAAAGCTATTGCTTTATTTACTTTGATGGTTTCTTAACTAATTGAATACAACAGTGAGTTCTCTCTTCCTTGACTCTTTTCGATGTTTCCACTCCCCCAGTGGGAAGGGTCCCCACCAGACAGCTCAGCTTTGAAATATTCACTTAGAGATACTTCTTTTAAAGTTACTACTTTCTGTAAGGCTGTTAAAAGTTTGCACATTGGCCTACAGAATAGGGTGATAACAGCTTTGGCTTGTAGGAATGTTATTTTTTATTTTGGGATAGGAGAATGACTTCTAATAGCAACAAAATGGATCTATCTTGGGGCTTGAGTTATACATCTGTGTGTAGGGTAGTTGAAGGGTAAGAGTCTTTTTTTTTTAATCTAAGGAAAATACCTGTATATGAAGTTACGAAAAAATTCAAACCAGACACAAACATTACTGCACAGAAAGAAATCATTAACTTCAAACCAAAGTCTTTGACTTAAAATCATTTCTTTGGACATTGGAATGATTTGTTTCTGGCCCCATGGTAAGAAAATTCATTCCGGTTCTTTCCCAGGTGTGTTAGTGTGTGTACATATGCAGTTGCATAGTCCATAGATGATGGAGGCCTTTCATCACCAGCTTCAGCATCAATGATCATTCCTCATCTTCTTCCATCCTACTCACTAGTTCAAATGAATTTGGCAGCACATACTTAAAAATCATTTTGGTATATAAAGACTTCTTGTGTGGATGCCTACTCTAAGAGAAGGTCTCTATCATCATCCTCATCAGCATTGGTATTCCTGCCCAACAGGTTCCCAGAGCTCAGGGTTTTCCAGGATTCTATGTTTAGGATGTTGTATAATGAGTCATCGTGTCCACCTGTGAGTGTCATAAACAGAAGATATAAATATGCCCACAGAGTGTGACTCAGAGCACATCTCCAGTTTTAGCTTTAGTTCAAACAATGTTTATGGTTCCAAGAAACCTGTGGCTTGCAACTTCAGGGTGAGTGGGAAGAGAATACTGGAAAACCTAAAGCCAGTGTTCCCTGTCTGTCAGTCCAGCTGTACTGAAGGAGCCTTTGAGAAGGTGAAGTGGAGGAGGGATGGCAGGAAAAATCTGTTTTCCATGTACTCTTGAAGCTGATCATTTTAAATGTGCTCCCTCAAATTTGCGTTTGGATGCTATGGGAGTGGGTGGTTCCATTTAAGCCCTTCCCTCTTCCTGGAATGTCTGTTTCTCCTTTCCACGCCACTGTACTTTTCTGACTATCTATTCTCATACACTAGGTATGAGCTTAAAAGTCCTCTCTGAAAAAAAAAAACCCTCCAGATCTTAGCCCAGATGAGACCTGTCTTTTTGTGTAGACATGACACAATACTGTATTTCATGTTTTTTATTCATAATATCCCACTGACGTAGGTTTTTTTATATATACTCCCTGCACCCTACCCATCCTGAAGTATGAAACCACTAAAGCAGTAATCTGATTGGACATCACATTTGCGATTTAATAAGCACCATTCATTTGCATATTTGAATAGGCAAACAATCAAGCAAGCTAAACAGCCCTGTTAAAATTTTAAAGTGTAGATGTGTGGTTTCCCTCGCACTGCTGAGTCAGAGTCTTTCTATGTAGCTGAGTCTGGCTGTGAATGTACATCCTCTTGCCTCCACTTTCTGCCTGCTGGGATTGCAACATCATGACTAGTTTATCTGGCTTTTGTAGAGTTAAGAAGATTGACAAATCAACAAATAAATTGAACAGACACTTTTCAAATAAAGAAATACAAAGAACCCATCAATACATGAAAAATATTGAACATCTTTAGCTATAAGGGAAGTGTTAATGAAGGGATACTGAGAATCTTTCTCATTCCAGTCCCAGTAGCTATAAGGAAAACAGAAGACAATAAATGTAGGCAAATATGTTGATGTCTTAGTTATGACATTGTTGAGAGGAACATAAGTTAGTGTAAACCTATGAAAATCAACATGGGAGTTAAACAATAAACTAAAATCATAGTAACATATCATCTATCTGTACCATGAGTGTTTACGTTCCCAAAGGAATCAAAGGGAGCATACCTAGAGAATATTGTAGTCCTAGTAACAATAGCCAAGTAGTAGAATCAGCAGAGGTACCAACCAATGAAGAAAAAATGTGGTCTATAAATAATAGAGTTATTATTGAGCAGATAAGGAACAAAACCATGTCATCTTCAGGAAATTGGTTGAGACAAAAGAGCACCATGTTAAACAAAATAAGCTCAACTCTT
Organism: Mastomys coucha; assembly: GCF_008632895.1. Classification (NCBI taxonomy): domain Eukaryota; kingdom Metazoa; phylum Chordata; class Mammalia; order Rodentia; family Muridae; genus Mastomys; species Mastomys coucha. Next base: position 92,622,513 of record NW_022196913.1, read on the forward strand.
AAAAAAGTAGCATGTGTCTTTATACACGAGGAATCTCAACAGTGAGGAGACCCACAGATGGTGGAGAGGGAAATAAAGCAGGGCATCATGATAGATATGATGAAATGCCACTGTATGTATGTATAAAAATATAATGAAGTCTATTTTGTTCAATTAATATGCAATTTTTTAGGAGAAAAACCTTTTAGGAGAAAAAAACTGTTCATAGAATGACTTTTCTTTATTACGTGATTTATTTACTTTACATCCAGATTGTAGCTTCCATTCCTTTCTCTTCTCCCTCTCATCCCCTCCCCAATCTACCACTCCTCTCTATCTCCTAGGAAAAGGGAATGCCACCGGTGGATTTCAACCAGTCTTGGCATATCAAGTTGCAGTTAGACTAGGCACATTTTCTTCTATTGGTGCTAGAGAAGACAGCCCATTTGATTTAGCTGGCTTCATTCATATCTGAGAGTGTCTCTCATCAGATTTAAACCATGCCTCCTCTCCTCTTTGAGGTCCTGTGTGATTTCTTCAGGCAGGTGGTGACTCAGACTGTGAGAGCTAAGTTGTAGCATTGTTCACACTACTCCCTCCTTCCATCCTGCCTTTCTAGGTTGTTAGCTACTGAAGATCATAAACCAGAGCTCTTTATCATCTGCCTCCTCTGCTTTTCTTACAAAGTTGGAATGATGCTTAGCACAGAGGAAGCACTTGTACTTTCTAAAGGATTGAAATGGTGGTGAAAATAGAGGCACTATTCACTTAAGCAACACCTAACAGATATTTATTGAAACCCCAACTATTTACCAGGTACTGTTTTGCTGCTTAGCATTCACCAACAAAATATTTCTCCATCAAACAAACATTTTGGAAGTTTTAACTTTTCCAAGAACTACATAAATGCCTCCCAGGTTTGTTTTGTAACTGTGGTTACCTAAGAAATGAACAGAGATGATGGAACACACTGATGAACTCAAAGTTTTGAATTCTAAGGCTGTGATTAAGAGCCCAGCTCTTCTCTTTATGAATTGGATGACCTCGTGCCCTGAAAAACTATGTTCTGTAAGGAAAACACAGGGAGTAGCTAAGTGAGCAGATGATTTCTTTGTTTGCCTAGGGTTATAATAGGTATGTGTATCTGTGTGAGGCTCTGGTCCCTCTGCTTTTTCGCTCTGCATGTCTCTGAATGTCTCAAAGGCTAATGTCCTGGACAATACTGAACCAATTCTTTAGATTGTAGTAAATTAAACTTCATCTCCCCAAAAAGTACCCAGTTCTATATTTTTTAGAAAATAACTCCCATTTTATTACATTTAAATTCTTGTAAAATGGATTTTATGCATGCTTGTTTTTAAGCTAAAATCATTAAAATCCTATGAATTCCATGCTGTGCCATGACTGTCTTTCTAAGGATGCTACTTTAGTTGATGAGTGACTAAACAGCAAGTACTTGCTCTTTGCCAGTCATTTTGTTTTTGAGAATGGGACTTGGCATATAGCAATTGAGGCCAATTACTGTTCACTGGTAGACTTTAGTTGTGATCCAGGAAGCAAACTTTAAAGGAATAAACCTTCAAAGTTAGTTGGAAAGCCTATAAACTTCTGGGGGATGGAATTTTATGTCTTATGCTATCCCAATTTTGGAAGCGGCCTCTGTTTAAATCCACAGTGCTCAGCCCATTTGTATTATTTTGTGAAAAGGCAGGAGGCAACTTTTTATTCTCCCAGCCTATGAAGAGGACATGTATCAAATTATTTTCAAATTTATACTGATAGGATTTAACACTCCTTAAAGGGCTGTGAAGCACTGCCCACCTCATAAACAGGCCTGGGCATTCATCATTGAACTTTCCTCCTTGAAGATGAACTATAACAGCAATTATATGCAAGACAGTGGCTCTGTGATATAGTTTAGGGGCAGGGAAGGAATGTCCTCTAAACCAAAACAATAGGAGTGTGAAGGAATTAGCTCTGATGGATCTAATAGGAGCTGAAGGCTTTCCTCAGGAGGAAACAAATTAGTTAATTCTGTGTGCATGCATGGGGTACATGCTTGCATGCATGTGTGTGTGTATGCATGTGTCAGCGTGTGTGTGCGCATGTGTGCATGTGCATGTGTGTGTGATGCTGAAGCCAGAGGACAAACTCAAGTGTTATTTCTCAGTCGAAGCCTCAAGGGTAGAAGGCCAGTGTGCACTAGGGATTTCCTAGATCCCGCTTTCCAGAGGTGGAATTAAAAGCATATGCCACCATGCCCAGCTTTTTTGTGTGAGATGTAAAGTTGAACTCAAGCCCCAATGCTTGCATAGCACTTTACTGACTGAGCCATCTCCCCTATGCTAGGCAGATCTTAATTATGGAGAACATGCAGTTTGCCTTAGGGTGTTTTCTGAGCAACCCCAGTTTTATGTTCTTCCCAGAGAGAACAATCTTTATCAAGATATTAAATAACAATATCCATGTGTGGACCACCATTGCTCCCTGAATGCAAAACCTGCCACAAGAAGAAACATGCTCAGATGTCACCATAGCAATGTGGGTAGGAAGAAATCCTGCAACTAGTTTTGAATCTGGCTCTGACATTTATCAGCAGCCTAGGGTAGGAAGGTTAATTAACCTCTAAAGAGACAGTGTGCTTCACTACAATGTAGCTACCAACATGCAATTTAGCCCATTTTTTGAAGGTTACAGAGGTCAATGCATGTAAAACACATTGGCCAGCTGAAAAGCAGTCACTGTATGTATCAGGTCACGTCATCATTACCTCCAAAGCTGGATGTGGGGCTAAAGTTGACCGCACCATTTCCTGGCTGACATCCCTTCCTCCAGCAATCACTGAACTCAAACTGCCAAGATTTCTCTCACCTCTCCCAGCAATATCTAAATATAATATCTTGATGTGTCAGAAGAAAAATAGAAGCTGTAACTGTCAGGCCTGGGATAGAGCTGTCATGAGTAAATTAAATGTGCTGCATGAATTGTGATGTGAATTTAACCCACTAGCCAGAATGGCCCATTTTTAAATGCATCGGGTCATGTAATACTTCTACTAAAAATCCTCAGTGGCATGATCCCACTTGTAGTAGGTGCCGAAGCTTCATAAGACCCTCAGCATCCCACTTCTCCTGCTCCTCTGAGAGCATCCCTGGGTCCCTGCTTCTTCCTTTCACTCAGAGGATGCCTCCTGCCTGAGGCATCTCCCCCTGCTCCTACAAAAGACAGGCGTGCTTTCTCCCAGATAAACACGCAGTCTATACTTCCATGTTCAAGTCTTTGTTTGCTTAAACAGAAACTCTGATTAAAGCTCACTCTGTCCACACACTAATTACCCCTGACTCTCTGTTTAGTAGTATTGCTTTCTCAGCTTCACTGTTTTTCCCCCTGCAGCTCTTATTCAGTTTAATATTCTGTGTAACTTTTTATATTTATTATCTAGTACCTACCTCCCATTCATTCTCACATATAAATTCTAAGCATGCAAAGATTTATAATGACTTGTTTCATGTATGTATTTCATTTTCACAGTAAGTAGATGAATGATATTCTACTAGCTCATCCCAGTTGTTTCTGAGGGTCAGGGCTTCAAGAGAACTCACCTGGAAACATAAAAATCCTAGGACAGAACGCTTTTTAACTGCCAAAGGTGAGGGTGCTTCAAAAGAGTGATGATATAAGAGAATGTAATTACTTGAACTAAAACGAATTCCAAAGACCTGTTTTCCCATCTAGTTCCTAACCTCATTAGCACACTAAGTATTCATCTTTGCTGTTCCCCATGCCTTCTGTGAAAGTTGGAAAACATTCTGATTTTAAACTGTAGTTATGTTGAAAGAGTGGATAACCTTTAATGAAAATGCATAATAATATTATTTTTGCTAGAATTTTCAATTTGATCATTAAATCTCCCAGAAAAAAACCCATCACATTCCATATTTAATTTTCAATCAACCCATTTAATGTCAACATACTCTGTGAGAACTATGATTACAATCGTTTGGAATGAGGGATATATTCACAACAGACAGCAGCAGCATTCAGGTTGCTGTCTATGTTTTTGGAAAGATGTGAACCAACCTTGTCTACCAGCTTCTTTGTATACAGCTAGGCACTGTAGATTAAAACCTTGTATGGCAGTAAATTCCATCCAGTATATTTTACTTGCCAAAACATGTTTACATACTAATTTGAAAAGAGCCAGCAGGGAAAATGTGTATTAGTACAGTTTAGAAATGGCATTTCTTTGTTCTTTGGAGCATTTACTCTTGTATTCTAAGAAAATTATTATGTTTACATGCATGTGGTTTTGATAAAATCCAAAATTGGTAAGCACCAAGTCTTTATTTCCTACCTACCTTTGATTTGAGGACTTTGGTCTTGCCTTTGATGAAGAAAAAATCATCAATGTTTGGAAAAATGAAAGTGAAATAGAATATTTGAAAATTTAAATTATTCTTGAAATTTCCCTAGTGATAGAGTTTAGCAGTTTTCTTTCTAACAGTGAGGTCTATCACAGAACCTTTGTTTTGGATGGCTTCAAACAGAAATGGCTATATGAAGCATCTAAAGATACTGGTGTTAGTAGCAGCTTTTTCTGAATTAAAATGTTTTCTCAAGGAGGCAAGAGCAGGCTCATGAGACATATAAGATAAAGGAATGTCACATGCATTGGGAGACAGGAACATGCAGGGTACTTGAAGGCCCCTCCTCAACTTTTCAGAAGCAGTAAGCAGTTGCTGGTAGAAGAGGCAGAAGAGCTACAGAGAGATATATCTCAGGACTGAAGATACAAAATTCATCAAATCATAATTCTTATGCTATTCCTTATTACTCCACAAGAAGCCAGGGCAAGATAATCCACATGGAATTCCCACTAGCTGGTTACAGTGAGCTGGTAATGTGCATGGATCGTGACTAAGAAAAGATGCTGCTTCCTGTAAAAGAGTCAGTCAGTTCCTATAATAAGTATTCATGTCTACACAGTGCCATTTCTCAGAGCTCAGACTCTAGCTTCAATCTCCAGGGTCTCTTCTTTGAAGAATTGGGGAAATTGACTGCAAGGTCATACATTTGATCTTTGCTTTCCAAAGCTAAATGGAGAGAAAGTGATACTAGAGAATCTGGTAATTCAATCTACTGAGTGGAAAATCTGAAATATTCTAGTCTTCAACATTTGATTTCAGACTTAACCACAGAGATTATTTTTTTTTTAAGCTTTAGCTGCTATAGCCTCTATTACATAATGCCTGGTTACTACTCTCTGCTGAGAATAAATAAGCACAGAAGGATGCTAGCATCTCAAAAGTAGATTCTGTGCCCTGTGGGTTTGAGGGAGAACATATTCAGTGGTTAATTTATGGGGCCACCCACCTCTGTGGCCCTAGGTGAAGAACTTCATACCTGAAGCAATTCCTGGTGTTTTTTATAGTATGAGGACAGATCAAGCTTGAGGAAAACAACACTTTTCATAAAAGTCCAATGTGTGAACTCTGGATACAAAATAACTATGAATAAATCTTGGGCACATCAAAGTATGGGATGTGAAAATTCAGTGGGTCATCTCTAAATAGTGTCTAGGAAGAACACGTGATATACATAGGCGTTTACATATTGTCTAAGATTTACTACAGACCATATTAGGTAGGATCTCTGTTTATATGTGGTAAGTACTATCCTGACTCAAGTTTGACAGATAGCAATATTGGTATCATTAAAACATCATCCTGATTCCCTTGAAAGCCAAAGTGATGGATAACATAGTTGACAGTTACTCCCCTTTTCTCCATCCTCACATTCTTTTTCTCTCTGGGATATGGTACCACTGTTTGTGCCTGCACTATATCATGCCAGAAGAATTCACTTGTGTGTCTCAAGCCATTCCATTCTCAAAAGCCATTGACAACTTTGTAGACTTTATGTCATCTAATAACAACTTAATGTGGCTGACTGGTTCCTGCTTCTTCAACCCCCACACCTTTTATGATTTTGATATTACCTGGTTCCACATCTCAATCCTCCTCATTTCATGCAAAGTTTATTAAATGAAAATAGCATGATTATCATGAAAAACTAAAAAAGTTATAAGCAATCACACTTGTCCATTTGTGAATAACTTTTACAGTACTGGGATTATTATTATTATTATTATCATTATTTTAATTATTCACATCATGCTTACTACCCCACTCCTGGTCACCTCTCCCATGATCCTTCACCCATCCTCTCTCCGCATCTCCTCTGAGATTCAAGCTTCCTTGCTTGGGATTTCCTTTTTGTTTAGCTTCTTTAGGTCTGTGGAGTATAGAATGGAACCTTTTTTATGGCTAATATCTACTTATAAGTGAGTACATACTGTACATGTCCATTTGGGTCTAGGTTACCTCAGTCAGGATGATATTTTCATGTTCCATCCACTTAGCTGCAACGTTTATGATGTCTTTGTTTTTAATAGCTGAATAGTATGCTATTGTGTAGATGTACCATATTTTCTTTATCCATTCTTCAGTTGACGGACATCTAGGTTGTTTCCAGTTTCTGGCCATTACAAATAAAGCTGCTATGGGCAGAGTTGAGCAAGTGTCTTTGTGGGATGTTGGAGCATCTTTGGGGTATATGGCCAGGAGTGGTATAGCTGGTTCTTGAGGTAGAAATATTCTGCCCTAGAGTTTTCCATATGAGGAAGCTATCATAGAAAGGTTTTATAGCTATGTCTGTTACAATCAGTTTATCTGGGTTCCCTTGGAAGCTGTTCAGGAAGGGAACAGTTTATAAAATGAGGACTAACTTGAAGGAAGTTTTATTAAAGAATAGCCTTTTAAAAATATTTTACTTGTTATTAAAAAGTTTTATGTTTAAAAGTTTCAATGGCTTCCCTAACCACTTCAGATCACCATCACAAAGGCTTATGGAAGGAAGTCAGCTTAGACAAAAAAGATAGCTGTGTTGTATTTTCTCAATCAAATCAGCCTCGCTGAGTTTTCTGCAACTGAAAAGAGGAGATGAACTTGTTGAACTTTGTGGACATTTTCATGGATCAGTCATTGGCTATAAGGCTTCTCTGGGAAGGGTAGAATGAGTCTGGGTAATGTGCAGGTCCCTTAATGGGACTGAGAGCTGAGGGTTGCCTGAGGGCAGTATTACCGGCCATAAAGGAATCTTTCTGATCCTAACGGGAAAGGGGAATGTCACCATTACTAATGCCATAGTGATATGTCCTTGTGAGAATTAGTCTCCCTGTACTTTGTTTTGTACTTATAAAATAGGGACAATGACAGTATATTCAGTACAGAAACTAGAGCCTGGAAGCTCATTTGGGAAGCCACCAGGATCTAGGCAATTGGAGTTTCATTCTCTGAATCTGTATCGTCATTCACTAATTCCTTCATCTTTTGAAAGATGTTATTATGTATATTATTATATATACATATTATACATATATGTATATAAAATATGTGTATATTATAAAAAGTTTGTTATTTTATATGCTACTATATGTTATAATTTATGAAAATAAGAACCACAGGTGTCATGATAATGTCCATACAAAGTCTTAAGAAAGAAGTTCCATATACGTAAAGGAGCCTACAGAAGGCATCTTCTCTGTTGTTCTTTCGGGGTGGAAAAGTTTTAACTTACAAAAGTGAACATCTCACTAAATACCAATCAGAGCCCAATTCTTGTTCTTTAGATTGTACCAGTCCTCAGGGCAATTGTAATGAAATAGAAATGCCTTGTATTTCTCAGGAACGTCTAATCTAGCTAAAGAAAACAACTTTATGTAGTGATTACAAGTGAAGAATAAAGACTGACTATAAGATTGTTGTGTTTCTAGCCCCTAATTAAACATTATTCATGCCCCTTTTGATAGATTGCAACTCTTTATGGATTCTTTTGTTCCAAACAGACTTATGTAAGTACATAGCCAGCAATAGAAGTTGACCAGGGAGTCCACTACTATAGTGGGTGAAAAAAAAATGTAGAGTTTTATTTATTTATTATATATATGGTTTTCATGGTAGAAATATACTCATATTCATATACTTTGGCATGAACCTTTGTGGAATCAAAATCACTTTTAGATAATCAGTTGCTTAAAGCCACTTATTTAACCTTCTTGTTAACAGTGTAGACAAGAAGCTATAAAATATGCAAAAGAGAAAACCATATAGCCACAGTTATTTGTAATAAGTCTTTTAAATATTGTAGGTTTGTGGTTAGTGGGCATAATTCTTTTACTTCAATAGAAATGTATTGTAATATTAGAAATAGTACACAAGTGATTATTAGATTTGATGTATCAGTAATGACCCCATTATTGATAATGCATTGGAAGTTTGCAATGTTTTCTTTTATGTCGGGTTCTAGTGTTGCTTAATTGTGTGACCATAGAGAGAACACCCCTGTGCCTCAGTTTTAATTGTTAAGATAGATGTAATATAGAACCATTTCCCTGGGGTGGTTGAGAGGCTTGTGTGAGTAAATATGCATGATAATTTAGAACAACAATGCACATACTAATAGTGTGTGCTCTTATTTTTGAAGGAATTAATTTAATAAAATATCCTGTCTTTCAGAAAATTTGAACATGAAAAGAAACACCTATGGATTGAACATTATTTCACATTAAAGATAATTACCACCCTACCCCTCATCTATAATTCTGAGCTATTACATAGAAAAAAGTTATAATCACTAATCTTATGTTTTATAGGAATATTTTAAATTTTCACTGGTGGGTGGCCTCAAGATTGAAGGATGGGTAGAAAGTCCAAGAGAATGTCACATTCTGTCATCACATCAGATGGAAACCATATCTAATGGGCCAGTGTACCTTTTGGAAAAAAGGCATAGGATCATGACAATGTTGAGTAATATTTCAGACTAGATTAAAGGATTCTGGGTTGTGGTTGCACACAACCTATTTTATGGCTATAAGAATATATTGTTCAATGCTTTTCTCCACTTTCTCTTCTATTAATTTTAGTGTATCTGGTTTTATGTGGAGGTCCTTTATACACTTGGACTTGAGCTTTGTACAAGGAGATACGAATGAATGGGTTTGCATTCTTTTACATGCTAACTGCCAGTTCAACCAGCACTTTTTGTTGAAACTACTGTCTCTTTCCCACTGGATTGTTTTAGCTCCTTTGTTAAAGATTAAGTAACCATAGGTATGTGAATTCATTTCTGGGTCTTCAATTCTATCCCATTGATCTTCCTGCCTGTCACTGTACTAATACCATACAGTTTTTTGGTTTTTGGTTTTGGTTTTATCACTTTTGCTCTGTAATATAGCTTGAGGTCAGGGATGGTGATTCCTCCAGAAGAGCCTCCAACACGTGAGCACAAGGGAAAATTTCCTGAACAGAACACCAATGGCTTATGCTCTAAGACCAACAATAGACAATTGGGACCTCATAAAATTGTAAAGCTTCCGTAGGTCAAAGGATACTCTCAATAGGACAAAATGGCAACCAACAGATTGGAAAAAGACCTTTACCAACCCTACATCTGATATAGGGCTCATATCTAATATACACAAAGAACTCAAGAAGTTAGAATCCAGAGAACCAAATAACCCTATTAAAAAATGGGGAACAGGACAAAACAAAGAATTCTCAAATGAGGAATCTTGAATGGCTGAGAAGCACCTAAAGAAATGCTCAACATCCTTAGTCATCAGAGAAATGCAAATCAAAACAACCCTGAGATTCCACCTCACAGCAGAATGGCTAAGATCAAAATGGCTAAGATCAAAACCTCAGGTGAGATCAGATACTGGCAAGGATATGGAGAAAGAGGAACACTCCCCTATTGCTGGTGGAATGCAAGCTGGTACAACTACTCTGGAAATCAGTCTGGCAGTTCCTCAGAAAATTGGACATAGTAGTACCTGAGGACCCACTCCTGGATATATACCCATAAGGTGCTCCAGCAAGTAATAAGGACAATGCTCCACTTTGTTCGTAGTAGCCTTATTTATAATAGCCAGAAGCTGGAAAGAACCCAGATGTCCTTCAACAGAGGAATGGATAAAGAAAATGTTACAAAATGGAATGCTACTCAACAATTAAAAACAATGACTTCATAAAATTCTTAGGCAAATGGATGGAACCAGAAAATATCATCCTGAGTGAGGTAACCCAATCACAAAAAGAACACACATGGTATGTACTCACTGATAGGTGGATATTAGCCCCAAAGCTAGGAATACCCAAGATAAAATTCACAGACAAATGAAGCTCAAGAAGAAGGAAGACCAAAGTGTGAATGTGTAGGTTCTTCTTAGAAGGGTGTACTGGCTGGTTTTGTGTGTCAACATGACACAGGCTGAATTATCACAGAGAAAAGAGCTTCAGTTGGGTAAGTGCCTCCATGAGATCCAGCTATGGGGCATTTTCTCAATTAGTAATCAACAGGGGTACTCATTGTGGGTAGTATCATCCCTGGGCTGGTAGTGTTGGGTTCTATAAGAAAGCAAGCTGAGCAAGCCAGGGATGCAAACCAGTAAGAAACATCTCTCCATGGCTTCTGCATCAACTCCTGCTTCCTGACCTGCCTGAATTCCAGTCCTGACTTTCTTTGGTAATGAACAGCAGTGTGGAAGTATAAACTGCATAAACCCTTTCCTCCCCAACTTGCTTCTTGGTCATGATGTTTGTGCATGAATAGAAACTCTGACTAAGACAAATGGGGAACAAAATACTCACAAAAGCAAATACAAAGACAAAGTGTGGAGCAGAGACTGAAGGAAAGGCCATCCAGAGACTGCTCCACCTGGGGAATCCCCATATACAGTCACCAAATGCCAACACTATTGTGAATACCAAGTGCATGCCGACAGGAGCCTGATATAGCTGTCTCCTGAGAGTCTCTGCCAGAGTTTGATAAATACAGAGGCAGATCTTTGCTGCCAACCATTGGACTGATTATGGGGTCCCCAATGGAGGAGTTAGAGAAAGGACTGAAGGAGCTGAAATGGTTTGCCATCCCATAGGAAGAACAACAATATCAACCAACCTGAACCCCCAGCGCTCCCAGGGACTAAACCACCAACCAAAGAGTACACACAGAGGGACCTATGGCTCCAGCTGTATATGTAGCAAAGAATGGCCTTGTCAGGCATCAATGGAAGAGGTCATTGGTCCTGTGAAGGCTCTGTGTCCCAGTGTAGGGGAGTACCAGGGCATGTTTGTAGGTAAGTGAGTGGGAGAACACCCTCATAGAAACAGGGGGGAGGGAGGATGGGATAGGGAGTTTCTGTGGGGAGGGAACCGAGAAAAGGGATAACATTTGAAATGTAAATAAAGAAGATATCCAATTTTTAAAAAGTAATATATTGTTCCATCAAGGTTTCATGCAACTTCCTCATATATTCTGTCACTGAAACATGTAGGCCAAAAGAAATAGCCTTTACCAACAAATAGTGATGAGTCACAAGAAGATGGAAGATCCTTATTCATAATAAAACAGAGTGGTTGAGCACACACTGCCTGTCAAATATTATAAAGGACACAGCAGTACCAGTAAAGAACACATCAACCTTCTGGCCAAGAAAATTCCAGCAGGTGAAGGTATGAAGCAAGTAAGGATTACAACTACAATTTTATAGGTAAGTAAAAGTCAGAGATGCAGGAAGTGAGAAAAGGTTGGTGTTGGATAAAGAAAGAGTTCCCCCTCATGGTGACAGAGTCTGGCTGAGTGTTAAAGGATGGGTAGAGGTTAATCACTGAACAAGCCAGCATAAGTATTGAAAAGAGAGTTCTACTTCTGACTGAAGTAACTATGCAGGCGGGCTTCAAGACTGATTCCTGGTTTAGGACATGTTGTTGAAAGAATACAGTAGAAAGGGCAAAAGGTACGACCCTTCCAAAGTGTCATCTTACTCCTCCTATCAGATTGCAAATGTTTACCCTACTTGTCTAGACTCATTCTTTCTTGTCTATGTAAGAAGTCAGTTTGGGATAAAGGGAAATAGGAGCAAGTTCTTTATTAGTTTCTATTATTTTGCCTAAACATAATTTAATTTCTAATGAAAATGGAACATTCATAGAGGATAAACACAGCTTTTATACTTCATATTTATCAGTACTTGTTAGAGATTAAGACAATCATTGGAGATGTGACTGGAAAGATGAGTCATTGGGTAAGAGCACTGGATACTCTTCCAGAGGACCTAGGTTCAATTCCTAGCACTGACATGACAGCTTACAGACACTTATAATTCCAATTTCAGTGCATTTGATGACTTCTTCTTTCCCCATTGGGCACAGAGTGCATGTTGTGTACAGATATACATGTAGGGAAAATATCTATATTCATAAAAAACAAAAGAAGAAAATATTTTAAAAATGTAAAAGATTATATTAGAAACAACTTATATTACTTTGATACTTACTGTGTAACAAGTATATGGCTAAGCTTTTCACAGGCATTTTTTGGGGTGGGGCTGTTGTGGTTTTTTTTTTTTTTTAATTTCAGCCTCACATCATAATGTACAAGGTAAGCCCTATATTCCCCTCCATCCCCCATTTTATACATGGTGAGGCAGCAACTTGGGGAGGTTGGTTACCCACTATTCAGAGAATATCCAGGACTTTGCATAGATCCCTGACATATGGAAAGAACTAAGTGTTGTGAGTCTGTAAAGCTGGCTGAGAGTACTAACTCAGCTCTTCACTGGTGAGGCAATAGCGACATCATTTGTCTTCATCTGTAAGGTACGACCTGAGGTGTGATGCTAGGGCAAGAATCATTAAGAAGTTCAGACTGGAGGTTCTTGTAGCCTCTTCAAACTTAGACATTTTATTGTTTTGATTGTGCATAGAAGCTTCACTCTGGTGCTGACTTGGCAAGAAGTGGTGTGGTGACTGATCCGGAAAAAATGCTGGGAAACCAGACAATACCAACAGGAAGGTAAAAAGTATCAGACGGATATGGCCACTGCTTTGATGCACATCTCTCAGAGACACCCTCTGAGTTCTGCAGGCTGCACTTTAGGACTCACCTTTAGAAAAGGGAGTGAGAATAGTTTATCAGACAGGAAAGTTTTCCCTCAATGCACAAAGTTCTTCCTGCCATGCTGATGATTTTTAAACAACTTGAGGAGAGACCACATGAGTTCCCTTAAACTTTGTGGCTTCTCTTTTGCACTACAGCTATGTCCTCAGACATGAAAAGACGATGAAATCCTTCTACCTCAAGATTTGGAAGGAAGCTTCTTTCAAGCTGTAGATGACCAACGTTTAGAAATGACGACAGCTTCTAACCTTGATCCTTCCATTGGCCTTTGAACTGCTGGTTCATTTTGGCCTCCAGAAAGTTGTTGGAGCTTTCTGATCATCACTAATCTCCTTTGGAAATTATAAAAAGCAATAATGGCCACAATGCTGTATTAAATCAGTCTTAAGCTTGTGGTTTTGAAGAAAAACTTTGATTCTAAAATTGGTTGTGCTGGCTAATAACTGTGTGGTTCTAGCTAGTAGAACCTGAATTTCCATTTCTCTCTTTATTGTTATTATTAAAAATAGATTCTTCTCTTATATAATACATCCTTACGACAGTTTCTCTTCCTCCCACTCCTGGATTCCTCTCAACCTCCCCTCTCCTCCAGATCCACTCTCCTTTCTTTTACCTTCAGAAAAAAAAATAAAAGCAACCCTTTAAGAGACTACAACCAAATCTGACCAAATAAGATGCGATAAAACAAGGAAAAAGCATCCCAGTGGAAAGAAAATAAGTCATACATATGAAGTACTTAAAAGAAAGTGTTTAATCTAATATCAGACTGAAGTTTAATAAACAAAAAAAAACTATAGTTTTCAAAAATAGTTAAGATTTCTATTCTGAGGTAGAAGAAGTAATGTGTGTACCTTCATGTCTCCTGATCACTGAATAAGGCCAAATGAAACCCTTTCTCTTACCTCACATAACCAGCCATCTTAAAGAAACAGGATCTGCCTTTATAAGAAAACAGAATAGAGATAAATTAGTAAGGAAGGTATGTTTGTTTGTATACGTGGATTATCAAAATTTACAAATCATATCATTTACATTCTTCTAGAAGGACATCTGAGCTTAAGATAGGTTCATATGGGTATTAACCATATTTTCGTATACTTCCATGAATATCATCAGCAATCTAAGGTTAGTTTGGATTAACTCTAAAAAGCACACATGAGGAAAAAAGATATAAAGGATTGCTGGATTAATAAGATAATATCCAAGGTATGAACAGCATATTAATAAGTTTTGCATAAATTGGCTGTACCAACCGAGCTCATATACTAAATGTATCTGTGAGCATAATGATGCTAATTTGTAGTGAAAAACCCTGGATGGATGCCAGTATTTTCTGGGAAAAGGAAATAGAGTTATGCAGAAGCCATCTCAGTGACCTTTGATGTCCAGAGAACATCACTTCCTGAAATACAATTATTTTCCTTTTTGAGTCATCTTTGAGGATTACTCAAACTAGGTTATTTTGTATCTGAAGGCCACCAGACAGTTCAGAGAGAAGTGGAGAGGCCTTTTATACTCTTTTATACTCTGGGCAAAGTATTTGCATTTTCCAAACATTAGTTGACAATTATATGGTTTGAGATTTGTAGTTATAGTTGTATGGCAAAAAATAATAAGAGAGTAAACCAGTAGAGGTTATATTATGAGGCCTCTGGTGGCTCCCATAACTGTGCAGTTGAGCCTTTGAAGTCAGTTTCAATAGATTTCCATGCAAAATAAGTGAAGTAAAATGCTCCCATTTCAGGTTTCATGGTGATACTACTTAATGTACTGATGCAGTTTCTTATAACTTTATTTTAGAAAGTTACATTTCACCTCCTAGAAACTTCTATTTTTGAAAGTAGAATTCATCTATTAGGGTAAGTAAATATAGATGGTCAATATTGCTTCCCATATATTTTTATTTTATATAATAAAATTAATTCATTCACATGGTTTTCAAACATAAGCAAACAAAGCGGAAATAACCAGGGTCATGGTTCTTTAGCTTCTCTTCCTAAAGGCAATCCTTTTAAGTTTTCTCCTCTGTATATAAATTTTATACAGATCCACTCATAGGCATAACATGGATCTACTCATAAACATAATGTTAGTCTTATAAAAATAGGTTCATGACACAGGACAGTGCTAGGTTTTTGTTTTTGTTGAAACTGTTATGTTATTACACGCATATTTCCTTAGCTCCCCAATATCACAGTTTAGATAGACCACAGTGCATCTCAGCAGCTCCCTGTTTTGTTCAATTTGATAGTCACAAGCGCAGTCAGACAGGCAATGCAGGTGCAGGCAACTGAATTGGGGAAGTTTCTGGTGATCAGCATTCTTCTTCCTCTTCCGAGGCTGTGCCATAGATCTCCCTAGACTTTAAGCTACAGTGGCACAGTGTTTTCACTCTTTTATACCAGTGAATGGAGCATGAAAAGCATCACAGCTAAGAGAGTGGAAACTTGAACTTGGGCTCTGATTTCTTTAAAAAGGAAAAGGTGACACGAGCTCAAATCTCAGCTTTGCCATTGATGACCCAAAGCAACATTCAACTTCTCTGAGGTTTAGGAGCATATGTAATAGGATTACATACCCTGCAAATTCACTGGCACTTGATATGATGTTACCTTCCCTTTCCCTAGTACCTTACTGTGGAGGATTATCAGAGAATATGTTCACATTTTTAAAAAATGGACCAGTACATTGAATGAAGGGAGATTTAAGACACTTGTTATAATTTTAGAAAAGAGGCATAGTGTAATGGGAAGCAGCAGTCTTTTTAATCCTTCTTACCCATGAGATACAGAATATTAATCTTACTATTAGGCTGTATTTCTGTTAAGTAAAAACAAAACCCAAGCCAGGCAGTGGTGGCGCACACCTTTAGTCCCAGCACTTGGGAGGCAGAGGCAGGTGGATTTCTGAGTTCGAGGCCAGCCTGATCTACAGAGTGAGTTCCAGGAGAGCCAGGGCTATACAGAGAAACTCTGTCTCAAAAAAACCAAAAAAACAAAACAAAAAACAAACAAAACAAAAACAAAACAACAAAAACTAAAACCAATTCAATGGGCTAAAACAAAACTATGTATACACATCTCCTGTTTTGTTTTGTTTTTATATATAATGTGGTATTTGATGAATCAGTGTTGGTATTGAATGGATGTATGGTGCCTGGCAATTTCCCACTCTCATTCATTGGTGACATATGCCTAGTGGAATTACATTTTACCCATGGACTGCTAGCCCACAACATTTACAGAACTTATTTCTGGATTCCTAACCTCACCATGTCTGGTCCAGTCATAGTGAACCCTCTTGTCTCTCTCTTTCTCTCTCTCTCTCTCTCTCTCTCTCTCTCTCTCTCTCTCTCTCTCTCTCTCTCTCTCTCTCTCTCTCTCTCTCTCTCTCTCTCTCTCTCTCTCTCTCTCTCTCTCTCTCTCTCTCCATGTCTCTGTCTTTCTATTGTTTTTTTTTTCTTTTTTAGTTCTCTGCCACTTTGTATGACCACTTGTTTTTGTTGTTGTTGTTGTTTTGTTTTGACAGGGTTTCTCTGTATATCCCTGGCTAACCTGGAACTCACTCTGTAGACCAGGCTGGTCTCAGACTCAGAAATCTGCCCGCCTCTGCCTCCCAAGTGCTGGGATTAAAGGCGTGTACCACCACCACCTGGCTACCACTATGATTTTTATGCTGCAGAAAAGGAGCACGTATTCACAGCATCACAATATAAGTGAGTACAGAGTCATAGCAGTCCTACGAATACTCTTAAGTCACACCATCAGTATTCGCTCCCATATACGAGAGACCACAACAATCTGTAGTGTATATTTTTCTGTTCATGATCAATGTCCTTATTTCTTACCTTCCTTTCTCTTAAATCATCACTCCAGCTAAGCAAACCTTCTGAGATGCACTGGGGCTTCTTTCCATGTTTGATTTCCATGCATGTTAAATCCCATTCCCATCCATATTTCCAGGGTTGGCTAATTTTTGCCCATCCTAAAATAGTCAACTGAAAACAATCAAGTTCAGAAATTGCTCTTATTTTGTTCATCTACTCTGCCAGGTTATAATAGGACAACATACTTCTTGTGAGTAATATATCTCCTAGCTGAATATTAATGTGTTTATCACTTTCTGACTTCATTCATAATCTTACAAGGAGCAAAGGGAGAGACTATGACGATCTGAATTCTTGTTGAGTATTTTGTCATCTGCCACAGTGAACAGTCCAAATAATATGTTCAACAAATAACTATAGATTAAGAATTTGAGCTAAAGACCTTAATATATATGAAATGGAATGTTGTTAGTTTCTTTTTGATGCTAAAATAATTTAATGGTTTAAAAAATATTATCCTGCAGATTGGGATCTTAGGAAGCCCAAACAAGCTACAAACAAAGTATTAATGTTATGTAATGTTCACCCTGGAGGTCCTGAGGGGTAACAAGCAATGGAATGCTTGATAGATATTCGCTTTCTCCATCGTCAGTGCCAGCATTCAGTCAGATCCTTCTTAAATGCCATTTCTCTGACTCTTCTAGGCTTTTCACTCTTCTTCCTTTGAAGGCTCAGTGACTACAGTACAGCCATTCAGGCAATCCAAGATAAATCTCCAATTGCAGTATAACCTGATTTAAATTGTTACTTTTAGTTGGGCATAGTGATGCATACCTTTTCATCCTAGCAGTAGGGACGCAGAGGTAGGTGGCTCTCTGAGTTCAAGGCCATCCTGATCTGCAGAGGTAAATATTGCAACTCTTTTTCATCTACACTTCTAATGCCTTTTTTTGCCATCTATTTTAACATAGTACAATGTTCCTAATATTAGGCCATTTATATCTCATGGACCTATCATTCTGCATAAAATAAACATGTTACTTTCCAGTAACTTCTGCACACATAAAATAAGGCACTAAGGTCATGGTATCTTTGGTATTTTCTATCTCAAATCCAAATAATACTAGTGGCAACACAGATGCATTCTGCTCCCTTATCTCAAGTAAATAATATGTACCTATAGCAAGTAGAAGTTATGAGACAGCATACATGGGAAAATGGAAAGCAGTTTCTAAACACAGTGAAGTGATTCTTTACATTTGATCCTTATGTTAGCTGTAATTTTGTGTTTTCTTTTAATGTCCTATGATGATTATGATCATAAGTACAGTCATTTTTCAAAGAAAAAAGAACATTCCCAATTCCTTATTAATATGTTGGCATATCAAAGTGGAATACTTAGAACTGAGTTTTATTCTAAACTATAAGAAGTAAAATTCAGCATATGATATGAAGAATCTATCTATTCTAAGGGAAACAGAGAACCTCCATTCATTTTGGTTCAATGCTATTTAGGGAGAAGGAAGGAAGGAAGAAGGAGGAAAAGAAGGTAAAATGAGCATATGTTGGGCTACCCTATCTTTTGTGATACATAAGAAATAATCACTCAAATGTCCATCTGCCAGAACTTTGGAAGAAAAATGTGCATTCTGAGGTTTTCAGTTAAGGAAATTTAATGAAAAGACATTTTACAGAGATTGATGGAAGTCTTTGAAAGAAAGATGGTAAAAAATACATTAACAAATATAAAAGTGAATGAAAGATTGGTAGCTGTGACCATTAATAGTAGACAAAGCTATTGTTCAAATGTGATACACATCTCCAATCAGTGCATCTTACCTTTTACACAAGATCACAAAGTAAGAAGATCATAATGTAATCTAATAAAAACAGTGCAAATGGAGAATAATTAATGCAAACTATGTTGTTCGAATGAGAATGTCCCCCACAGAGTCATATATTTGAGTGTTTGGTCCTCAGTTGGTGGAACTGTTTGGGAGAGATTAAAAGCTGTGGCCTTGTTTGAGGAAGTATGTCACTGAGATTTAAGGTTCCAAAAGTCTATACCATTCCTAGGTACCCACTCTACTGTGTGTGTGTGTGTGTGTGTGTGTGTAATTGTGTGTGTGTGTGTGTGTTTGTATCTGTGTCTGTGTGTCTATGTCTCTGTGTCTTTGTATTTCTGTGTCTCTCTGTCTCTTTCTGCCTCATGGTTGTCATCTATCTATCATTATCTATCTATCTATCTATCTATCTATCATCTATCTATCATCACCATGTATCTATCATCTATCATCTATCTATATTTTCATCTATCTATCTATATATGTATATATGTATGTGTGTGTGTATATATATGTATATATATATATACATATATATATATATATAATCTACCTATTTCTGCCTCACAGCTCTTATCTTAACATGTAAGCTCCCAGGCACTTCTCCAGCACCATGCCTTGCCTGTCTGATATCATGTTCTCTGATACAATGGTCATAGACTTTCCTACCCTCTGGAACCTTAAGCCCCAAAATTAAAGTCTGAGTTGTGTAAGTTCTCTTGGTTATGCTGTTTTGTTGTGGCAATGGAAAAGTCACTATGACACAGAGTAAAACCTGCACATAGGGGACTAAAGTTTATGTAGGACATGCAGTTTTCCCAGGACCTGGTTAAATGTCATATCAATCACATGCCATATTGAAGAATCACACAGACCCCTATCTTATACTTTGCTTCCAGGGATCCTGGGTAGAAACAGGAATGGACATGGGTCTTAAACCTAGCGTTTTCTCAGATTCTTTTGCTCCAAATCCAGAGCTATATTACTGCCTAATTCTGGATCTTTATTTTTGAGGAAGAAACCAGTCAAACAGCATTTTACTTTTTTCTGGACTCATCCTTGAGTTATTGATTGCTGTTTAGGACTGAAAAATTAAGACTGTACCTCACGCTTTCCTTCATTACACATAAGACTTAATCCAGTAACCTAGTGCCAAAACATTTTCAGAATGCATTTTACATTTATCAGATGGATCAGAGGCAAGGACTACTGTCTCCCAGAATGGCTGAGTCCTGAAGAATTAGAATTTATTTTTCTGAATTCGTCTTGCTTCTTCCTACATTGTGACCCTGGGAAACCATTGTCATTTACACCTTCTTTTCTTTACATGTGAAGACTGCATAACACTCACTCCAAAAGATTATTGTTGAGAGGAAGTGACTTCATATATATGGATGCCTGGTATGTATTAAATATTAGGTATCAATGAATGTGATTAGGTGACTTAACAAAAGTACATTGTTTTCATTCACCAAATCTCTACTGTGCACTTACTTCATGGAAAATAATTAGAAAAGGAGTTTCTGTGACCGTGGAACACCACCATTTATTAGGAAGAACAGACTAATACCAGTAAGCCATAGGGAATCTCTCGGTTTGGATTGTCATCTCCTTCTTAGCTAAGGGGGAACGGGGGTAGTTAAATGATGAGAATAGGCAGAGATAGATTGGGATATGCTGTACACGGTAAGGAGCAAAGACACTTGCTAAATGATACATGCAGCATTTGGGATTAATCCAGCCATTGTGCTTTGCTCAAGGGTGATGATGCCTTTAGCTATGATTATGTTCAACCATATGACTTGATGAAGCTTTGAAATGTAAAAGTTGAGACAGGCAAAGTAAAAAAAATAAAGCACTGCCCCAAATTATGCCTAAGATATGTGCAGAAGCAGATAAGACTTATCACTTTTAATTCAAAAGAGAAGGGTTATTAAAGCAGATATAGATCTAGAATATGATGAATTTTATCGCTGTTCCTTAGCCAATCACTTTTATGTTTTAATATTTCACACCTCTGAAGTTACATGGGCTTTGTAATTTCCTTTTGACTTTCAGACATTGTTTTCAGAAGACACAGAAGAGATTGAAAGAACTTTCCAAACACCAGAAATAAGAGCAAAAAGCTAAGGAATGTGCTTAGAAACCAAGGGTTAGTCAAAGAGGAGGAGACTAAGAGCCACCAAACACCATCTGTATTAGCTGGAGTTTTTATTGCTATGAGAAGACACCTTGATCAAAGCAATCCTTTTTTTTCTTTCAACATACTTTTCTTGATCCCTTAGGAACTTCACATCACACACACTAACTTCCCTATCCTTCCATGTCCACCCCCCAGCCATTAAGACTTCCTCTACCAAAAGAAATAAAAAGTGAATGAAAATAAAATTTAAAAGTAAAATAAAAAATAGAAAAGAGAGTCCAATTAGTATTATCTTTATACTCACTGAATAGTCTAAATCTCAGTGGCTTGACTCTCGGATCTGAGTCCTTTCACACTATTAATTGTAGAGAGTTACACTTCAGCATCCTTATCACACTCTTTAGGAGTGTTCTTTGATTGCTTCCTGTTTAGGCTTTTAGTCTTTTTTCAATTCTTAATAAGGAGAACATTCAATTGAGACTGTCTGATAGGTTCAGACATTTAGTTCATTATTATTAGGGTTAGGGTTAGGGTTAGGGTTAGAGTTAGGGTTAAGATTAGGGTTAGGGTTAGGGTTAGGGTTAGGGTTAAGATTAGGGTTAGGGTTAGGGTTAGGGTTAGGGTTAAGATTAGGGTTAGGGTTAGGGTTAGGGTTAGGGTTAGGGTTAGGAAGCATGTTGGCATATAGGCAGACATTGTGCTGGAGAGAGAGCTGAAATTTTTACTGTTGGATCAGTAGGCTGCAGGAATAGAGACAGAGTCCACTGGGCCAGGCTTTAGTTTCCGAACTGAAAAGTCTATCTTCAGTGGCATATTTCTTCCAACAAGGCCACCCCTACTCCAGCAATGCCACACTTCTTTATAGTGCCACTGCTGATGAGCCTTTGGGGGACATTTTCATTCAAACCACAATAGCATCTAATGAGACTTTCCACATCAGAGACACTGTTACACCGTAAGTATCCACAACTTAAGTATTTTCCGTACAGATGAAAAAGAAAAAAGAATAGAAAAAGCTTTAATTGTTTGTTATTAACTAAAAAACAGGTAAGAGTAAATTCTTGAATTTTGTGGTGGTTTGAATATGCTTTGCCCATGGGAAGTGTCACTATTAGGACCTATGGTCTTATTGGAGATCAAATGGCCTTGGTAGATGAGATGTGTTACTGTGGAGTTAGGATTTTGAGATTTCATATAGATGTCAATTCCAGACAGTGTGATCCAGAGCCTCCTCCTGGCGGCCTGCTGAAAATTGTCTCCTTGTGGTTGCCTTTAGATTAAGATGTAGAACTCTCAGCTCCTTCTCCAGCATCATGTCTGCCTATAGTCTGCCATGCTTTCTGCCCTGATAACATTAAACTGAACCACTGAAACTGTAATCCAACCCCAATTAAATATTTTCTTTTTAAAAATATATATATTGAACAGGTTATATTTATGAATATAAATATGAATTAATATAGTCATATATACACACAATGAACCTCTAAGGAAAAGGAGTGAAGTGAATTTGAAGTAGAGCCCAAAGAGTTATATAAGAAGATTTGGAGGAAGTAATGGCATAGGAATACTCTTGCTATGTTAAAAACTGGAAAAAGTATAAATTCTTGAATCTCTAATGAATTATTAAAATTATGTATAAAATGATTTGATAAATTGCTTTTTAAGCTCTGGATTTAATTATAAGTCTTTGAAAACCTGAATTATATTTTTTTACAGAAATAGTCATTTTTCAATCTACATACAATTGTAGAAATCACATATACATGCACATGCTCACACACACAAGCATATACATACACACACACACACACATATCTGACAGAGACAGAGAGGGTGGGACACTCACTAAGTGATGTCTTAAGTTAATATTTATTTATTTATTTTATTTTTGTTGTATGTTTTATGCTCTGGTTCTTCTTAGAAGAGACAACAAAATACTCACGGTAGCAAATACGGAGACAAAAAGTGTGGAACAGAGGCTGAAGAAAAGACCCTCCAGAGACTGCCTTACCTGGGGATCCACCCCATATAGAGTCACCAAACCCAGACTCTACTGTGGATGCCAAGAAGTGCATGCTGACAGGAGCCTGATAGAGCTGTCTTCTGAGAGGCTCTGCCAGAGCCTGACAAATACAGAGGCAGATGTTCACAACCAACCGTTGGGCTGAGCACGCGGTCCCCAATGGAGGAGTTAGAGAAAGGACTTACGGAGCTGAAGGGGTTTGCAACCCCATAGGAAGAACGACAATATCAACCAACCAGATACCCCAGATCTCCCAGGGAATAAACCACCAACAAAAGAGTACTCATGGAGGGACCTATGGCTCCAGCTGCATATGTAGCAGAGGATGGTTTTGTTGGGGATCAATGAGAGAAGAGGCCTTTGGTCCTATGAAGACTCAATGCCCCAGTGTAGGGAAATGTGAGGGCAGAGAGGCAGGAGTGAGTGGGTGGGGAAACAACCTTGTAGAAGCAAGGGAAGGAGGATGGGATAGGGAGTTCCGGGGGAGGGACTGGGAAATGTAGCTGTAAATAAAAAAATATACAATAAACAATAAAATATAAAATAAAATTTAAAAATTATTTTATAAGAGTTGTCATGGTCATGATGTCTCTTTACAGCAATGGAACCCTTCCTAAGACAAATGTATAGAAAATTTATTATTTTTTATTTTAGAACTAAGAAGTATGGAGATATGAAGATACATGCCTGCATTTGTTTAGAATAATTCAAGTGTACTCCTGCTGTCTGACTCACTGAAATAACAAATTGTACCACCCTTTTTCTCCCCCCTTAAAATATGTTCCACCTTGGAAGAAAATTTATACACTCTTATTTTCATACTAATTCCAGTGTACATTTTATGCTGAGTGTCAAGATCTATACTTTAATTGCAAAAACAAAACATTTTTAAAATGTGGAACTTGGGTTCTCATAAAGTAGACACAGAAGGCTATAAACATTTTCAATTAAAAATAAGATGATATTCAATTATGAACAGAAGCAAGATTATAGGGATTGTAGGAGATCCTATCTTTGCCAGAAAGACATCAGTATGCATCTGGAACTTAGTTGGAAATCTTCAATGAGAATTGTGGTTCTATGTTCACTTTGTTTTTCACACATTGTATGAATGTCATGAGAGAATAATGAAGCTGTCTTATAACTAAGAAAATACAGCTGAAGTGTTCAGGCTTCTGAGCTCAGTTCCAGCCATGCCTCAAAGCTATTTGTTTCATGTTGCTAACTTTATCATTGTTCTATTTTATTGTTCCTGTGATTGAGTGTTGTCTATGTGCTTATATGTGAGCAAATGTGTACAGTTATGTGTGCATATCTATCACTCTTTCCCTTATTCCTCTGCAACAGGATCTCTTACTGAACCTGAAGTACAGTTGGTATCCTTTTGCCCCTACCTGCTGGAGTGTTAGTGTTATTGGTGAGTGCAGCCAAGCCATCATTTTTACATGATGCCTGAAATTTGAACTCAGGTACCTATGCTGGGCAACAAATGGTACCTCCTAAGCAATCTCTCCAGCCTCAGTCCCTTGTCTTGTCTATCCTCTACAAAATAGGGGAATTAATTTATATATTTTAAAATCATGTGATATTAATAAAATTCTTAAGGAACTTCCACAATTTATGAATTCCAAAAATATATTATATGCCACCTTCACATTAGTCTCGACTTCTTGATAACATAAGTATTTCCTGAGAAATTTTCTAAGAACAAGAGAGATAAGCAACATGGAGAATATCACCCCCTGAAGCTTGCTTCTGGCATTAGTAATGATCACATAACAAAATGTGATGTGACCAAAGAGGATCATCCATCCATTTCAATGTTCAGCAGAAGTCAATGCCACTTACGTTATATTTTATTAGCTAAATGTAAACAAAGAGTCTATCTATACATAAACATTATACAAAGCATGGCATGGGCATTGTGTTTAACTCTGCTTTCTGTCCTACTAATTGAAACTGTAAGGCCATCAAGTCATGTTGACAAAAGTGAACACTGAAACAAAGGGATTAGATTGGCTATAACCTTCCTTCACAGCATGAATAGACCCAGCTTCTTTTCTCTCCAGCCTCCAATCTTGAGTGTTAATGAGGAGTCCAAAGGTCAATTACTTTTGACTGCTTGCATGGAGAGAAAACTGATATCTAGGGAGAGTTGCTTGTATTACTCAATCTGCACACACAGCAAATTGGATTTCTATTTATAGAGAATGTTTTTAATTAGTGTTTGAAGTATGCACTTAAATTGGACATCTATAAATACTTAACAGATGTGATATTTTATACCTTAAAATTCTAAACATTTTCCTCCCATTTGATGAATTCTATCCCATAGCTCTGTTTACATGTTTGCTATTTTAGTTCTGTGTAATTCTAGAAATAACTAGTTTCAGACAGTTATGGTTTAGTGAACATGGGGAATTGCTTTAGCTAAAATTATTGTTGCTTGTTTCTAAAACTCCTACAGAATAAATCTATGGTCTTTGGAAAAGCCGAAGTTATTTCCAATGACACATACTATTTGCTGAAAACTTACTGGTAGGCTGACTCACACATCTTTGCATTGCAGTTAGATTAAAATACTATAGCTTTGGCTGAGGGATGGATGTGTCAGGAGTGACGCTGTGGCTTAACAGTTTGTTTTGATAGCCCGAGAGAAAGTTTGCTTAATTACAGGAGGCTTCTTATTGGTTCTGAAGCAGGAAAAAAGTCATCTCAACATTGATTTCTGTGGAAATGAATCATGCAGTTGTACTGTGTTAACTTCATGTCTGTCTGCATCTCTCTTTTTTTTCTGTCTCTTTTAGTTAATGTGAAGGTTGTCACCTCAAACAAATGTCTGGCCCTAGGCTATTTGTAGATTTATCCTACTCAATGTATGTCACTCATCTGTGTTTGGAATCCGCAACATTCATCCTAGCAACCTGCCTCTGTGTCTTGCTTCTCTCACATTGGCTATTCTGTCCAGGTTATCATGGGCTCTAGCAAGAAGACCATGATTAATGCTGGCGATCATAAACCCATAGATATACAGTAAATTGGAAATTCTTGACATGAATTTATCACCCCAAAATTTTTTCAGCACTTGCTTTACCTATATTTTATTGTGCCCAGGCTATCTCCTCCTGTGTTGTCTTTTTAAAGAAACAATACAAAGTTAGAATTTTACATCCCATATGCCTACTCTCTGTGCTCAAGCTAGAGATGTCAGAATTCTTCCAAATCTGAAAAAAAAAAGGATGACTTACAGATCCAAATGATTGTAGTTTTTACCTTAATTTCTTTTGATTCTCTTAAAATATGATATATGCCTTAATTAACAGATTGAAGGGAAAAAACTAAAATGGATACCGGCTTTCTACTGTTTATTTAGGAATCAGATAGTTTTGGCTTTCATCTGAAATGAATGGTCATGCATAGAACTCAGCTGAGAGAGCTTTGAAGCCTTGGGGAGTGCAGACCTTGGAAAACCCTTGTGTGTTGGTTTATTTCACCTAAATAACTAAGTATTCTTATCTTCAACATTAATAACAGGTATTATTATCATCATTGGTGAAGTGTAGACAAATGGATATAAGTGTGCACCATCTCCAAAAGATAATGCACCATTCACCAAGGAGGGGACCCATTCATACAACGTGTATTTGTATCCATGTGTAAGGAAAAAAATGTTTCCATCAGTTGATTTGGAATAATAAGTTTTCTCTTGGGAAACTGTTTGTATGCAAATAGGAGATAATCTATGCACTTTCACAGAAGTATTTTTTGTTATTGTTGTTTTCTATTATAAAACCTCCCAATTTTCTGAATCTTACTGTAAAAAGAAACTAAAAACTAATAGGATGAAGCAAATGGTTTTGAGTGTTCACTGTCAAGGGTGTCATAGCAATTACTGTTAAAAACAACCTAATTAATAAAACCCACAGTTCTCAGCAACAATAAAAATAAATGAAGTCTGAGCTGCCTTCTTTTATTTAGAGAAACCAATAAAATAAGTTTTTCTCATGGATATTAGGAAAATTGATTTTCAAGACAAATTCTAATTTGAACAATTTAACCCATTTTTCTACATCCCTTTGTGAACTACCATCAGGTAAAAACCATTATTCTGAATAATTATGCATGAAATTCACATGCTCACTCATCAAAGATATAAATTATTTTAAACATGTTAATTTAATAAAGCTGAATAGCATAATTTTAAAAGTCTTTATTTCTTTTGAAAAATTTTTTAATTAAGAGACTTCAAAGATTACATCTCATCCTACAATTTCTAAGTTTTAGGCAAATTCACAAAACTTAGTAGGTTCTTGTTATAAGTTGGATCAAGCTTATATGTGGAAGTCTTGGTCCTCACTGCCTACTCAGGAGTGAAGTTTTGAGAAAGTGATTACATCATGGGGCCTTTGATTTAATCACCTGATAGAGACATAATATGTATTGTTATTCACTAACTGAGTATGGAGCTATAAACATGCTGGCTTCTTGACTATATAGCTTTAATTTTGTTTCAAATGTTAGAGCAAGATAGAAAAATGATGAGTATATCCTCTACAGGTAGTGGCAGAATATTGTGAGGCAAGTGTCTTGTGCCACCAGAGAAAAGAACTGGAAAGACTGAGTGAGTCCAAACCCCGTGAATCTCTGAATTGAGAAAAGTAGGCATGGGGTCAACTCCCTGCCTAATTCTACCTGCTCTGGAACAAGTAGATCCTACTGAGAAGACCATAAGACTCTTTCATGTAGAAGAAACACCTGAAGTCCTTTCCAACACAAATAGAGCATCACAAGCATCTCAAACTGAGCCAATGGGAAACATCTACAACTGAATCCCACTCTAGTCCTCAATGTTTATAAAGTCCCTAACTACATGTAATAAAGTGCACAAGTTATTTCACCAAGAATCATCTGAAAGTGATTATTTTACTGAGCTACAACATTTTGGGGAAGAATTTTCTCTCCTGAAGCATTCATCACTGAACCCCAGACCCACTTGGCAGGCTGGGCTCAAGCCTCTGCTGCCCCTGTCACAGATACCACCACTGCCCACCACCGCTTTAACACCAAGACTATACCCCAGCTAGAGCCACCTAAACCTCCTCACTTCCCTTTTGAGAGCTGTAACACTTTGTCAATTGTGGCCAGACCAGAAATTGGTGGAATCTGTTCATCCCTGTTCCAAGGAAGACGATAGAACATGGAGATAAAGGGACAGAGTGGATCTTGGTAGAGATTGATACTTGAATCATAGACTGTACTTTGGCCTCTAGCTGATAATGGCAAGTTACTGTGATTCAGTTAACTCATGGGAAGTTTATATAACTACTTTAGTACTGAGCATCAGGAAAAAACAACTGAAGCTCTCCAAAAAATGAAATAAACAAACAGATAAATAAATAACCAACCTTTCTGGGGTGGCGACTGAAATGCACTAGATAATGTGTTCCTGTAACACCCATGATACAGGATACAGTGTACCAAGCAGATAGTTATATTTTTATAGGAGGTCAAATTCTACTCATGTTTTAAAGAATAGTAGCCAGGCTACATATCTGCATATACTGATTTCTCACAAGGACTAAATCCATGCTAGGGAGACAGTGTCTCTGGACAATAGTTAATTACAAGTTCTACCAACTGGAAAAGTATTTTAAAATTGAAAAAACAAAGGCAGCTTCTTTCATTATCCCAAACATTCGCCTGATTATTTTTTAAAGTTGTTACAGCTTTCACTGCTGACCTAATTCTTAAGATCCAAATTCAATTTCTAGTTATGGACTTTATTGGTTATATAAATTTGTTATGTTCTTTAAAGGGCCCTAGAATCTATTTCTTAGTGGAGCAAATGACAGTTGAATGCAATCTCAGTGGCTCAAAACATACACAGTAAAGTAAGACTGTGCCATCTCCCAAGCTTGATCTTTGCTGGTGATTTTGTGTTATATTCTTTTAGGAGAGAAAAAATGGGCTTTTATCAAATTTAATTTGAATATATGTTCATAGAGGAAATATTTATCTTAGGAAAGAGATATCCATGCCTGGAGTTATTAGGTGGCTTTAATAGACATGAAAGATGAAAGAAAGCTTAATCCTCTGTGGAAGGAAAACAAAGCAACATGTCAGAGTCTCCTGGACCACTCATAGGAGAGAATGGGCAAGGAGACCAGAGAATCATGAGGAGCCAGGAGAGGTAGCAGTACTCTAGGGTCAAAGTAGAGAGAGAAAACCTGTGAGAAGATGCTCAGTGAAAGCTCCTCTCTTGGAAACTTTGCTGGCAGTGAGAGTGTCAAAACCTCAGTTTCATGTACTTAGATGTTTTGTAGGATCACCTCTTTCCCTTTACCTCAATGAATGAAGAAAACAGGTGACATCAAACTTCTTGGTACTGGTGATGTCCTAGAGAAACTCAAGGCAAGGGCTCTACCTTAGAGTAGCTTGGAGAATCAAAAAGAATGAGAGAAGACAGACAAGGGAGTAATAGTTCACTCTTTGGCTGTGACCTCTTTGGAAGTTGAAGGACCTTGCATAGGGGTCACCTAAGACCATCTGCACATCTAATATTTACATTAAGATTCATATCAGTAGCAAAATTGTTGCTATGAAGTAGCAATGAGAATAATTTTGTGATTGGGGTCACTACAACATGAAGAACTATATTGAAGGGTCGCAGCCTTAGGAAGGTTGAGAACCACTAGACTAGAGGCATGAAAGAAGGCACAGCAGCAAGTAATGAGGTTGACCACCAGACTGACAATACTCAGGACAATGGGCACTGGGCTGGCCAAGTTTATATAGCAGGAAGGCTCAAACCAGTTCTATTTCGGCATGAATAAGCATGATGGTTCTCCAAAGAGAAAATCTCAAGACTTGACACCCCACACTCATCAGCCATCTGTAGCATGAGAAGCTTTGTTGAAGGTTGTGTGCAATTATTCCTCACATATGCTTTGCAACTTGTAAGTGGGTGCTGGATCCAGGCATTTCCTTTCCTCTGTAGCTGTAAGGAAGTTACTACACCTTTGTAAAGTCAATTCCCCATCTGTAACATGCAGGAAACACCTGGCTCTCAGGATTAGAAGCAGTAAAAATGGAAACACAGGCCCTCTAGTAGGAATGCTTGCACACAGCAGACCTTACAAAATGTTGTCTAATTTTTCCTTTTGTCTAGATCTAATTAATCTAGGTGAAAGCATTTATTTCAAGAATAAAACTTGTAGATGTAATTATTCACTAGGGAGACTATTCCATATCAACAGATTGCACACAGGGTAGGCAGGATGCTTATATTTTGAAAGATAGGTACTGAAGATGTTTGCAAAGTCTGTCTGTGACAAAGTTCCTGAGCAAGTGAATGGAACACAAAACCAAAACTGAGTTCATTTCTGTGTTGTAATCCTAAAACAGAGGCCCACTTAGAATCACTCATGGTCTCAGTCAGAGTTTGTAGATACTAGCTTCCAATGTATAGGATATATTCTTGCTTCTGAAATCAGCCATGTATAAAAGGTATTAAAAATACTTTTGAAGCCAGGTCTGGCGACTCAGCTGTCTTATCATTGACTGAAGATGCTGATGCAGGAGGATTCCAAATACAAGTCATGTTTAGGAAGTGAACTCAAGTCCAGATTTGAGACACTATCTCCAAATATTTTTTAAATAACAAAGAGGGGAGGGGCTCAGGATATAACTCACCTGCCTACTATCTGTGAAGTCCTAGGTTTAACTTTCAATACTGGACACTCCCCCCCCAACACACACACACACACACACACAAAACAAAACAGAAAAAATATTTTGCAACAAAATGTTCTTCTTAAAATAAAATCTGCCCCCTGGGTATTAAATAAATTGTAATATGGCCTTGAAATAAAAAGTACTTACATGAGCTGGCATCTAGTCTGGTTAAGAAGTCAAATTCTGAGCCATTTATGGTAACTTAGAAGTGAAAAATGTTTTCTTGATAAGTAAATTCCAATCTTCTTGAAAATATTTCACAGAAATACATTTTGAGAGTTATATATGATGAAAGATACTCTAATTTGTAAAGTGAAGACTCTAAAAAATAAACAGACCATTAGAAAAAGAAACATCGTTTATTAAGCACATGCTTCCCAGAAGAGCTGAGATAAATATTTATCTCCTTAAGGCAGAAAATATTTTCCCAGGAATCAGTTATACACTACATCTTATCAGCTCAACCAATGCCGGATGACCTCTTTACTCCACTGTGTTGAATATCAAACAGAGCAGGTCAGCTTCACACTGCTTGGAGTGCGTGGGAGTCTCACTGTGGCTTCTCAGAAACAATGGGTGAAGAGAGTAAAAGCTACTGTCTGGGAGGACATTCACCTTTGACCTCCATGCACAGCTAGTGAAAAGGCACATATGCCCATTAGCATTCCGGTTTTATCTGTTCATTTGTCCTGAGTCCAGCATACTGGAAGTTAGTTTCAACTCTCTGTGTAGGGAGAGAATGGGCCTCAGTCTCAGTATTTGCAAGCAAAATGCAAAGTTAAGATGTAGTGTAAGTAAAAAAGCACGTAAGAAGCAAACTTTGTGATATAATTAAAAACTAGACCCAGGTCTCTATAATGTCAAGTCACATCTACTGTTAAACATAATCTCTATTAAACAAATTCAATTTAATCATCCTTTTTGTCCTGGGGAGTATAATGCAATTTAGAAGTTATCACGTATTGAAGCTGAGTACAAAGAATATATATACATATATATATATATATATATATATATATATATATACCTTGAAGGATGTGAAAAAAAGTGTTGCAAAACATCAATTTCCTTTTTGTGCTGCCAAAAGCATCAAAGAATTTCCTAGCTATAAAGCATGGATTTCGTTTCTCGATTTCCTAGTGATGGAAATTGTTATGGATGCTGCCAATTGATCATCACTCTTACTCCTGTAAGCTACAAAAACGATCTACCTTGCAAGAAAGCAAACAGGTCCAATAGTAGCGTGGCTGTCAAGGGAATAACCAACAACTTTCTGATTGGATCTAAGCCCCACCCCACAAGTTGAAACCCATTCATTACCAGTTCCAAGAGCTGTAGCTAAACAGGTCAAAGGTCTCAGGGAAGAAATTTCTTCTATATATCTGATAAATGGCATAGTATCAAACTGACTCCTGTTGACTTACCCCTATATCCATAGTTGAGTGCATCTCTCAACCACCATCAAGAACCAAAGAAGCTTCTTTCATAGTATATGGTGATTAATACAGAGACCCAACACTGGTAAAGTTGCAGAGAATGGAATGTGGAATGTTTCATCCTAAATGGGACATATATATCACACCATCTTGAGACCTAGGGACTAATAGTAAAGAAGGGGGTGGAAAGATTGTAAGAGCCATACATGGTTAACAAGTACAAGAAAATCATGTTTCCCAGACATAGCAGGGCAACTGCACAAATGAACTCACAGCATTTGTGACAACCTGTTTAAGACCTGTACAAGCTAAACTCCCAGCACAGAAGGGAGAGATGGACATGAAGTCCCAGTCCCAGTCCCAGCCCTAGCCAAGGAACTGCTGGGAACTGCTAGATAGGGGAGAGTCAGTTTTCTTTAAGGGTATGAACACTAGTAACTTAACAATATCAATAAAAAAGCAAATAAAACACCTCTAATTCCATGAGTCCACCTAGCTCTTCTTTCTGGGTTTCTTTTCTTTTTGTTTGTTTGTTTGTTTTGTTTTGTTTTTGTGTGTGTGTGTGTGTGGTGCTAAAGAGCTAATTTGAAGCTTCAGATATATGCAACAATTATTCTACACCAAGATCCAACTCCAAACCTGCTTCTGGATTCTATTTCAAAAACACAGTGAAGTTCTACTTCTGATACATCTTTCCCAATCTTTGTTTCAATTCTAATAGTGAAATCTCTCTCTTTTTAAAATTTTCATTGATTCTCATTTCTCTGAAGATATTCTCTAACTCCTTAACAACATGCACTGCCCCCTATAGCATCTGCTCCTTACCTAAACCTTGCACCCCACTGACCTATCAAGTTCCCAGCTCTAGTTTTGATTGACTACCTCATTTCCCCATTCACCTTCTTCTTCTTCAACTGAGACACATGTGTTTTTAATCTATGTGAAATAGCTTCCCTTTATTCTCCCCATTGTACCAGCTAACTTCGACAGGCTTTCCATAATCCAATAGGAAATGTGCTCTTATCTGCCAAACCTTGGTACAGTGCCTCACCTACATGTCTCCATGACAACTACAGAGCCAGTATTATATATATGTATATATATGTATATATATATACATAATAATAATGAGTTAGTAATAATTAATTAAAATTAATAATAATATCAATCAATAAATAATATATTGTACCATACCAATAAAAAGTAAGCCTCATACTGATGGAAATTGCTTTTCTCTTTTTCTGGAACCTCAGTAAGATGAAGATAAATCTCTTAGGGAAAAGACACTTTTATTCATTGTTATAAATAAAAACCACATAACTTATAATGGTATCTAATAAGTAATATTATGTGGATGGATGAAGGCATTATCATTACACATAACTATTGTTCAAAATCAAACTTTCATTATGTGTCCATATAATTATCTATGCTAATTTAACCAATATAAGTCAAAATACTGCTCTATAATTAATCACTGCAGAACAATAATGAAAATCAATGCCTACCTCCAAGTACATTAGCATCAGAAGAAGATATTGATCTCTTTGTAAATAAAGCTGGTTGGGATGCCTATGATCTTTAATGTAATTAATTTGTAATTAATGTTATAATTAGATATAAATCATAAATTTTGAGTTGTGTGTCTGTTAATGTTTGTCTTTTATCTATTTTAGATCAATTACCTTGACTGAAAAGTTCTTTATTGAAAATTTCTAGGTGTACTGAAACAGATTATAGAGAACTGAAAACAAAGGTAAGGTTTCTGACTTACTAACTTTACAAGGACATTTCACGAAAAGCAAGAATTCATCCATTGACAGATCTTGGGCTAATAAACACTACTCAAAGCTCATAACCATTCCAAGAGCATTAAATGCAATTTTCATGACAGTTATTTTACAGTTTTATGGTGCTGTGAATTATATATTTTATAATTAACTGATTTTCAATGAAGAGTTTGATTTTAGTACATTTGTATAGTTGTGTACACCTGGCTGTAACCTAATTTTATAATAGAGCCCTTATCTCTAAAATTGTCTTCATTTGCAATCAACTCCTGCTCCCTCTTTAGGCAACCATATATCCTTACTTTTAAAAATAAACTTCATCCTAAAGGAATCTATAATGTGTACTTGTATCATGTTTTATTTAGAAGAGTTTGGAGAGATACTATCCATTTTTTCTATTTATTACTAGCCAGTTTCCATAACCATTAACTCACAATCTACTGGGAGGAAATGATATAAATTTTTATCCATTCACTGCTTGATGAATCCTTCCAATTTTGACCACTTTTTCTTTAACAATGTTATTGTGAACTTTCATTTACAAGATTTCAAGTGGTCATTTATTTTTATTTTCGTAACTAGATATCTAGGAATTAGCCTGCTTGGCTCAGTGGCTGAAGTTTATATTTAACTTTCCTCAGATGTTAACAAACTTCCTTCCAAAGGGACTCTGTTACTTTACATCAGAACATTTAATAAATGATTACTACAGGTTACCGCACCCTGAGAGAATTAAGCAATATCGGATTAATTTTGGTAATATAAAGTTTTATCTATTTGTAATAATCTCTCTTTGTAATTTAATGAATGGATATGCTGTATACTTTCATACATATTAGCTATGTTGCTATGATGTATGAATATTTTGCTGATTTTTAGTTGGTAGTATGTATTGCTGCTTAGTCCAGCACAAGTCCTTCACTGAATATATAATTTGTGAATATTTTCTTTGTGTAGTTGGATACAGGCTCTCTAATAGATACATGATTGAAAATAACTTTTTCAAAGAATTCTCCACTGATGAATACCGAATGGCTGAGAAGCACCTAAAGAAATGTTCAGCATCCTTAGTCATCATGGAAATGCAAATCAAAACAACCCTGAGTTTCCACCTTACACTAGTCAGAATGGCTAGGATAAAAAACTCAAGTGATAGCAGATGCTAGCGAGGTTGTGGAGAAAGAGGAACACACCTTCATTGCTGGTGGGACTACAAGCTGGTACAACCACTCTGGATATCAGTTTGGCAGTTCCTCTGGAAATTGGATATAGTTCTACCAGAGGACCCAGCTATACCACTCCTGGGCATATACCCAGAAGATGCTCCAACATGTAATAAGGACACATGCTCCACTATGTTCATAGCAGCCTTATTTATAATAGCCAGAAACTGGAATCAACCCAGATGTCCCTGAACAGAGGAATAGATACAGAAAATGTGGTACATCTACACAATGAAGTAGTACTCAGCTAATAAAAACAATGAAGTTGTGAAATTCTTGGGGAAATGGATGGACCTGGAGCATATCATCCTGAGTGAGGTAACCCAATCACAAAAGAACACACATGGTATGCATTCTCTGATAAGTGAATATTAACCCAGAAGACCGGAATACACAAAGTACAGACCACAAACCATAAGAAACTCAAGAAGAAGGAAGATCAAAGTGTGGATACTTCATTCCTTCTTAAAAGGGCGTACAAAATAGCCATGCAAGGAGTTGTAGAGACTAACTATGGAACAGAGACTGAAGGAAGGACAATCTAGAGACTGCTCCACCTGGAAATCCTTCCCATATTCAATCATCAAACCCAGACACTATTGTGGATGCCA